>NC_045626.1:1777500-2135000 GCF_009829155.1 Mustela erminea | reverse complement strand
GGGAGAGGAGCCCCGTGTGCGGTCCGCATTGCGTCTCCCCGCACGGAGAGGAGCCCCGCGTCCGCACATTTCACTATTTTCATCCTTTCATGCGTGCACTGAGGGTTTTTGTGGGTTAAGTCATAGAATGAGAGACAGACGATCTCAAGGAAACTCAGCCCTGACCTTGTCGTTCTTGTCTCGGGTGAGGAAGTCAAGGCTCACCGGGACGTGCTCTTCCCAGGCTCGTGCCCCTGCTGGCATGGGTGGCCTGTGCCTGGTTCAGAGCTGTCCTTTCGTCCCTGTGCTGTTTGCCGTCTGTCTCTGGTCTGGGACACTGTGCTGGTGCGCAAAGTCCCGCGCAGCGCCACCCCCCCCCCCCCCCCCCCGGCACGCAGGCCACTGCACGGCCCTGCACGGCCCTCCCGTGGGCCAGCCGGCAGTGGTGGAGGGCAAAGGGTGGCCCCGGCCCAGGCCCCAGCCCGGGTTAGGTGTGCGGCTGTCAGGCTGGGACACAGGGTGCGGTGGGCATCCTGGTCGGGGAGGAAGCTTCTCCCCAGTGCTGGGCTGTCCTGCTTCTCCTGATATGAAAGACTGCATTTCCCCCTAATTGTTTTATTGCGAAGCTTAGGAGGGACTTTAGGGGGTTAAGGGAGTAAATATGTGAATAAAACTGGATAGATGGCGTCAATGGCATCTTTTAGATATTGGAATTCAAACCACTTCCAAGAAGGAAATGAAGACGTCAACTATGTGCAGAATGAACAAGGTCGAACATTGTGGAGGCGGAAGATGAGCCAGAAACCACGTGTCGAGCAGGTGATGAGCCGGCGGCCTGTGGTGACCGGCGCGGTCGGAGCTCGGGAGCCGCCCCCGCACGCTCCCAGCGGCGTGACTTAGGGTGACACCACCTTGCTCGGTTCCTAGGAGGTGAGTAAGGGCGTCAGGGGCCGTCATGTCCTCTGCCCGACGTGTTCTTTTCATCACAACGCACAGAAGGGCGACGACTCCGTCTCCGGGCCCTGCTTCTCTTGGGGCGGTTTCTCCCAGCGCCCAGCCCGTGACCTGCATGTTAGGGGAGTGCAGCAAAGCAGCTCCGATGAAGCGCGGACGGACCCCTGAGAATCTGCCCTTCTGTGAGTGATGACCTCCAGGTGTCCCTGTGTATTTATTACAATTCAGCAAGAAATGTGTCTTTAGAAAAAACAGCACAGAGAGTAATCCTTCCTTGGTGCAAATGTCCCAGATTTAATTTCCAGAGGAAGGACTAGCATGACGACAGACAGCACTTCCTCCAAGCAGTGCGTGAATGAATGAATGGGATAAGCAAGCTCACCGCAGGAAGGAAACCCTCGCCGGTAGACGACTTCTCTAACGGGACATGATGTGGCCCCGTGCTAGGCTTTGAACCTTATTTTCTCAGAGATTTTTTTTTTTAACCCACTGAGCCACCCAGGCTCCCACTTCTTAGAGATCTTAAGGGTAAACATAACGATAACCTCAAATGTGCATAAAAAGAAAGAAATAAAAAATTCAAATACTGGAAAATTTTAAACTGGGGGACAGACTAAAATCACTAGTTTCAAGTGTCTATCCATTTAATTTGTAGCATCTTTTATATTTTCTTCTATTTCATATCTATATCATCTCTCAATTGGAGCATGAATACCTAAATAGTTGACAGTTATTATATATGTTACTCTTGAAGCATGCTTAGCTTTTTCCAGTTGCAGAAAGTGAACTAAAATTTACTAAAAAAAAAAAAAAAAAAAAAAAAAGAATGTATTATCTCATATGACTGATAAACCTTCAGGCATGGCTGGATCCAGCAGCTGTAGCTGTTCTCTCTCCATCCCTGGGCTTTGTGTTCCCCTATATTTCTGTGGTCTCAAAGGGTTCACTTTACATGGCAGGAAAGGCAGTTCTCACCTTATGTAGGTCCTGTGGTCCGGAATGCTGCAGGAAGTGGAGCCTCTGGAATCTTCTGATTGGCCAAGCATGGACAGATACTCATTCTAGAGCAGGGTGAGGACAGTGAGGGGTCAATCAGGATTACTGCAGAATGGTCGAGACAGTGTTTCCCTCCCATGCCAGTGACGCTGGGCAGATAAACATGTGTTCACACCACAAAACCTCTCCACGGTGGGACCCCAGTGCTTCCAGTCTAAGGATGTTCCTCCCCACACAGCCAAACCAGCATAGGCAGATCCCAAATGTGTGCTAGGCGGATGAAGATTAAGAAAATCACCACCTGTGCGGTGGGAAACGGTCCGATGGGAGCCCAAGGGGGTGGGCTGGGGCTCCGGAGCAGAGAGGATGGGGCTTTCCCTCAAAGCCCCAGAGGAAATCCTGGCGGACTCTTGTAGCCGAGTGTGGGCTGCTGGGGGAAGTCAGGAAGAGCAGTGCGTGACCCTCCGGGGTCTGGGGAAGGAGTGGAGAGCAGGTTTGCCCGGCTGCCTTACGGCGTCCCAGACTGAGGTCATCCTGAGGATACCCATGGTATGAGCGGAAAGGGTGCCCAGGACACAGGAGAGCAGTGGTCGTGGTTCCAGAGGCTTCTGCGGTGGCCACAGGGGGACGATGGCTGCCTCTCAGCAGAGGAAGCAGGGTGTGGAGCTGACACTCGGACCTTCCAGAAGCTGAGAGTAACTCCATGGGGGAGAGGGGAATCATCTGGAACCGACCTGAATATTCACCCAGAGGAGACTCGGGTTTTCAGCGTGGGGACTCAAGCCCTCGACAGACGAAGTTACTATGCAGTGTGCTGAGTGATTTGAGAGCGCCAACAGGCAGGCTTTCTGTGATTCTAGCAGGAGTGACCTGCCCTAACAGAGAAGCCCAGAAGACCCCAGACATGAGGAAGCATGGTAGCCAGGGCATGAACAACGATTGAGAATTTTCCCCGGGGAACATAAGGAGAAATGATATTCAGATAGATGGACAAAGGCGCACATTTATGGAGAAACACGGTATTGTTGCAAGAGAGCAGCAAACATGGCTGGAGCCGCCCCCAGCGGCAGGGCCAGGTGCTGGGGAGCGAGGAGTTAGGGGTGAATGGCGGCACCGGCGTGCCAGCTGGTGGCTGGGAAGAACCCGGTTCGGAGGTGCACAAGCAGGGAGGGCAGATGGAGCTCCTGCTGGGAGGGACCCCATGGCCTTCCGCAGAACCCAGAGCACGTTCGCTCACCTGCCTTCATGCCCTGCTATGCAAATCCTGCGCCATGATTCTGTGCCTTACTCAGAAATCCAACCCCCCTATATTTTTCAGGGTGGCCCTTGATTTTTCATAAGACAAACAGTGAAAACCCATGGAAATGCACATTAAATTCTAGACATTCCTATCCTGTCCATGTTGCTACAAAAGTTGGGTATTCATCCTTTCTGATGGAGGCATCATACTCCATAGTCAGGTCATGATCTCGGGGTCCTGGGATCGAGCCCCAGATTGGGCTCTCTGCTCAGCGGGGAGCCTGCTTCCTCCTCTCTCTTTCTCTCTGCCTGCCTCTCTGTCTACTTATGATCTCTGTCTGTCAAATAAATAAAATAAAAAAAAAATTCTAGACATTCCCTTAGCAGAGGGAGACGTGTAACAGTATGCAGGCAGATATGGGAACTTTTGTTCATTTATTTGTTTCTTCATGTTCCCATGAAACGTCTCCTTTCTTCAGGGGAGTTTTTCTCATTTTTTCCTCCCCTGATGTATTTATTATACCTGCAGCAGTCAAGTTCACTTTTAAAAATCAGTTTCCAGACATGTCTTTCTATCGGTATCAGAGACTCTGTACTGAAAAGCCTTACTAGGTTTTATTGTTGTTGTTGTTTTAAAGCATCTTGAGCCCATAAATAATCTTTCAATAAAATGGGAAATTTCTTAGGGTCGAAAAATAGAGGAGCTGAGTATTGTAGGCAGATGCTGAAGTCATTCTATCTAGGAGGGTTTTGCTCCACTCAGGAACCGGAATTCGGGGGGCTGCTAAGGATGGGCTATGCTTTGCTGCAGCAAACAAACAATTCTACTACACATGTCGAATACCGTGTTCTGTATAGTGAGATGAATATACTGTTACGTGTCAGTGAGATCTCAGTAATAGAGGAAACCACAGGTTTCCTGTTATTATTTAATTTCTACTAGGATAGACAAGGTCTCAGATTCAAATGAGATGGAGAATTGGAACTGGGACCCTTGCAAAATGCCAGGATGTTTACAGAGCTGCACCTTCCATGAAAGAATCAGCCCTACATCGTCTCCTGCTTAGGCACACATTGGTCAGGCTTGGGCTGGTGAGGCTGGGGCCATCAGTAGCTTACAGCCAGAAAGGTTTATTCCTTCCTTGTGTTACCTGTTGGCAGGGCTCAGCTGAAGTTCTGCCACATGTGATTTTGTCCAGGAGACAGCTTCAGAAGCGGCCTCCGTCTGGGATTGGCCAGCTGAGCCAAGGTTATGACATCCCACGGCGTCTCTGGGTGGGACACAGTCCTGCCGCTGAGACAAGCATGGACAGTCACACACTGAAGGTGGTGGTTAATCTCCAACGGGATGAGTAGAAACAATAAAACAACAACCAAAACTGAGCTTCTAGAAAACTCTGAACCTGCTTCAGATCCTGGTGGAGAAAAAGGATTCTCTGAGAATTTATGCCACTTTGCCTCCCTCATAGAAGCTTTGGAGTCGAATTCATATTCGCATGTCCTGAGACCCATCCAGCAGAGACGGTCATGTGAAAAGTTCTGAAGTGATGGTGGGGATGACCAGCAGACATGGAAAACAGCACCTTGGTAAGAAACAACTCTTAACTCAGATGCCATGAAACCCTCACAGATGTGCCCTGGCCATGTGGAGATCTGAGCAGGGAAATCAAACACAGCAGCAACCTGTGGGCCCAAGCCTCACGTCATAAGAAGAGATCATGGAGAGTGAACAGCATGATCAGGCTGCCAGGAGCTCAGATCAGAGAAGTTCCAGAATAATCTCAGCCCGAGTAAAATCTTTGAGTAAACAAGAGAGAATTTAGAAACATGAGCAACAAGAAAAAAATAAAAAAAGTGAAATTGCAGGGTCATAGGGAAGCCCTATTTTTAATTTCTTGAGGAACCTCCACACTGTTCTCCAAAGAGGCTACACCAACTTGCATTCCCACCAACAGTGTAAGAGGGTTCCCCTTTCTCCACATCCTCTCCAACACATGTTGTTTCCTGTCTTGCTAATTTTGGCCATTCTAACTGGTGTAAGGTGGTATCTTAATGTGGTTTTAATTTGAATCTCCCTGAGGGCTAGTGATGATGAACATTTTTTCATGTGTCTGATAGCCATTTGTATGTCTTCATTGGAGAAGTGTCTGTTCATATCTTCTGCCCATTTTTTGATAGGATTATCTGTTTTGTGTGTGTTGAGTTTGAGGAATTCATTATAGATCCTGGATATCAACCTTTTGTCTGTACTGTCATTTGCAAATATCTTCTCCCATTCCGTGGGTTGCCTCTTTGTTTTCTTGACTGTTTCCTTTGTTGTGCAGAAGCTTTTGATTTTGATGAAGTCCCAAAAGTTCATTTTCACTTTTGTTTCCTTTGCCTCTGGAGACATATCTTGAAAGAAGTTGCTGTGGCTGATATCGAAGAGGTTACTGCCTATTTTCTCCTCTAGGATTCTGATAGATTCCTGTCTCACACTGAGGTCTCTTATCCATTTTGAGTTTATCTTTGTGTATGGTGTAAGAGAATGGTCGAGTTTCATTCTTCTACATATAGCTGTCCAGTTGTCCCAGCACCATTTATTGAAGAGACTGTCTTTTTTCCACTGTATATTTTTCCTGTTTTGTTGAAGATTATTTGACCATAGAGTTGAGGGTCCACATCTGGGCTCTCTACTCTGTTCCACTGGTCTATGTGTCTGTTTTTATGCCAGTACCATGCTGTCTTGGTGATCACAGCTTTGTAGTAAAGCTTGAAATCAGGTAACGTGATGCCCCCAGCTTTATTTTGTTTTTCAACATTTCTTTAGCGATTCGGGGTCTCTCCTGATTCCATACAAATTTTAGGATTATTTGCTCCAGCTCTTTGAAGAATACCGGTGTAATTTTGATCGGAATGGCATTAAAAGTATAGATTGTTCTAGGCAGTATAGACATTTTAACAATGTTTATTCTTCTGATCCAAGAGCATGGAATGGTCTTCCATCTTTTTGTATCTTCTTCAATTTCTTTCATGAGTGTTCTGTAGTTCCTCGAGTACAGACCCTTTACCTCTTTGGTTAGGTTTATTCCCAGGTATCTTATGGCTCTTGGTGCTATAGTAAATGGAATAGATTCTCTAATTTCCCTTTCTGTATTTTCATTGTTAGTGTATAAGAAAACCACTGATTTCTGTACATTGACTTTGTATCCTGCCATGTTGCTGAATTGTTGTATGAGTTCTAGTAGTTTGGGGGTGGAGTCTTTTGGGTTTTCCATATAAAGAATCATGTCATCTGTGAAGAGAGAGAGTTTGACTTCTTCATTGCCAATTTGGATACCTTTTATTTCTCTTTGTTGTCTGATGCTGTTGCTAGGACTTCTAATACTATGTTGAACAAGAGTGGTGAGAGTGGGCATCTTTGTTGTGTTCCTGATCTCAACGGGAAGGCTGCAAACTTTTTCCCATTGAGGATGATATTTGCTGTGGGTCTTTCATTGATAGATTTGATGAAGTTCAGGAATGTTCCCTCTATCCCTATACTTTGAAGCATTTTAATCAGGAATGGGTGCTGGATTTTATCTTACCCCAAAGTTACAGATGTAGTGAAAAGAAGGGCCATCTGTACCCCAATGTTTATAGCAGCAATGGCCACGGTCACCAAACTGTGGAAAGAACCAAGATGTCCTTCATCGGACAAATGGATAAGGAAGATGTGGTCCATATACACTATGGAGTATTATGCCTTCATCAGAAAGGACGAATACCCAACTTTTGTAGCAACATGGACGGGACTGGAAGAGATTATGCTGAGTGAAATAAGTCAAGCAGAGAGAGTCAATTATCATATGGTTTCACTTATTTGTGGAGCATAACAAATAGTATGGAGGACATGGGGTGTTACGAGAAGGGAGTTGGGGGAAATTGGAAGGGGAGGAGAATCATGAAAGACTATGGACTCTGAAAAACAGTCTGAGGGTTTTGAAGAGGCAGGGGGGTGGGAGGTCGGGGTACCAGGTGGTGGGTATTATAGAGGGCACAGATTGCATGGAGCACTGGGTGTGATGCAAAAACAATGAATACGGTTATGCTGAAAATAAATTAGTAAAAAAGATAAGGAATAAAATATAGAGAACAAAAACAAAAAAAATTAAAAATAAAAAAAGTGTCCCGTGAATTTGGAAAGAAAGATCAGAACTCGAGAGAAAATAGTGCAGTGGGAGGTGTAGGGCCCAAGAAAAAACAATCCGTCGGCACGGATGGCGAGCGCGTCAAGCATGCAGGAGCAAGGCCGACGTGCAGAGCAAGAGAGCAAAAAGGCCCCGCTCGCGTGTCTCGGAGTCCTGGAGGAGACGATGTCCCAAATGGGGAAAGCCGATATTTACAAACTAATGGCCAAGAATTCTCCAAGAGTGATGAAACATGAATTTCCAGCCTCAGATGTTCAGCAAGTGCCAAGAAGAAGGAACAGTGACAACCATCACTGAAATGACCAAAAACTAATGATAAGAAGGTATCACAAATTGAGAAAAAAGTCACATTGTCCACAGAAGAGCCACAAAGTAGCTGAATTCTCCGGAGCAGAAACAAAGCCACACGGAGATGGATGAAACCTTCCGTGGGCTGGGACCCCGGGGCTGTCTACCGGCCAGCTGCCCTTGAGCGACAGGGCCCGTAACACACAGCACGAGGAGCGATGGCCACGTCTTACCGTTGGACCTCGCTCAAGGAGACTTTGAAATATATTCCTCAAGAAGGAGGAAAATGATCTCCCAAGAGGCCTAAGATGCACCCAGGACGGTGAAAGAAACAGACACTGCTGTGTGGTCCGACAGTGGTCATCGTGCCTACGAGGGGAGCGCCCAGGGAGTGACACTGGACGGGAGAACCAGGCAGAACAAGCAAGGGCGGCCGGAGTCACAAAGACGTTCAAGACCTTGTCTTGCTCAGGAGGAGGGTAATAAGAGTGGTTGATTTTAAATTCTCTTAGCGGGCACGATTTTAGTCATTTCTGGACCCATGAGCCAGCCCTCCCCCTCCCATGAACTCAATAATCCTGTCTAATAAACACCTCAGGTTGTAAATGAGCTCCCCCCAACGCACTCTGTCTACACTTGGCCTCAGTGCAGTAGCGGTGGCCGCCGCAGGCTGTCAGGCTCAGACCCTGGGAGCCCGCCCGCCCTCCTCCTCCTCCCCTCCCCCCCCCCCCCGCCCCCCCCCCCCCCCCCCCCCCCGCTCCCTCTCACTCCCTTCCAGCTCCTCTCTCTCCCCCATCTGCACGCCGCCCCGCCCGCCCGGGACTCTCTGGCACCCACATTCCTGCCGACTTTCTTGCCGCTCTTCTCCTCTTTCCTTCGCCCTCCTTCTGGCCTGTCGCAGCGAGCAAAGCGATCTTCGGAAAACACACGGTGAGGTCCCCTCGTGGTCGCCACTGTGCGCAAGTAGAGCCGAGTTCTGCCCTCGCCTCCCGGTCCGCGTCCCCCAGTCCCCTCGCCCCGCCCATCCCTTCTGAACTTACAACAGACTCTCCGCAGCTCTTAACACCCCAGCAGTGCAGGCCTCCTTGCTCTTCCAAAGACAAGCGCGTCTGAAGGCAGGTCTTTCTCGTGAGAATGTTCTAAATGCAGTATTTAAAACGTGTTATGGACTGAATGTTGGTGTCCCCCCGAAACTCATATACTGAACGCTAACCCCCACTGTGAGGGCAGGGGTTGGTGGGCCCTTGGGAGGTGATTAGCTCATGAGGGTGGAGCCCCAGGGACAGGATCCGGGCCCTTGTAAGCGGCCCCAGAGAGCACCCTTGCCCTTTCTGCCCAGAGGGCAGAGTGAGAAGGTGCCAGAAGGCGGCCCTCACGGGACACCAAATGTGCAGGTGGCTTGCTCGGACGCCAGCTCCCACAGCCGAAAAAGAAATACCTGCTGTTTGCAAGTTCCCTGGTCGAGAGCATTTCGGGACAGCGTCCTGCACCGGCGGGGACACAGGCTTTCTGCTTTACTTCCTCTCAGCTCCCGCCGATATGTCGGTTTCTCAGAGACTCGTCTCCTGATTGTCCTCTACGATCCCACACTCCGACCACTCTCTTTCCTGTACTCCGTTTTTTAATCCTTCAGAGTATTTACCATACGGCACATTACAGTTTCGTATCTTTTTTAATGCCCTGTCTCCATAAGAAGACAAAAATCCATGAAAGAAGGGGTTTGGCTTTGTTCATTGCTCTGTCTCCAGAACATAAAATAGTTCCTGGCATGTGGGAGGCACTCAAGGGTGACCAGCAAAAGGATAAAATGGATCGTATCGCTTCCCCCCGTTTTGAGATGGAAAAAAAAGACAGGTTAGAATGCAATCCCAAAGTTGTCAAGACATGGGGGAGAAGCAGAAACATGGAAACAGAAAACAAAAAATAAGTCCACAGAGATCAGTAATAACAATAAAAGTAAACAGGCCAAACTCACTGGTTGAAAAACAGAGATTGCCAAGTTGGATTTTAAAACAATCCAGTTATGTGTTGTTTCTGAGAGATACCCCCTAAATCATAGGACCTGAGAAGATTGAAAAAAATACAGCAGATCAGTAAGTAGCAAAGACTGTTGGTGTATCTAGAGTGATACCAGACAATTTACAGGGAAAAATCAGGGTTACCACACAACCATATAACATTAAAAGAAACCAAAACCTCACAGTCTGTTATTTAAGAACCTATACATATGCCATAAATATGTAAAGAAATGATCAACAGACAAGATATTTAGGTTACCCGGAGGTAGGGGTGGGTGGGTGAAAGGTTGTGATTTGCAAAGTAGGTAAAAGCTATTGATTTTTTTTTTTAATTATTCTAATTGGATGGATGGTAGGCACATAAGTATTCAATATAATTTCATCTTTATTTGCTCCATGTTGAAAATAGTTCATAGCAATTAGAAACATCCCTTTCCCAAATATGATTACAAACGACTTCCAGTGTAAGGGAGCTGTCCAACATGGGGTCCCAGGACCGTGTAGGGCCCACAACCCCTTGGGGAGAAAAGCAACGGACGGGCAAGGTTTGGAGCCAGCTTCCAGGGAAGGGAAGGGGATTCTTGATTTAGCAGCATACTCTGCTACGTACGTTATTAAACACAACTGCGTCCTCTGGGAGATGCATGCAGATGCTAGAAGGAACACTGGGTTCGGGCACTTGCTGTATGGCGGATGGTCAGTGAGCAGCCTCAGGGTCTTCCCGGAAATGAGGCAGAGGGAACAGGTGAGGCCCAGGAGAGGGGATTCCCTGCCACCTGCTTCCCCCACTCTCCAAGCCTCAGCCTTGTGCCTGCACTTGTTCTCCAAGTAATCTTTGTGTCACACTGCAGGGCTGTGACCTGTGTCTGGCACGTAACAGACCCTCAGTCATCATTTGGAGAGTGCTGGCAGCATACCGGGGTCTTGGGGGGGGAACAGAGACACATTATACCAATACTGCAAATAAACAAATCCATTTCAGCTCTCCAGTTGGGAAGGGGCAAGATGGCACACCAGGGGCACGCTGACTCACGGCTCCTCCCCTCTCGGGCTGTGGTGTAAACGTGTGCTTTCCACCTCACAGATATGTTGTGTCAGTACGTCTGCTTATGTCACTCAGATAAGAAACACTGAGCAAAACTGACTGAAAGCTGGCTGGTGTGCACAGGACTCCTGTAATATTTTAGACGTTTATAATGACAAGGCAAAGAGACCATTCATGTTTTTTCTTAGTTCCTCCCTAGCGGTGGGGAGGGTGAGGGCGGGTTAGAGGTTTTACTAAACTCCAGGCTGCAGCGCCAATCACTGATTTCTAGGGGATGCAATTCCTGGGGCGGAGAGCGCTTTCAGGGACAGCGTCCCCAGAAGTGAGAAAGATGAGCGGCGCTGGTGGATGAGGAGGCTGCGCGCCCCACTGCCTCCCCGCCCCGCGCGCGCTAGAGCGCGCTCCGCTCCGCTGGGCACCCCTGGCTGTGCTGCACCCGGCAGCCGCCGCCTCCGCCGGACCCACGCAGGTCCGCACCCTGCAGAGGCTAGCGCGCGTCTGATTCCAGCCAGGCGGTGGGCGGCGACCCAGCCCTTTAGGACTCCTGCAGCCTCTGCGCGCGCTGGGACTTCTGGGGGGACAGGAGAGGCCCCCAGAGGCTCGGATTTCAGCCGGCTGTTTTCTACGCCTCAGCTGCGACTCAGAGGTTCTGGAGCAACCCCTCGGTCAGCCCTCAGGAAAGCGCCTGGAGAGCGATCACTTGGAATCCCTGCAAAAACTGCGCGGGGAGAGCAGGCGCCGCCGGCTTGTAGTGGCGGGCAGCCCTCTCCGCGAGCTGTGCGGAGCGCTGCATCGCGCGGACTGTGCCCGGGGAGCGCCGCGGGAAGGGAGAGGTCGCAGCAACAGGTGCAGGCGAAAGCCACTCCCGGCCCGGGGGAAGCGGCCGGCAGGGACCAGGGAGCGGTAAGGCGCAGAGGGGTCCCTCCACCTCTGCAGCTGCCCTGGCGGGTCTCTCTTCCCCGTCTTGGCGGCCACGCAGAAGGTAGCGGCGCCCGGGCAGAGGGAACCCCGCGCTCCCGGGACTGTCACCCCCTCCCGGGAAGGTACGGATCTGGGCTCCTCGCGGGCGGCCCCGCGCAAAGACGGTGGCAGGAGGTTCAGCCGCAGGGTGCGTGCCCATCCCGGAGCCTCAGGATCGGAAACTCGCCCTCTGCGTGCTGGGATCGGGACCCCCGGCGTCCTCCGGAGTCTTCCTTAGCAGGCACCGTCGCCGGCGCGCCTGGGCGCCCGCGCACCATGGAGCTCGCGGCCGGGAACCTCAGCGAGGGGAACGCAAGCGGGCCCGAGCCCCCCGCCGCGGAGCCCAGGCCGCTCTTCGGCGTCGGCGTGGAGAACTTCGTCACGCTGGTGCTGTTCGGCCTGATCTTCGCGTTCGGCGTGCTGGGCAACAGCCTGGTGATCACCGTGCTGGCGCGCAGCAAGCCGGGCAAGCCGCGCAGCACCACCAACCTGTTCATCCTCAACCTGAGCATCGCCGACCTGGCCTACCTGCTCTTCTGTATCCCCTTCCAGGCCACGGTGTACGCGCTGCCCACCTGGGTGCTGGGCGCCTTCATCTGCAGGTTCATCCACTACTTCTTCACCGTCTCCATGCTGGTCAGCATCTTCACCCTGGCCGCGATGTCGGTGGACCGCTATGTGGCCATCGTGCACTCTCGGCGCTCCTCCTCCCTGCGGGTGTCCCGCAACGCGCTGCTGGGCCTGGGCTTCATCTGGGCGCTGTCCATCGCGATGGCCTTGCCCGTGGCCTACCACCACCGCCTCTTCCACTGGGAAGTCAGCAACCAGACCTTCTGCTGGGAGCAGTGGCCCAACCAGGGCCACAAGAAGGCCTACGTGGTGTGCACGTTTGTCTTCGGTTACCTGCTGCCGCTTCTGCTCATTTGCTTCTGCTATGCTAAGGTGGGCACACAGGTGGCGGGCAGGGGCAGGGGCAGGAGCAGGGGCATGGGCAAGGGCGGGGGGCGGGGCAGGGCTCGGGGCCTGGGGTAGCTCCTGTGTCGCTGCGCCCCTCTAGGAGCCCCTTTGCCCTCGCCTGCTCCAGTTTTCGGGGCACCTCGGGTGAGAACACTCCCCTTTGCCCTCTCCGCAGCAGCGGCCACCACCGCTGGGGTGGACGGTGTTTGAGAGGAGGCTTGAGAAAGTCACGTGGCCTCTGGAAACCACCGCGGAAAGCTGGCAGGTCACTTCCCTGAAGTCCCGCCTCCCCTTGCCCTCCTGCCAGCCCAGCCCTGGATCCTGAGTTTGTCCCTTGAGGGACCGGCTCCCTGCAGAGGGATGTCCCCCAGTTTTAGCCACTCACACCCAGGACCGCAGGATCCAATCTGCGCCACTTGCTGCAGAGCCTCAGGAGCAAGCGAGGTGAGCTCCGCCAGGTGCCCCGTCCCCCACGATCCCCTCTGGTGCTCAGGGGTCTCCCAGGTCCCTTTCCCAGGCTGCAGAGCTGCTCTCCTGGCAACAGAGAGCAAACTGTATTTTACTGGAGGCTTAAGCTTGATAAACCCCAGTGCTAAAAGACTATTCTTCACAATATCTTGACCTTCGTCTCCAGAGACTTGGATGGACAGGTTTCAGTTTTATTAAGAAGGGTTGTGTAGACAACATGATGTGATTCAGGACTAAATCCCTAACTCCCCTCAGGAGTCCCCTTAGTGACGCCTCTGGTCCAGCTACCTCTCCATCCTTACCAGGAAAATTGTTCCACCCTCCCTTCACATAGCATGGCAGAGCTCATCAAATTTAATAACACTGGGGTTTGAAGATTATCATGCTGATCAGTCTTCAACTTTCTGGATACACTTGTTTGTGCTTGAGGAAGAATATACATTTAATCACGTGATAGCAGTTCCTGGGGGTAAACCCCAGCCCCCCAACATATTCTGGGAGTGTCATCACCAGACAACATCCTAGCCAACTTCTGAATTTCCCAGGGTTTTATTTTCATCTTTCTCTGCCTCTCTTTCTGTCCCTGATAAGGCAGTGACTCTGGGTCCATGAGTAAGCAGATCACAGAGGCAACACTTACTTACATTCAATTCATAAAGTATTTTTCTCAGCAAGAGTGTTCACTCTAAGCTCCCTGGTTTCTGTTTTCCTCTGCCCCATATCATCTATGTAGAGTTATGTCTGTTTGAATGCTTAGAGTTTTGGATATTTGAAAGGACAGCCAGCATCAAAGGGTTATATATAAAGAAACATGGAGGAGATGGCGCAAGATGGGGCATTTGGAAGATAGCTGTGGCTTAGCTCTTTGTGGAACTAGCTGGTGTATTCACTTAACCTTCTCCAAAAGAAAAAGAAAAAGAAAAAAAAATGTGGTTCTACTAGTGCAGTGCTCAGCCTGAGCAACTGTCTCACTCGGTCTGCACAAGCCTGTCAGGGGGAGCATCAAGGAAAGGGTTTGGGAGGAGCAAAGCAACTGACCCATGTTATGAAGCTGATAGATGGTTCAGGAAGGGTTTTAAGGCAGTTTCCAGTCTCTGAGGGAGGACCTTGGCGGCATGAAGCTCAGGACTAGAAGTGTTCTTAGAATATTTGGTGGTGGATTCATAATCACCTGAAGCAGAGCTGAAGCGTACTCTTCTTTCACTTCTCCAAAGTTTCCGGATCTTCTTCTTTTTTTAAAAATTTATTTTCAGTATAACAGTATTCATTATTTATGCACCACACCCATGCTCCATGCAATCCGTGCCCTCTCTAATACCCACCACCTGGTACCCCAACCTCCCACCCCCCCACCACTTCAAACCCCTCAGACTGTTTTTCAGAGTCCATAGTCTCGCATGGTTCACCCCCCCTTCTTGATGAAAATGACTGGGCAAACTTTTAAGAAAAATTAGGCTACATTTCTGTCATCTGAGAAGTTATAAAAGTCACACATAGGGCAAAGTTTCAAAATAGTTTTAAAAATTTCAACAAATGCAATGCATTGGGGCACTTTTTACATGGAAATAGTTTGCTGTTAAGCATAACTAGAAATTTCTTTTAAATTCAAGATAATATTTGCGGATTCATTCCAGGGCTTGAAGAAGAGCTTACGTGTTGCTTTCTAGCTGCTTCTCTTTGCCTCCATCATCAAGGAACTCTGTCTGGTCAGCAATTCTTCTTCCTGAATGTTAGGTTCGGGGTTAGCTGTTTCTCCGGGGCCCAGGACTGATGACCACCGCGAAAATCACAATTGACTGAAGAGTCACCTGAGATTACACTCCCCCCCCCTTTTTTTAACTTGACAAGGAAATCGCATTCTAGCATTGCTGTCTACTCCCCAAAACTTACGACTTTGTATAGAACAGTTTGTGCCTAATTGTCCCTGAGAAACACACAGAATGCCCAGGCTGGCGTGTGCTTGCGGTGCTCCCTTTTGCACGGGCTGACCCCCCTTCTCTTCCCTTGGAGGGAATTCTTGTTCAGGACATTTGCCACCTGACATGGGGTCAGGCACTCTTCACGTGCCTACCTGCCAAATTTTCTTACATCCCCAGAGATATCTGGTGCCCAAGGTGACCTTGGCTCAGGTTTGAATGTGTGCCCCCTACACACACTGTTAAACATATAGAATCACAGAGTGATACCATCATGACATCGCCATCTTTTAAAGAAATGCAATTAGAACCCATCCTGCTACCTTTGATGACAAGACCTCATCAAATGTATACATCAATATATGCATTCTAACATATCAGTGTGTGCTCACAGTATGGGCTATTGAAGGGAAACTCTGAAGAAAACTATTAGGGTATTTTCTCCATTGGCCATTCAACAACATTCCGCAGATGGCTGGAAGCCGCTGAGATGGATGCAATGAATTTGTTGGAGGAGGGAACAGACCCTCAGGCAGCATTATGAAGCAGATGACATTTCACTTTTCTGTTTGGCCACCCCTCTAGGTGCCCCTTTCTGGTTTTGTTTTGTTGCCTGTCCCCTGTTCTCCCTTCTTGCCTCTCATCCTTAATGACCAGTGTCTTCCTGTGGTCTCTTGCTGGGAAGACTGCCAACAAGGAAACTCACTAGGCCCATCCTCTCCAGACAAGATCCTGCAAAAGCTCTTACGTTCGGTCCCTGGAGCCCCAGTTTCTGCTGGCAGAACCGTTACGTAATCTATCATCAATGTATTGAAAGTGACCCTAAATGTTACTGCACCAAGTGAAAGGCTCATTTTGTTGGAGGTGACGCTAAGCCACTGCAGGGCGTGAGAAGTGACTCAGTAGGGCTGAGAATTTGGAGTCAGAAATTCGCACCACAGCAATGTCTGCTTAACTACCTTAGAACTCATGACGTTGGTAGATAAATCCTGTAGTTTCTTAATTAGGGCATCACTGGTCACTCTAGAAATCCCATGTCTAGCTGAATGCAGCAGACTTCTGCAGTAAGTCCAAATTGATCGCATTATTTCCATGCCGAGGTGCTGGAGGGAAACAAGAAAGGGTCTGGAACATAGTTTCTACTTCTCTCCAAGCCTCAGTTGGCAAACTACGAATGACCCAAAGCCCTCAGCCATCCACAGGTTAGTTTTTCCTTAGATGTTCACTCAGATGGTGTATAACAATGAACCCCATATGAGTCTGCAAGGTTGATTTGTTGTGTAAGACCGAGCTTATGTTGTAAATTCCTGTATAACCCGAGTGTTACACATCATTTCTCCTGAGTATGACACTGGCAAGAAAAGGCAAAAACAGTTCCCCTGATGAACAAAACCAGTATCTCTCAGGAGATCCTTGGACAGGGAAGTTAACTGTGAAACTTTGCTAAACCCTCTACAAATCCCCGGAGAGGCTGAGTCCCCCACATGTGATCTGTCCAAATGCATGGCATGGTGGGCAGAATTAGAATAAAGAACTCAAGGGAAGCAGGTGGGTGGGAATTTGCTGTAAGGGGCCCACGACAGGAACACAGAAGGAATCAGTGGACGCAAGCATCGGCCTCATGGGAAAACTCTCAGATTACATCACCTTGCTTTGCTCACTTGCCTGCTTTCCCCGTTGGATGGTGCAGTGGACAGAGCTCTCTGGTCTTTCCACATATCTGGGATTGGCACCGCTCTCGACAGACAGCAGGGACAAGATGATGGTTGAGATGGAGAATATTGAGGAAACCGAGGTGGAGGATAGACCAGTGAGGACGTGTACATAGGAGCAGTTTGGCACTTTGTGGACAAAACCCCGGAGCCACATGAGCCCAGAGTTTCTCTGCAAACAGATGCTGTGACCACAGACTGTCCCTGGATCCTCCTGAATCTTAGAGAAATGGTGGCAGGTGCCAGGTGGCACGCATTGCTACTTTGGCACCTTTTGCGCCTTTCGATTCGAGTGGGTTTATAAGATTTTATAAGCAATGTGATCGCTAGGTCAGAATGGCAAGAATTGTCCATGCAAAACAGACAAGGAAGTGTGGGCACGAGGCCAAAGGTTTTATTAATCTGTGTTTTCCAGGTCCTGAATCACTTGCATAAGAAGTTGAAGAACATGTCGAAGAAGTCGGAAGCATCAAAGAAAAAGGTACCTCTGTATTCTGTATGTCACATTCCAGAGCTCAGTTCATTTTCATTCCTAATTATCCTTCTACCCACCCCTGCCTGTGACACTTAGGTTCCTTGGTACAGACGTTTGAAAGGAGCCTCCGACCCTGAGGCACAGGGTAGGGATGGAAAGTCAGCCGGGGAGGGCATCGCAGGGGACCAGATGCTGCATGCAAACGTAGAGGGAGGTTTGGAGAGGTGAGGAAACAGGTGGTTTCTTTGGATTCTCTTTAGGAGGTGTGTTCTGGGTTGATTGGGACAGAGGGTAGAGTTGCTGACATCCATAATTTGCCCCAAACCATTTTACTGTGTATTCACCATTGGTGACGTGATTCCAGGAGGCTCTGGCTTACTGTCTTTTCAGAGAATGTTACTTGAATCTCTTTCCTAAGACCCAAATTCAGACACGTTGCCCTCTCTTCCTTCTGGACTGATGCTGACACTCTTCCTCAGGGGAGATGGGGGAGGGGCCCCAAGGGGACTTCTGCCCACTTTTGGCTTTCTCATCTCTGCATCCTGATGTAAATAAGCTTCTCCTGAGTCATAGTAAAGCATCTAACATCCTGGTATTTATCACAGCTCCCATTCTGAGAGAAAACTACGTCACAAGTCAGGATTAATCTAACTCTTACACAGTATCTGTAGAACCTCTGATGTTACAAAGTACAAGAAGAGTATCGGACAAGATGCTTAGGCAGGAGATTATCGGCAGGCATTTTACCCACAAGTATTAGTCCTAACACTGCAAAGCACCTTGTTTGTCCTTCTAAATATGGACGTTGATCAAGGGTGCATAATTGGCAGAAATAATAGTTTAATTATATTTATATTTAAGAATTCTACTTAGAGCACCACTCTTCCTGACTTGCCTTGTTTACAATATGGTTGCAAACATGCTGCTCTCAGACTTGGTGAGAAGCAGTGGTAGGAACCGGGCGAAAAGGCGGCCATGTAGCCTGCCTTCCAGATATGGTCATGGAGTGTTTACGTGATGCTAACTGCTGAGGAACAGAGACCGCAGCCTAAGGCAGCAGACTCCCTTCTCTTTCATCCGCTGATCCGTCCTACGTCTTCAGGGTCATGTAGGTTTTATTTGATGTTATCGACAGAGCGTTCCCTTGTGTGAATGGAGTCATGGCTAAAGCTGGTGCTTTCCTTCTGTCTTCAGGGATGTTGTTGTGCTGGGCTATTTCCATCGTTTTAGTCTCCCTTTTAGTTTGTCCTCTGAGCCATGCGTCTCCAAGAAAATGATTCATTACAAACAATTAAGAATTGTTTGTCATCTCCCCTGGGATAGTTATTTATAGAGGCCCTGGCCTCTGGGGGACGGAGCTGACCCGGGACTGGAAGGGGGTGGGGTCCTCTGCAGTAGCCCTGCAGGGGCACAGCCGGGCTGAGCTCAGGGGAGGCCAGGGAGCCTCAGCGGGAGGACCTGGCCTGCCGAACTCCCGCCAAGTGATGCCACTGGGTCATGCCGCGGGCTTATTAGTGTGGCAATCAGACCCTTCCTTCGTACTGGCTGCCCCTTCTCTGTGGGCAGTGGCTACTGTCAGTCCCTGTATTTGGGAAGTGTTGCAGAGAAATGGTGGAAATCCCAACGAGGAACCAGGCCATGGAAAGAATGAAAATAGATGGTGTAGGAAATAATTGGAAAAGCTTGTGCATTACAGAGAAAATCTCTACAGACTAGTGGAACAGTTTCTGTGTTCAGTTTTGTAGATTCACGTGTGTATGGGATGGATGTACATACGCGTGTGTATACGCTTGTGTGTGTTTGTAGGTTAGATATGTGTGTGTATGTGTTATGTCTATTTTCTGTGTGTACATAAAATGTGTGTATGTACGTGTAAACATACGATTATATGTGCACATGTCCACCGCACACGTATGTCGTATGTATTGTAGATCACATGTAAGTGCACATGTGCGTACGTGTGTACAGATGCGTACAGAAAATAACTGTTATGTATGTGTGTACATACACACACGTACACATGCACACACGCGTACATATACACATATACACGCCTTTATTTTACGTTTACATGTATGCGGGCCTGTCACATGCACGTGTAAATATTGTTGTTCTCCTAGGAGGCGCAGTGTCCGGAGGCGGGAAGGAGGCGTTCTCGTCCCTTCTCAGAGCCTCTGACCCTAACAGCCCTGAGCAGATGTCAGATCTCTTTTGATCCTTTTGATTGTCTCCTTGTTTGTGGAGAACAGATACGGTGTGGGGCCGGCGGTGCTGCGCGTGCCCGTGTCCGAGCCCGAGGTGGTGCGCGTGCCCGTGTCCGAGCCCGAGGTGGTGCGCGTGCCCGTGTCCGAGCCCGAGGTGGTGCGCGTGCCCGTGTCAGGGACGGGTAGGAAGAGGGCACAGGGCGGGGAGGTGGGGGAGGGGAGGGCGAGTCTGCGAGAGACGCTGGAGCAGATGTTCCCGGGGTCTTGGCGCCGGGCACTGCCCGAGACAGATGTTCCCGGGGTCTTGGCGCCGGGCACTGCCCGAGACAGATGTTCCCGGGGTCTTGGCGCCGGGCACTGCCCGAGACAGATGTTCCCGGGGTCTTGGCGCCGGGCACTGCCCGAGACAGGCGCTCTGGGTCCCTCCGCTCGGGTGCGCGGTTCGCAGACCTGCTTCTCCAGGTGGGGGCAGCCCCGGGCCTCCGGCCGCCTCCGGCCTCGCCAGGGCGCTGCGCGCAGGTGCAGGTGGTCGGTGGGGCGGAGGGCGAGGCCCTCCCGGACGCACACGCGGAATGGCTACTCCGCATGTCTGCGGGACCCCCGGGAAGGACGAGACCCCCCGCAGAAACAGCGTGTGGAGCCTGCGGTGGTGGGAGGCTCGGCCGCACGAGCCGGGTGGACGCGGAGGCCGGAGTCGGAGGGAGGCCGCAGGCCGGGCGCGGCCCCGTGTGCGCGGTCACAGGGGAGACGAGAGGCTCCTGCACACCCGTCCCAGGGGGTCGTCCGGCACCTGCCCCCCCCCCCCCCCCCAAGGAACTCCGCAAGCGCTTGGTCGCCGTTTATCCGTGTAGGAAATGCTTTCCGTGTCGTCTTCTTTTGGCCGCGGCTTTCTTCCCGGCTAAGCCCCGTTCGACGCGTCGGGAGTAAGATTCTGGGAAGAAGAACAGACGCCTTTGACCAGGCATTTCTCTCAGGAGGAACAGGGAGTAATAGTTTTTTAGATACTGTTGGTAGAAAGAGCAAAAGAAAAAAAAAAAGCAGGAAACAAAAAACCAAAACCAAACAAAAAACAAAAAACAAAAACCAAGGTTATGAATACCCAGTCTCAAGGGTAACGAGTCAGTACAGAGTGTTTTGTGTATGGCGTTAAGGGAGGCCTTTCTCTGTATGAGCAGTTAGCGCTGGGATTCGATCTGCTCCCGGAGAACCCAGGGCAGTCGCAGAGGCGCCGCGCGGAGCCCCATCTCTGACGAAGGCAGTGACGCTCCAAGAAATGAAATCACGTAAGAGAGGAAAACCAGTCAGCCTCATTCTCCACAGACGGGAATTCTCTCGCAACACGCGGACGTTTCAAAGAGCAGAACAAGGAGCTTCCCCCAGTCCTTCTGAGGAAAAAGCAAGGTTCAGCCTGAGGCCGTCCACACGGAGCAAACAGGGTTCCCTTTAATCTGAGACGGGGAAGATAATGGGCTTTTGTTGCCGCTTTTATGGGCTTCACCACTGGTTCCTCAAACCCACTGAGCGTTGAGGAAAGGCGGGTTCCTGGTACATTCCTGCTGGGGAGGTGTCTGGTGCCCTCACCATCCGCACCGCACTGTGGTGGGGACTCAGAGGCCTGGGTTTTCACAGGCAGTGTCCGGGGTGATGATGGACATGTGAGGTGTCTCGGGTCTGGGATTGTCCGGTGCGTTATTCTGACCAGAGCTGCTGCTGCCGCCCGGGTTCAGAGTTGGACGCCACCGGTAGTGACGGAGGCCACCGTTCTGCCGTGGGGTCCCCTTTCCGGCAGCCACATCCCCTCAGCTGGGCCGGGGTCCGCAGGCACCTGCACGAGGGAGACCGAGGAAGACAAGCTCGTGGCTGCAGTGACACCGGGACGCACGAGCCCGACTGTCGCTGGGGCCCAGGACCGGGGACCCGGCCCACGTGCAGGGCGCCGTGTGGATGGCCGCTGCGACGGCGTCAGCTCTGCGAGGGCAGATGCTCCGCGGGCAGGGAGAACCCGGGACGTCTGTGAGGGGCAGCCTGAGCGCGGTGCGTGCGGACGAGCGCCCTCTCTCCTTCTGGGAACAGCCTTCCATAGTGCGTAGACTTTATGTTCGTGCCCAGTAAGTCTTCCCTGAGACCTACTGTAAATTGTAATCCTCTCGGACTCAGGGCTGTGGGGAGACCAAGAGAAGAGCCTCGTTCACGGTTCCGGGAAGATGAAGGGAATCACCTGACATTAAAAGGTAACTTTGGAAGGAACCGCAAACACACATACACGTAAAACACGCCATATCCACGCACATTACCTCGGTCCTAGCGACTGTGACACGTTACGATCTTATCAAGAAGCCGCCGGGTCTGCTTCTGTCCTGAGCTTGGCCCTTGGTAGAAACGTCCTGAACGAAGCAATGAAACGGGATACGCAGCGGGTGTTCATTTGGTGAAGGAGAGAGATGTCCTCGTTGTCTTAGAAAGAGACAATGTGTTCTGTTCTATTTATAGGTATAATTATGTCTCGATTGTTTTTGATTAAATCATCTGGGAATGGAATCTCTCATACGCTAATGGATACGTGCTCTGATAGCTGACGATCTGCTAATGTATGGGAACAGGTTTCTTGTTTGCTTTGCGTGTCCTGCAGTAGAGCGGCTTCGATACGTAATCCTGCTGTCCTATGCAAACAGGCTGTCGGAGCTCACCAAGTTGTTTGAAGTGTTCGAACGGACGAGGCACAGTGAGAATCATTTCCTCGGGGCAGAATGTCGAGGCCCAGGGCGGTTACGTCATTTCCCTAAGGAAGCACAGCCAGATTACGGCCAGCAGGAGTGCCAGGCTTCCACACCCTCCACAGGGCCTTGAGAAGATGAGCAGTCCTGCCCCTCCTGACGCGCCTGCCCTGAAATCCCACCCTCCTCCAGCGTCTCTGCCTCCACCTGGTCACCGAGGGCCTGTCCGCCAGCCCGTGTCTCTAAGGGACGTGTGCTGCCTGTGGGTTTGCTGCTGGCAAGGGTCCTGTGGGCATGGGCGGCTCGCTGCTGCCCTCCTGGGGGGTCTGGCCTCTAAGGTGGGGCGGGGGAGGGGGTCGTGGGACAGGGCTCGAGGCAGCATGTCCATTTGTGGTGGGACAGGGATGTCCTAGGATGGAGCCGCCTCCTGCGTCCTGCCCTTGCTCTCTGTGAGAACGTGGCAATGAGCGTCCCCACACTCTTAAACCTTCCTTCTGTCTCTGCCTGTCTTCCCAACACTCCTTCGCCTTATCCGCGCATTCCGGCTGGTCGCCTTTCTCTCTGTGCACAAGGGGAGGCTCTGGGGAGGTCAGCGAGAGGTGCCTCCTTACCTTTGCCTGTCGGGGCCGCTGCGGTGACCGGTGCTCCAGACGTACATGTTTCCAATCCACACATTCAAGCAACCGGGGCTCAGGCTGAAAGGGAAGATTGTAACCGTCAAGCAAGGGGCTGAGAGCCTGTGTCTCTCATGTCCTCCAGATCCCCTTCCCTGCTGGTGGTGACCTGGGGGCTGGGGCAGCCAAACCCGGGGGGGGGGACACATCCGTGCTTGGTTCCTTGGCCTTCCTTGAAGGCCAGGTGACCAGTGTCTTCTGAGGCTTTGATTGTCTGCTCATGTGCCCTGATGCTCTGCTTTCCCAGCAGCCGGGTGGAGGGGGGGCGGCGTGGTGGCGCAGAGAGGGAGCTGGGGTTGACCGCGATGTGGCAGGCGGCAGGCGATTCTCTCCCGTCTCAGTGGTAGAACGTGGGTTTGGGACCACGTGACTGGGCTTCCCACTCTAACCTGGCGCTGGGCTCTGGAACACCAGGCACCTGTCTTGACCATTCTGAATCTCAGTGTTCTTATCCCAGACCTGTGATCCTGACGGGCTCTGCTTCCTGCTATGGCCAGCGGTCAGGCAGTGACATTCCCAGTTGCCCATGCCTCTCCCGGTGCCCCTGTGACCATTAGCAGGCAGGACCCTGCTTGGCTCCTGAGCCACCCTGTTGCAGGAGGGGCAAATTTTTCAGGAAGGAGCCAGATGATTGTGTTGCATTTTAGTTTAAGAAATATTAAGAGACCCCATTTTCGTTTGAAGCCATAGATAGAGTGTTTCCAACCAATCACAGCATTACTATGTCGTTGTTGCCTTTCAAACATGTACCAAATGGGCTGCCGTGAAAGACAGGAAAGGCGGTCCTGAGGCTCAACCCAGCCCACTGAGGAGGTAAAGCGCACACACGAAGCGGGAGCAGAGGGGAAGCTGGAGGCAAGGCTCTCTTGTGCCGAGGTCTGTAGTCAGGTGCGGTCTTCTTCCATCCCGTTTGGTCCAAATCTCAGAGGAAACACGTGGGTCCTGCCTCTGCCTCCAGCTGTTTTCTGATTTAGGGGCAGCAAGGGAAGGGTTTTACGCAAGCCAAAAAACGGGGCTAGTTGACCCCCAGACAAAAACTAAGACGTGTCTGGAAGGCATCCGTGTGTTGGGGATTCTCACTGTAGAACGAAGAGAGATAAAGAAACAGGCGGTCTGACGAAGTCGCCATTCAGAGAGGGTTCGAGCGCTCACCCGAGCTGCCTCTCAGTGACTCTGCATCAGCGTGTGCCCTGCTCAGAGCTTTGTCGGTCTAAAAGTCACAGTGTTTAATCTCTGCACAGTTAGAGTCCCACGGCCCAGCATACCCTTCCGGCAATCCACACGCGTCTCCCATACGTGACGGTCATTCCCGCAGAGGTCCTGGACAAGTCCTGGACAAAACCGTGGTGCGAAGTCACGGCCCGCACGGAGGCACTCGGCGTCTGACTCCAGGGCGGAGCAGAGGAAGTGCCCTTAGAGCGCGTGGGGAGCTCGGGGTCCTCCTCCCGCGGTAACTGACGCATGTGCCGTGTCTCCCTCTTCTTCCTCTAGACCGCGCAGACCGTTCTGGTGGTGGTCGTGGTTTTCGGGATATCCTGGCTGCCGCACCACGTCATCAATCTCTGGGCTGAGTTCGGGGTTTTCCCGCTGACCCCCGCCTCCTTCCTCTTCAGAATCGCCGCCCACTGCCTGGCCTACAGCAATTCCTCGGTGAACCCCATCATATACGCTTTTCTGTCTGAGAATTTCAGGAAGGCCTACAAGCAGGTGTTCCACTGCCACGTTCGTGGCACCTCGCCTCTTAGTGACGGTAAAGAGAACAGGAGTCGGGTGGACAACCCACCGTCCACCAACTGCACCCACGTGTGACAAGGGTGCTGGTGACGCTCGTGGGCTTCCGTGCACGTCACCATACAGCGATGGCGAGCAAGCGGGCAACTCCCGATGCTCACAATGACCCATCCATTTTAATGCGATTCCCACTTGGTTTAAAAAAAAAAAAGTGCTTTGGTCCATTTAGGAAATCTCTTGGTCTAGTAAAGATTACTTCTATATTTTATTTCAAAAACAAAAGAAAATACCAACTAGTTTTATGTCTCTACAGAAAGGAAAGTTCAACAGAGTTCCCTAGACACATTCAAGTCTTCACAGGATAAAGGATCAGGACCGCTAAATACAGGCAATCTGCATTATGAACCAAATTTATTTAGAAAAAAACATGTATGTGTTTATTCTTCGATTTTAAGAAAAGAAGTAATGTTCTAAGCTGCGTGTTTTAAGATATGATCATGGACACATGATGGAAGTTTTACCTGAATTTAATTTTTGTGGCCATTTGCACAGAGACACGTCTCTTAAATGGAAGCGAGACTTTGCCGAGTTTCTTTGCTCAGGCTGTGTTCATTCCCACCTTTAAACAGGGAACAGGGTTTCTGGGGCCCAGTTGCAACCGCGTGTGATCATGAGGTCCGTTAACTATCCCCGGAGGCCAGCAGGGCAATACCCTGCGACTCGGGGTGGCAGCTGTGGGCACCGTCCTTTAAACTATCCTGTGATGTACACTTTGTAGAGTTAACCAAAAAAAAAAAAAAAAAAAGAAAGAAAAAAAAAGAAAAATCAGGGGAAAATGCCAAATGCAAGTATTCTAACAGTGGAAGCTTCAGGTAAGATTTGAAAAGGAAACTGGTCACTGCAGTTTCATAAATCTTCTTGCCGGGGTGGTCGTTATGCCTTGAATGGAACTGAACCAGAGTTAAAAAATCAGTCGGCGAGGATGCGGTGTAGGTACTTTCTCTGGGGCTGGAGAGAAGTCAGGATTGGTAAGCCGCGTGCAGCAGGCGCTCGCCACGCCTGGAGAGAATATTTGACGTTGATTCAGGTGACATTTCGGGGCTGGTATACCCAGGGACACATGCTGTACAAACAGATGCTTTTCTCATTAAATTCTTCGTAATGTTAAATGCACATTTTCCCCAAGTATTGCCTTCTCCAGAAGTGTTAATTTGAGGATAAAATGATCACTAGCTGAATTTCAAATAGTTTTCATGACAGCTTCATATTTGTTTATGTTTACAATGAAAAAGTGGGATGAAAAGATTAAATTATCCCACCTTAGAAGAGTAGTTTTCAGACGGCAGGACTTGGACAGGTTTTAGGAGAATACAAAAACAAGAAGACTTTTTTTTTTTTTAAAGGGTTTAGCATAACGTACACCTGTGTAAAATCAAGATTCCATATGAAATCTCATATTTTAGGAAAAAAACTCGATATATGTGTTTGCATGTTAACTTCCTTAGCTTGTGAATTGATCGTCAGTAATCATACCCCTCCAGCAAACAGAGTTTATGCCCGCGATGGGACAACTGACTCTCCAGCCAGAAGAGGGAAAGTTCTTTGACAGGACGGGCAATCACGAGCGACCTGTTTAACGGCTGGGAAAGCCGTTGCGTGTCTGCATGTGAGTGTTTTAAAGAACAGCTTAAGTCGTTGGCGAGTGGACATTGTTTGCACTTTATTAAATACAGCAGCGGAAACATTGTGTCCTGACGGAGATACCTCATGTGCTTTGTGGGACTTGAAGCTGCCGTTGCAAACGCCGAACCGGTTGTGTGTCGACTCACACAGCCGCAGGAGAAGTGCCAGAGGTCCTGGCTGCCTGTGACCTTGCCCGGCTGACCGAGACTTCCCACACCACTGCCGTTCCTCGGTTTTCCTCCTCTGATTCCTCCACACAGACCTGGAAGCGCAGAAAGAATACAGGGCCCGGGGCTGCGTTTTGCAAGCAGCCTGTGGACGTCGTGCTGCCCCGTGACGTGTTTACTGACCCACACTGATTCTTTGGATCCTTCCCACGTGCTGTTGGCAGGACACAAGCGAGAGGCATCCTTGGCGTCATCACTGGTCCCTGGGAAGCCCCTCAGGTGCCGAGGGTAGATGCAAATCCCTTCCTCTTGGGGTCGGAGCGGGCGTTTCTCCTGCCGTCGACACTCGTCGACTTCGGAGCACCCGTGACCGCGGTGCGGCAAATGTTGATGCTGGTGATCACGCACGCCCCGCAAAGATCTGCCGCTCTGTCAAGCTGTCCGCCTGGGGAGTCCCAGAAGGACGGTAACAGACTGCAGTCGCCCGGAGAAGTGTCCGAGCGTCTCCTTCCTAGGGGGCGGTTCTTCTAACGTATCATCCATGTGAGCAGATCAGAAGCCCCTTTGCTTGCTTCCCACGGACACACTTTCTCTTGCGACAGCCGGACTCCAGGCGAAATGCTCTATTTGCCTTTGAAGTCGGGCTGCTTGGAAACCAGGTTTTTCAGGGGGACTTCAAAGAAAATTGATGTTTTCTCCTTTAGATTTGGTGCCTCAGCATCCCAAGATGGTGGTTATTTTTCTGGGCATTCGCTTTCCCATTTGCAGACTGGCTCTGGGAGGTTAATTAGCCAAATTGCTGGCAGCTCCTTACGTACATGCCCCGGTGTCACTCTTCTGAGAACAGCGCCGTGGTTGGGAAGCCTTTCCCGCGCTGCCTTCCCAGGAGATCTCGTCGGTGGACGCTCTCTGCCGCTCTGACCGTGTGCGTTGCTCACAGGCCGCTCTCTGAACATCTGAGGCACATAGTTTCGCGTTTAATGCCATTGTTCGATGCGCACACGGAGCGTGAAACAGTCCTCTCCTGCTCTTCCTCCGCCCACGCCGTCTCGTGCTGCTCTCCACCCTGGCGCGCGTCCCGAGTTTCTCCCTGTGATGTTGACGTCGTGCGGTCCCTCCTTGGACTCCATCACACCGAGTGACGGTGAAGACGGAGGCGTGCAGAGGGAGCTGCAGGAACCCCTCGGGCTACGAGCTGCTTGCGAGTCAGCTGTCACCTGGGGCCCGGCAGGGGACGGCACTGACCCAGCGCCTCGGACGTGTGGAGACGGCGCGGTTCGGAGTGCCCAAGTGTTAGCTGAAAGCCCCCCTCGGGCTTCTCGGGAGCCGGGAGAGGAGCCCCCTGGGCCTCCGTCTCCTTCTGCAGATGCCCCGATGCTGGTGAGTCCCAAAACGCTCCTGCCGAGCCCACCCTGCATTAAATATGGTGACGGATGGCTTCACCATGTTCTTGCTTGAAGGGAATTCTTAAAAGCATGTCCTTAAACCACAGAGTCATGTAATTTGTGTAAATAATCAATGTGGCTACTTCCTCTGGAAACTTGTCATCTAAAATGTATAAATCTGATCTACACTGACCGCAGATGTCTCCCAGGTTTTAGATTTGTGAGTGGCTTTCTAGATAAGGCAGTCATGTTCTTCTTGACCACGAAGAAATGTTGTGTATTAGGTTATTTGTCAGGTGGATGTTAATGACTCGTTTACATCAAAAAGCCATAGAGAGCACAAGTGACCTAAAACGCTGATGGTTACTGACTGGGAAGAAACAATTACAGGATGCAATTATGCCTGATTTGATACAGTTTCTAGGTTTTTTTCCTTCACAAGTGGAGAACGTGAGCCTGAGGAACAAGTTCGCACACAGACGTCTTTGACGCGGGCTGTGTCCAAGGAGGGCGGGCCGCGTCCTGTGACACATCACCCAGGGAGCTTCGTTTGCTTTTCTTAGCCGGACAGGTTCACTCACAGCTCTTTAACGTGGCCGCCCTTCTGGGATTCAGAGGCGGGCAGATTGCTTTGATTTGGCAAGAGCTTTAGAAACAGTGGCAGGCCCTGCGCGTGCGCTTCCCCGAATGCTAGATGCTGCTCACCGCCGGCTCCCGGCACACGCTCCGCGTGCCCGGCCTCCAGCCCCTGTTCACGTGCATCTGAGGACTCGGGTGCTGTCCTGGGTGCAGCTGCACCAGGAAGGGTCATCCTGGCAGGTGGAGAGGATGCTCTTAGCGCTTCTGTACGTTGTGGAAATCACCACAGCTGGGCTGCCTCTGTCTGCTCCAACACTGGCTACGTTTCCCATGTTTAAACAATTGTATGGAGAACTGGTCCTATGGTTAAAGGTTTTGATGTCACTTTTGAGGTGGAAAGCCTTGTCCTTTCTGGTGGCAAATACGATTTCTGCATATCTCTGGGTATGTTGTGTGAATCCGAATTTCCAGCATTAGAGAGGTCTCACCACCAGCTGCTGGAAGAGATTGGAGCTGGGACCCAGCATTTAAATCCCTTACTCTCCGGCAGTGGTAACCTATCAACTAGGGCAAATCTTGGGGTCCACTACGGGCTTCTACGGAACACCATGCACTATAGCACCTTATTTCAAAAGATTGAGTATTGACTGTTAGAGCCGAACGGTTTCTGTGTCTTTGTCCTGAAGACCACGGAGGATCTGTGAAGCTCTCTCTCCCCCTTTGGCGAGCTTGTTTTGGGTCATCAAGGTAACCTGCCATCCAGCGGGTAAAAACGGGCTGGTGCTGGGGCTGGTGCTGGTGAGGAGTGGATTGTCTGGGAGCCCTTTACAGCGTGTCAGCTTCAGAGCTGGCGTGAGGCACTGTCCAGGCATGGGAAAGGTTGTGTCTGTGTGGCCAGGTGCACCTGTCACCGGCACTGCTGACGTGGCAGTCGATGTAACGTGTTTTGTGGTGACGGGATGAGTGTCAGCCCCTAGGACAAATTTGTGAAGAACCCGCCTATGGAGCTTAGGTAGTGGGGTCCCAAAGGTGACACGGGAGGCTCCACGATGTAACAGGCGGGGCTAGTACCTAAAGGATCCCTGGAGGTTCCAGAATTTGGAGAACGTCCCCCAGATGTTGGGTGCTGAGCCTGCTCCTTGGGGACCTCAGGCTCCATAGATCCTCAGGGCTGAGCACGGAGGAGGGAGCGGGGCTGGGCGAGCAGATGCCAGGCTCCGCTGTGGTTCCGCCAGAGCCCACCTGCCTCAGGCCGGCTCTGGATTTACATCCCGCAGGTGGAGACTTAGATACAACTAAAGCAATGCAATTTGTGATCTTCCAAATTTGTCATTGTTGAGGGATCCCTGAATGGCCAACGCTTTTCATATCTTTGGGTTTCTTTGTTGTTGTTGTTGTTGTTGTTTTGCTGGATTCATGACTTTCTCCCGGTTACCCTATGAGTATTTCTCCCTTTAACAGTGGAATGTCAGAAACAGAAGCCTTTTTTTTTTCTTTTAGAGATTATTTATTTATTTATTTATTTGACAGAGAGAGAGAGAGAGAGAATGAATGAGAGAGAAGCAGACTCCCCACTGAGCAGGGAGCCTGATGCAAGGCTTGTTCCCAGGACCCTGAGATCATGACCTGAGTCGAAGGCAGAGGCTTACCCCACTGAGCCACCCAGGCACAGAAGCCACGCAGAAACAGAAGCTTTAAGAGAAAATGACTTTTGTAAGGATCACAGATGACCATTTTTTTCAGAGAACTCATGCTGAGGTCCTCTGTGGTGCTGATTCTGGTGATGTCACAGCACAGGAGCTCCCGTCACAGCAGAGAGGGGTCAGAAACAGGCAACTGGCCGCAGCCACGGCAGCTCTCCTGGGCCCCTCCCTCTTGTTGTGCAGGACGAGTCTTCCCACCCTGCTCTGCAGCCCCCGCATCTGCTTCGCTAAGAGACCGGAGCAGGGGAACGGCCTTTTCATGAGCCCCAGGTTAGCAAGAGCGCTTTCTGATTGGCCATGACTGAAGATGAAATTTAGCTGAGCTCCTTGGGGCACAGAACCACCAAAGTGAAAGGGTCAGAATCCAATTATAAATGGCTGTCTCGCCAATTAACCTGCTAGTGCGGGCGCTGCTCGTTAAACTGTCTCCTTTCAGAAACGACCAAGTCCGAGAAAGCAGAAGTGCGGGTGTGTGCGTGTGTGTGTGTGTGTGGTCTATGCTGATTTTCACTGGAAACGTTCCCATCTTGTTAGGAAAGAAATATCATTGTGAACACGTAGATGCGACCCATTTTGTCCAGCTTTGGCTAAGAGAAACTACTGCTTCCTATGGAAGGCACATCGTTTTTCCGCTCAAGGGACTGTTGCTGTTGTGTAAACGTAAGGTAGTGACGTGGATTGCAGGGGTGCAGCTCAGGGCAGGAACCTTATCCTACTTACTTATCCCTGTAGCCTCAAGGTCCTTGGGAAGCCTCACAGGGAAGATATTACTGAGTGAGAGCAGATGCCTCATGGGTGATATTTTCAAAACAGGGCTAATGTGGACAAAGAATTAAATCTCACAATCCTCTTTATATTAAATCAGTTTATAATTTAGGAATATTTGCAACCTGAAATGGACACATAAGTATTATTTTCCATACATTGAGTTTTCCAAGTGTCATGTTTTATTGCCATGTATTTCATAAAGATTGAAGATTTGACACTGAGGGTTAGAAATGCAACATCTCCTTAAACGTGGTTGGGAAATCTTTTAATTTCTCAATTTCTATCTGCCTGTGTGTGGAGGAGAGCTGTGCCTTGTACAAAAGGTCATGGACATTAGGGTCCTTCAGGGAAGGTTTGGTTTAATTAACCCTGCTGGTCAGCTGCTGTTGGAAACGCAGTCTTTGGAGAGCCTCACGTGTAAAAGAAGACTTGAAAGGGATGAACATTGCTCAAAATGGAAATACGTTGGAATAAACTGGGAATTCTGCCAAAGGTATTTATTCCTGATGCTCTGGGCTCTCCCTAGAGTTGTGGTTCTCAAACTTTACCAAGTATCAGAATCTTGTGGAAAGTTTAAAATAGATTACTGGACCCTACCTCCAGAATTTCTGATTTGGTTGCATTTGGGGTAGAGTCCCAAGATTTGCCTTTCTAACAAGCTTTTTGGTGCAGGTCCAATGACCGCATTCTCAGACCTCGTTCCTGATTTGATTGGGTTGGAGTTGGAGCACAGGCGTCTTTGTAAGGCCACAGGCAGCAGCCAGAGTTCAGAACCGTTCAAGTGGAGTGGATGACTCGTTGTGTGTCTGAACCTCTGTGGTTCCATGAGAAGGAAATTGCTTATGTGGGGCCTAAATCATTCGGATTTTATTGTTTACATGGATCAGATTAATGAAATATCCATTCAACTATCATACTAGCCTATCTGCAGAAACTTAAAAATTTTAAAAATGTGAAGGAGTTTGATAACTTACATGTAAGGATTTCAAAGATTATAATATATTTTCTCTTCCAAAACATAGCTTGGTGGAAAGGAACACCTGTACTTTAATTTTGTCCCCTCCCCCCAAAAGAGAGGAGTGAATATAGCATTCCAACTGTTACATGTGAATTTTTGAACTAAATGTTTAAACTAAATAAATGTGTGTCTGTGCAGCTGCTAATTTTTAACTACATTATTATCTCTAAGAGATAAATGTAACTTCTCTGTCTTTCAAGTTTTTCAATTGTCTCCTGATAACATTGTGGTGTGGATAAGGAAGAAAACCCGTGTGTATTGACTTTTTCTTTTTTATTTCACTGGTTTGTTTGCTTGCACACTGCTGTGCACATAATGAGAGCGTGGGTCTTCTTACAGCAGACGCTGTTACCGCAATTCTCGGACTTTGTTTCTCTAAAGTATGTCTCGTCGCCTGTACAGCCAGCATGAACATAAAGTGTCAGTTGAGCATGAACACCCATAAACTTCCCAAGCCAAACCCAAAATGGAGCTCACGTTAATGCGCTTGGTACCCGAGGTAGCGCTCCCAAATCACTCAGTGTTCTGCATGGTGTCTGGGTGGAGTTTGTGGTTGGAATCAATTTCATGAATTGAAAATAAAATTTGTTCCTCAAAGTAGTCTTCCTTGCGAGTATGCTATTTTCCAACACAGTAATTAGCCCGTTTTGTCAGGCATTTCCCTAAGGACAGAAATGTAATACAAAGTGGTTCAATTGTCTTAGTTTCCCTCCCACGGGGCGCGGTTGTGGAAGATGCGCAGGAATCGTGTTGGCCGAAGACGGACAACTATGTCGGTGAAAGCTTTCTCCCTTCCCCTCCGCTTCCTCCGGCCTCTCTTTCTTCCTCTTCTTCCTCTCTTTTCCTTTCTCTGTTTTTAAAAAGCTGCTGTCCATTGTGTTTGAAAACGGCACAAGATTACAGCCAGAAATTGTCAAGAAGAAGGAGCCGCCATCAACATCGTCCGGACATCCCCTCGGCGAACAGACACCGTAACGGGGGATGGAAGAACAGGATGGGGGGGAGGAGCTTCAGGAAAATTGGTTTCAATATGCATTCTGCCTATAAAAAGAATTATTAGCTTAAAAGTTGCTTGAGTTTAATTGGCAAAATACAGAATGAAGTAAAATAGGGGGAATCGCTTACTTTCAAAGAGTTGATCCCTTGAAGTCAAAAACTGAGATCATGTAAGGTTGATGGGAATTAGACCACGTGGGAACTACAAATACATGTAGATTTAGACAGTGTCTAATTACCTGTCTCATACAAAATTATTTTTTAAAAAATCTGATTCTTTATTTCAGTTGGTATACTGTTTACCAGTTGGGTTTTTTGATAAGATCTCTTATGAACTCTTCATTCGGATTCATCTTGTCAAGTAATATTTTTCTCCTCAGAAGTTCTCAAAGGTGCTGTATTCCAGAATTATTACATGTTGGAGAAGATTCATTTCTTATCTTAGTACCTGGAAAAAAGTCAAATATGAACTTATTTCATTGTAACTTAATTTTCATATGTATCTTTAGACCCAGGTCAAAATTTTGATGTTACTGAGAAGAAGTCGGAAGGCAAACTGATTTTCACCATTTTAGATAAATTTTTCCCCCATTTGGATGCCCATTGCTTTTTAAAATGATTGCTGTCTGGTATTTTCACCAGGGTGTGTGTTCTCATCACACTCTCATGCCTGAGTGTTCTTCACAAACTGAATTACGACTCCACAAAAGTGGAAAGGATATTCATACTTTCCTAGCCAGATGATTTCCAGCCTTTTGGAGTGTAAGGATTACTTTTGAAACATAAACAACTACCAGACTTTTATTATGGTAATTGTGTTTTCAGTGTATATTGATAGAGAAAAGGCAAAATGAAAAAAAAAAAACGGAGAGCAAATTACAGGCTAATATCTCTCATGAATACAGACATGAAATCCTCAATAAAACATTGGCAAATAGTATCCAACAATGTTTAAAAAGAGTTACACACCATGACCACATGGGACTTATTCCAGAAATGCAAGCCTGGATCAGCATTCAAAAATTAATCAGTGTAATCTACCACATTAGCAGGCTAGTCAAAAAAATACTGCAGGATCATAACCGACATAGAAAAAGCATTTGACAACATCTAACACCCATCTATAATTAAAAGTTCTTAGCAAACTAAGAACAGAAGGGAACATCCTCAGCTTGGTCAATAATATTTACATTAAGCCTTACAGCTTACATCAGAGTTAATAGTGAGAGGCTGAAAACTTCCCCCCTTAGATCAGAAAAAAAAGGATATTTGTTCTTATTCAACAAAGCATGGAAATCCTAGCCACTGCAGTAGAATGAGAAAGAGAAAGAAAAGGCATACGACCGGAAGGGAAGCATCAAACTGTATTTGCAGCCGATACGATTGTCCACGTAGAAAATCCCAAAGAATGTACCGGAAACCATTTGACCTACGAGTGACTTCAGCAAGGTCATGGGATACAAGATAATACACAAAGTAGAAATGAGAAAACCACTACAGGGAATCAGTGATATATTTAAGTGACTTATATTTTGTCAATCCCAGTACGACTTACCTGCGTTTACGCGCATCCCGTGCATCCGCGCTCCACAGACGGACATGTAACCTGTTCAGCGTGCTGACGGCGCCCTTTCAGACTGTCTTGACCACTGGGGAAACTCAGAGCTCCCTACATCAAATTATGAGACTTGTTCGTGCTCCTAAAATGAGGGTCTTGGCCATGGTTAGGCGTTTAAATATCTGAGCTCGGTCCCTGGATTTGTCCAGTCGGGTCTCCCCTTCCCATCATCTTCCCTTTGCACTTTTTTGTCATGATTATAATTTTGAGGGACAATGAAGTGAAATCTATCCCGAGTCCAATAATGCTTTTTAATACTGTTTGCTCTGTAGTGGTCCTTATGGCCAAATCTGTGGTGCTATGGAGGGGTGCATAGTACCTTCACTTTCCTTTCTACTTGATAAATGTTTATTATTTTAGTTAGTAAGAGGACACTCCACATTTCCCTTTGGGTTACATACACACATTTGATAAGATTTTCTGTACAATGTAAGAGAACGGTCTTTATTCTTTATTCTTAGGAATTGTGTCCAAGGTTAAGATAATTAAAAAAACCCACAAAAATTATTGTAATCACGATACATGATATCAACAACATTAGTGGGTCATTTATTCTTCTTTTAAGTGAAAAATATTGTACAATTAATAGTCTTGGGAATTAAGAGAAAAGTGACCTCAATAAAAAACATTTTTAAATGGATATCCCAATGACCATTTTGCCCAGGCATAGGTACAGCTTTATGACATAGTAGAATATCTTTTAAACATGGAAAAAATCCAGTGCTAGTGGTATCCTGTAAAGACTTACGTTGAGACACAGGCATTGCAGTAGTGCACCGAGACCCCTCAGTGAGAGCGCGTCCCAGCAGGGCATCTTCTCTGTTCTGCTGTTTTGGCATCACAACCTTTCACCCCACTCGGCGGTACCGCTGTGTCTGCCAGGACTTAGCAGTCCCGGCAGTCCTGTCTTGGGCCGTTCACCCAGCTGTGATAGAAAACCACCGCCAGGATGGCTGCTAAACAGAAGAAGTTCATTTCTCCAAGTTCTGGAGGATGGAAGTCCAAGACCAAGTCCCTGGTTGCTTTGGTGTCTCCTGAGGACCCACTTCCGGTTCACAGACTGCCATCTTCTTGCTCAGTCCTCGTGTGGCAGAAGGGGCAAGGGAGCTGTCTGGAGTCTCTTCGATAGGATGCTAATCCCTTAAATGTGGGCTCCATCCTCATGACTCAGCCACCTCTCTGATGCCCCACCTGCTAACACCATCACGTTGGGGATTAGATTTCAACAAATCAATTGGCAAAGGGGCACAAATGTTCCGTCTATAACATCCTCCTTGATGGTCAGGGCCTGACCTGCCATGGTTCCGTGTTCTCCTCCTTAACAGCATTTTCCTCCTCCTCTTTCCTGCACCCCCACCTTGCAGCCCAACCCAGCATCTGGGTGATTTCAGAACCACCACTGTGCTCATCTAAGACCCTGCTGGATGTGTTCATGAGTCAAGGGAGAAGGCAATCCCTGCCTATCCCTCCCACCCTTGACATCTACAACCTCTCTTATGTAAATGGTGGGTTTTGGATGGATTCAGGAGACTAGCACTGCTCTCTTCCCTCCTTACCCATAAGTAACCACAACACCAGGGTTTCCTGGTGGCAGTGAAGGGGAGGTAAGTTCTCTCATCTGGGAACCCTTGAGTCTAGGACATTGTTCCTGCAGAGATGCTAGAGCTCATGCCTGCTAAATTGACTTTCAGATCTAAGATTATAATTGTAATTTCTGACATCCAGACTAGAGATATATCCACAGATAATCTTTTGCAGGTGGTTATCTTTTTTATGGCTCTGTTTCCCCTGAGGAGTACATTATTTTTAAAGTTCTCATTGTATAGACTTATAGTAGTAAGCTTAAACTTCTCATTTTTTACACTATTATATAAAATGATTTAAGTGTTTTTGGGCAGTAATTGTGAGAAGAGAAAATGTTTGTTGACCCTTGCAATAAAGGTGTTACTTCATGCACGTGCCTCTCTAGCATCTAAAGCCTAACTTAGGGGGTATGTGCCACAGTGTCTAATCTAGATGTCATGTGTGACATCATTGAAAATGGCAGTCAGGACCTCCAAAAAGCCACCCCTCCTTAAAAGCAAAGAAAGCCCTGACAAAAATGGTCAGAATCAAGTTTTTTGGAACCAAAGTGTTGAAAGCCAAAACAAAGAGATACTCTTTGAAGCCACAAGAGAGATGTAACTTACCAGACACCACAGATCCTCAGTATGGTTTGGAGCTAGTTTCTCATCCAAACCATCAAAGTCAGGAGGCAGTGTGATGCCATGTTCAAAGTGTTGACATTTAAAAAATCCTGTAAACCAAGAGTTCTATACCTGGCTAAACTATACTTTAAAAATGAAGGGGAAATTAAGACATTCACAGATTAAAAAACAAAAAACAAAAAAACGTAGGGGAACCCTCTTGCACTGTTGGTGGGAATGCTGGGTGGTGCAGCCACTCTGGAAAACAGTGTGGAGTTTCCTCAAAAAATTAAAAATAGAGCTTCCCTATGACCCTGCAATTGCACTACTGGGTATTTACTCCAAAGATACAGATGAAGTGAAGAGAAGGGCCATCTGTACCCCAATGTTCATAGCAGCAATGTCCACAATAGCCAAATTGTGGAAAGAGCCAAGATGTCCTTCAACAGATGAATGGATAAAGAATATATGATCCATATATACAATGGAGTATTATGCCTCCGTCAGAAAGGATAAATACCCAACTTTTGTATCAACATGGACGGGACTGGAGGAGATTATGCTGAGTGAAATAAATCAAGCAGAGAGAGTCAATTATCATATGGTTTCGCTCACTTGTGGAGCATAAGGAATAACATGGGGGATATTAGGAGAAGGAAAGGAGAAGTGAATTGGGGAAATCAGAGGGGGAGATGAACCATGAGAGACTGTGGACTCTGGGAAACAAACTGAAGGTTTTAGAGGGGAGGGGGATTGGGAGTTAGGTAAGTTAGGTGATTCTGGTGGTGGGTATTAAGGAGGGCATGGATTGCATGGAGCACTGGGTATGGTGCATAAATAATGGAGCACTGAAAAAATAAAATTAAATTTAAAAAAGCCTGGTATAGTTTTTTTTGCCAACAGAACTGTCCCACAGAAATAGTAAATAAAGTTCCTTGGGCTGAAATGGGGGGACACTAAAAAGTAACTCAAAGCTGGGTCAGGACGTTTGCCAGGCATCTCCTGTGGGTTAGGCAAGATCTGAAAGACGTTTCAGGAGTGTTCATGAGTATTTCCAGGGAAAGACAGAGTGGTTCCAGGCGGCAATGCTCTGTGGCATGATTTGAATGTTCTCAACTTAAAGTTCCTTTCCCCAAAGTGTGTCCTCCACTCTCCCAAAGGCAATTCAAAGCAGTCAAAATTCCACACTGCAGGCCATTCCTTTGGGGTCCACAGAACCAGCATTTATTGAACACTGTTTTACTGAAAACACAGTATTGGCCAGGGTTCTCATGAGAAACAGAACCATATGCGTGCATGAAGGGATTTATTATTGGGTGGCAGCCCTCATGATCATGGAGGCTGACAAGTCCAGACCCAGGAGAGCCAGTGACAGCTTCAGCCTGAGTCCATAGGCCTGAGAGTCAGTAGAGAATGGTGTGGGATCCAGGCCGAGGCCTTTGTCCCAGCTGGAAGACATTCGGGTAGAGAGGGAATTTTCTTATGTAGCTTCTTTTGGGCCCTCAGTGGACTGGATAAAATGCAGCCGCACAGCAAGGCCATGTGCTTTACTTGGTCTACAAAGGCGAGCATAATCTTTAACTCACTGAGCCACCCAGGTGCCCCAAAGGCGAGTGTAATCTTATCCAGACGTTCCCAGATAATGTTTAACCAAATATCTGGACATCCAGTGGCACAGTCAGGTGGACACATAAAATCAACCATCACAATCACCCAAGATAATTATTGTTCCAGATTCTTTGCATCGATTATTAGAGAGCACAGTGAATCTATGCAATAAGTTTCACTTATCACTTACGGTTTCACTTATCACTTATGGGTGTTCAGAGATAAGGTAACACGTTCATTCGCCGGGGGAAGTGAGAAGCAGAATTAGGCCTGAATCTCAGGATGTGTGATGTCGTGATTTCCCAGGATGCCCGTGGTTCGTGTGCAGCTCCTCGTGTGCAGCTCCTCCTCGCCCAGGGCTGACCCATTATGAACCAGTCTGGCCAAGTCTGGGGTAGGGCAGGGCGCGTGAGGGTAAGTACAGGAGATGGAGCCATCAAGGGCCTTTGAACGTGGGAAGGTAGATGGGACACACGTTCTCAGGGGAGACAAGCTGGTAGGGCTGGTGTTCCTGGAGGGCTCCAGGGATCGGAGGCTAGAGTCAGAAGGCTCCTCTGAGATGAACGTGCTGTGGGAAGGCAGACCAGAGGAGGGAGTGACAGAGGGACGGACTTCAGAGGAAGGGCAGGGCTCTCTGGAACCCTGGAGCTAACCTGCCCGTGGTGCACGCTGGCCTGTTTATCAGATCAGCGCTCACACTGCATGGCGGGGCGGGAAATCCTCGTCCCGGCAGCCCTCACTGTGGTGCAGGAGGGGGCAGGAAGGTGCCCAGCATTGGTTTAGGAAGGGGGCACACTTTCCACATGGTCAAGGCCTTGGCAGTGGATGGCCTTCCGTGAGTGAGCAGGAAGCCCCAGCACCAAACTCACCGGGGCAGACCCTAGTCCTGGGATTAGTCCTTGTTTCCGCCCAGAAGAAGCTGTGCTTCTGGGGAGGTATCTTTCTGTCTGAGAAGGTCATTAGCACCTAGAGTGCAATTTTCTAAGAACAAAACATTTACAAGGAAAGACCTTGGAATTTATGGATTTTTTTGTTTAGTTTTTTGTTTTGTTTTGTTCTTTCCCTGAATACTGTCAGATAGTTTTATCTGTTTTTGAAAACAATGCTTTCAAACCAGGTCAGAAGCCCGTACGCTCAGTCGATAACAAAATTCCAATGTGCCGAGCACACCCTCGGGCTCCGGGCCGCTCTTGCTCCATTCGGACCCTGAACGTGAGGCCGTGCTTCGCTCTGCACGGCGGCCCGAGAGGATGAGGCGAGGCCTGCCTCTGGCCAGGCTCGTGTGGAGTCGCCGTGTGTGCACAGTGGTGAGTGTTTCTGTTCAGTGCGCGTAGAGCGTCAGGCTGCAGAATGTGTCGGGACGGCCGCGAGGAGCCCAGGAGCGAATGGGCGGCCGGAGGAGCTTGGCCAAGAGTGAAACGCTGGTGCTAGGAACAGGGCTTCGATCGTGTCATCCCCCTCGGAATCCTTTTAGGAGAAAGCCCCGCCTTCCTGGTCCTGGGATCTGCCCGGGGGGGACTGTGTGATGCGTAAGCGCGAGTTGGGGCGAGTTCAAGACCTCCCCCTGCAGCCCTTCGTTACTCCTCACAACAGTCCAGCTGCTTCTCTTGGTGGGCATCCGGGGACCTGGCCTGGTGACACTATCTTGCTGGCCGCTGCCCTCCTCCCTGGCGTGCCGGCCAGCCACAGTGACACCTCCAGGCCTGTGGTGGTTGGAGTGCCGTGGGCCGCTGGCTCCCAACACACCCTCCATCCCCAGTGGTCCTGAGTTTTCTTCTCTGATACCCGTGGGAAGATGCAACCTCATCCTCAAGCTTTAGTTCTCAGTGTATCCATGGTGGAGGGTGGTCATGGTTGGTGGCTGTGAGCAGACTTCTGTCTTGTGCACTAGGTCGTAGAACATCTTTATTTTAATTGCATTTAGAGGCTGTAAGTACAAGACATATACATTTGTTAATTCACTGGAGTTGTTTATATTGGCTATAATAAATAGTTCTTCTATGACTTCTTCCAAAAAACGTCATTGATTTTACATCTAAAACAGTGAAGAACACAAGAGAAACACATCTGGAAAGTCGTAGGGTACAGGATTGTCACCAAAGGGTGCCACGGTCAATATCCTGTTATTTGAGGGAAGAGTCATACTCTCTTTTATTGTGTTATTTCGTTCCAAACCTGCATTCAGCTCATTAGGTATCATAGATTTACTTGATACTGTAAGTTCTTCCAAGGATTTGTGACTTTTATTTTGAAGACTTTTTCAAAGTCATGTTTTCGTTACTTTTAAATGGAAAAATCCATGCATTTTCATCAGCTGGGAGCAATCACAACTGGTTGCCCCTCCAGGCTCCAGGAGCTTAAAAATCAATGGTTCTCTTACTAACTTGTGTTGCACACAGTTCTTTCTGGCCATAGACTTGACTTCCACTGTGTCTGATGTTGGTAAGTTTGAAGGGCCATCTGACCCTTTCAAAAGCTTCTGTTCACAATCCTGGCTGACAGTTGCCATGCAAGTTTAGACACTCTCTTGGGTCATGCTTGGAGGTTGGAACTTTTATGGGTCATGCCTGGAGGTTAGAACAAACTCTGGGTCATGCCTGGAGGTTAGGACACTGTTGTGGGATGTGCCTGGGGATTTTGACCCTTCTGTAGGTCATGTGTGGAGGTTAGGACAGTCTTATGGGTCATGGTTGGAGGTTAAGACACTCATGGGTCACACCTAGAAGTTAGGGCATACTTGTGGGTCATGCTGAGGATTAGGACACTCATGGGTCATGCTTGGAGGTTAGGATACTCTTGTGGGTCATGTGCAGAGGTTAGGACATGCTCATGGGTCATGCTTGGAGGTTGGAACTCTTGTGGGTCATGCCTGGATGTTAGAACAAACTCTCGGTCATGCCTGGAGGTTAAGACACTGTTGTGGGATGTGCCTGGGGATTTTGACACTTCCGTAGGTCATGTGTGGAGGTTAGGACAGTCTTATGGGTCATGTATAGAGTTTAGGACACTCGTGGGTTGTTGTGGAGTTTAGGACAGTCTCTTAGATCATGCTTGGAGGTTAGGACACTCATGGATCATGCTGGAGGTTAGGTGACTCTTGGGTCATCCCTGGAGGTTAGGACACTTGTAGGTCATGTGTGGAGGTTGGGACACTCTCATGGGTTATGTTTTGATTTGTGGCATAGAGCTCACTGCTATGTATTATTTGTTATTGCAAGTGGCAATAGCAAATTGCCACTTTGCAATCGCAATTTGTGGTTCCTTGATGGAGTCTGTAGTCCTCAGTCACAGCCGCTCTGAGGAGCTGGTGTTGGGGCTGGTTCACAAGGGAGAACCAGTGCTCTGGTGTGCCACGGGGAGAGCAAGCGCCATAGACTCAGACCCTGGGCTTTCCTTCCAGTGCATGGTGGTCCCTGTGAGTTCAGCCTTCCTTGTGTGTGATGTGGGGATGTCAGTGCCTACACTGCATGGTGGTCATAGGGAACGCATGACAGATAGATGGGGCCCCCCAAAGCTGTGCAGTCGATGCCAGGTTTGAGTGAGTCTGTGTGAGAAGGTTGCAGGTAGCGTCCATGCCTGGGCTGCATTGTTGGCCCCTCCTTTAATTCAGAGAACAAACAATGTCAGTGACTCTGCCAAGACAGTGAAGAGAGTGACGGGCCCAGAGCTGTGTTCCAGGTCCCCTGGTTCTTGTACCAGACCAGTGGTTAATCAGCAGTGCTCACCTCCATGGGCGGCATAGCAGAGAGCAGAGCACGCAGCTACAGGAAGTGAGAGCAATGGGACACACGCAACTCAACCCATGTCACCTAGCGGATTCTTTAATTTCCAGAGCTAGAAACCCAACTCATCTTCCCGAATCCGAAGATGCTGATGATGACAGTAATGACATAATGACATAATGACAAGCATCTGAAATACAGATGTTTGTCCACCAGGTAACAGGGGGGGTCCCGGCTCGGAGTGGCTGCCCGCGCAGGGTTGCAGATGGTCTCGCCTGGTCTGTCCTCCCCCCGTTCCTCTTTCTTCCCTGCTTCGCTTCCTCCTTGGGGGCTCCCGTCTCTGTGATGAGCTAGAGGGCTGCTATTGGTCTTAGATGGGTACACCCCGAATTTAATCAACAGCCAGGCAGATCCGTCCTGGAGAAGACATGCATGGTGGCCCAGTTTGGGGCACGTGTTCAGGGGTGTGGGTGCTGGGAGCCCCCGCAGCCCAGGGACATCATGAGGCATTTCCCGCTGGAAACACGGGAGATGGGGAGGCGTGCTCCCCGGGGAACGCTGGGCACGAAGATCAGAACACAACTAGGGAGAATGTGACATAAGCATTTTGTCAGGGCGTTTCCCCTTCTTACTGAATAAATGGATTTAGCAAGCAATAGCACATCTTTTCAACACCCCACTAAGATATGTTCTTAAAATCAATAAAGCAGATTTGGAACCCAAATAACCCCAGTCTGGAAGGTGGGAAGCAGACATCCTCCTGCTTTGCCAAACTAAAGAAAGTGGCTGAAAAAACAAAACAAAACACAACACAACACAACACAACACTGAGAACTATTTTATGCTAGTCTCTATTTCCTAGCTAGACCATTTAAGGCAGATGAAATTTCCTCTAACTGTAAACTCCCTAAGATTTTGGGGTTGGACATGAGGAAAGTCTGGTCAAGTTTCCTCGTATCTTAGAATTAGAATATTGAAACACTGAGGATCAAATACTTTGTTCAAAGAAACCAGCTGGTTTGTTTCCAGCGTTTCTGAAGCTGTCATCCAAACGCTGGTTGCAGCGGGTAGAGAGATGAATGAGCCCATGTGAAATCTGTCCTCAGGGACTTGGAGCCCAGCAGGGTCACCAGGTGCTGGGGCCATCATGGGTGCTGGAAAGACAGGGGCGCCCTGGACCCCAAACACCAGAGAGCCGAGGCCAGGGACAGCTTGAGAGGAAGCGTGTGCAGGGCATGAGCTCCTGGCTCTGGGGCAAGAACTCATTGATTCTTGTCTGTTTGTGAGCACGTCACATGAGAGAGAATGCATTTTCAGTTCATCAGCAGCAATAAAGGGTATAGAGAAATCACAGTAATGCTCCTTGTGTGTGTGTGTGTGTGTGTGTGTGTGTAAGATTTTATCTATTTATTTGACAGAGAGATAGAAGGAGAGAATAAGTGAGCAGAGAGGCAGGCAGAGGGAGAGGGAGAAGCAGGCTCTCCACTGAGTAGGAGCCTGATGTGGGGCTGGATCCCAAGACCCTGGGATCATGACAGCTGAAGGCAGATGCTTAAGCAACTGAGCCACCCAGGTGCCCCAATGCTGTGCCTTTAATGTTAGCAAGAACTAACAGCTTCTGGCTCCCACGTAGTATAAGCTTACTGGGAAAGATGTTGTGGGACAGATGCCCAGTAAGATCTTCCCACTGACTAAACGTAATCAGTAAGGCAAAGGGCAAAGATTACCTGCAATCTCAGGGCAAAGGTGAGAATACGGGTGTCAGGATAAGGCTTCCTCCAGGAGCCAGGCAGCCTCAGCCCAACAAGGGATGGCTCTGAGGTCAGCCAAAGAAGACTGGACACTGAAGATGCTGGTGATGGTCCCGGCACACGGTACTGATGGGATGAAGCAGGGAGAAGCCTACAGTGGTTTCAAGGGGCTGCCCTGCCTAAGGGGGTGAAAGCCACGACAGGAAATTTTGTGAGTCTGCCGACCCTCCAATGACGCCGGGGCTGCGATGCCGTGAAGCCGGGAATGGACGGAGGAAGCTGTGATCTTGGAGGAGGGTCCAGGAGAAGAATGGTGTTGTGGGTCCGAGTCACTGTGATGCTGGGTGGTCTGCTGCCGTGTCACCCACAGATCTCACCCAGGTGGGCACAATGCTGTTGCGATCAGCTGAAGGAAACAATATTTCAGTGGGAAGAGGCTTAGGTAAGCCCACTGCAGAGCAGAAGAAATCTCTGGGCTGTGCTCAGGTTTGATCGCAAGGAGGAAGGCGCTGTGCTAAATGAAGCCAAGAGGGAAGTTGGAGCTGGATGGCCGTGGTGACTCTGGGACAGGATACACGTCAGGAGAATATTTCTAGCCGTTCAGACCATCCTGAGCGATGTTATTTTCACCACAAAGCTCAGAGTATTCACTAAATAAAAATTTCAGTATGGTCTCTGCAGTGAGAGTTCTTATGGAAGCTGGAACACGTGCATCCAGAAATTGGCTCCTTGTTGCTCCCCGGGCATGTTGCAGGAACGTGCACTGCAGCATCAGCTTGCCCTGTCTGCTGTGGACCGGTGCTTGCAAGAGAGCACTTGCGGTAAGTCAACGACTCTTTCCAGCTCGTTTTCATTTTATCTGCTTGGAGGTACGTGAAAAGCACAGACGGTGATTTTCACAATTCTGGTGTTCCTGTTTCGAACGTCTAGAATGAACCATGCTGTGTTTTGATGTATATTTTCAGAAGTATTTCTAAGAAGGAAAAACTTAGGGACTGGATTCAGGATGAGCACTCAGCACAGACGCCTCCTCTCCGTTCCCACTTTGCACAGAGGTGTGGAAGTCTGCCTTGGCAACGCTGATTTTCATTGTTCCGAAGGGAAACAAATTATATTTTAAAATGAGTTTTGAAACCATTGAAATTTACAATGACAACAGGATCTATTTTCAGATGGCTAGATGATTAAGGATAATTTTTAAAATCCCAGTTTTTGCTCGAATCTTAATTAGAAAGCTCACATTTCCCAAAACAAACTGACAAAATAAACCGTCATGAGCTGTTTAGGTATCTTTTGCTCAGGAGAAGTGTCTGCCTGTCTGTGTCCCTGCGCATGGGGCACCGGGCTACGTGCTGGGAATAATGGAGGGAAATAGTAAATCCCGGCTGTTTGGATTACCTTACTGACCATTACCTTTCATTATAATGCTTTAAAAGAAAAAGCACTCCTTGGGGCACGTGGGTGGCTCAGTCAGATGGGCGTCGGACTCTTGATCTTGGCTCAGGTTTGGATCTCAGGATCCTGGGTTCAAGCCCCCTCCTGGGCTCCACGCTGGGCACCTGGCTTGGAGCCTACTTAAAAAAGAAAAACAACTGGTCAAAAGTCTAACTTGGACTTTAAAAAACGGCCAGGATCACAAGCACCATTAAGATGTTGACTTACAGCAGCCTTGGGGCACTAAAATGGAAATACGCCTTTTCAAAAACAGTCTGAAGGAAAGGATGCCCTCCCAGTTCCTTTGGTAACCATTGTCCACACAGTAAATCATCATAATCGTCGCCAGTCATACAATCTTTGAAGAGATCAGTTCTCCGTGCGCGCGGATGATGAAGAAAAGGTGCGCGCGGACCAACCCGGGGTGCTCAGACCAGGCTCCCTGCCTTCCTGGAGCCGCAGGAGGACCCTGAGGGGAGCCCTGGTGTGTCCGGGTGTTGAGACACCTGAACTAACTTGGTGAAAAGAGGTGCCGTTCGTTCCAAGTGTTACTTTTTAATAAGCCATTTAGGAATGATAGCAAAGAAATCAATGGAAACCTGTGAGATCACGTTCCCTCCCCATCTCTGTGTGCGTGTGTACCTGCAGATGCGTGTACATGCATGTATGTGTGTGCATCTCCTCCATGGAATTAGCATTGAGGTGATCAATGAGACGGGAGTGCTCCCATGTGGGTGATGTTAGGCATGTATGCAGATTTCTGGGCAATGCCAAGAGATTTCCAGTTTGCACCGTGAAGAAGAGGGTCTGAAGGCATCCCAGGGAGATGCTGCTGCTTGGGAAACAGGAGAAAACATGGCGTGGTGTGGACACGAGTGCGTGGCTGGCGTGGTTTCAGGTCTTCTAGAGCCTGCGTCGTCCCTGTCTGGGGCTGAGCCTCCCTCTCCCTGCTGATGTCAATGTGTGTCTGTGCTCTGCTTCAGTACCTGTCCATTTTTAGTTGACTTACGTTCCATTAATAATTTTATTCTTCTTTAACCATATTTATTGAGATGCAATTGACACATAACATTACATTCATTTCATGTGTACGACATAGCAATATTTGTGTATATTGGGAAATGATCACCTCACTAAGTCTAGTTAATGTCATCACCAGGAAGTTACAACATTTTTGCTTTGCTAACTTTTATTTTTTTAAGAGAGAAACAGAAAGAGAGCTGAAAGGGGAGGCAGAGAGAGAGACAGAGAAGAATCTTAGGCAGGCTCCATGCTGAGTATAGAGCCCAATGCAGGGCTCATTCCCACAGCCCTGGGCTCATGGCCTTAGCCGAAATCAGGAACTGGATGCTTAACCAACAGAGCCACTCAGGTGCCCCTTATGATGAAAACTTTCAAGAACCACTCTCTTAAAAAATTTCAGATATGCAAAACAATATTATTAACTGCAAAATTTTAGTATTTTTGAATTTATTTTAATAATGACACATAGTAATGTCACTTAATAACTTTTAAAATTGTTGCCCAATATTATTTGCTAACCAATCTACCACCAGCGGTTTGTAATGAAACATTCGCCTTATAAACATTTCCTGGTCCTCTGCGATTTAAGGTGCTCACTTAGGTGGCTTGTCTGCTGTAGGTAATCAGGTCATAGTATTTGAAGCATGAAGCTTGGCATGGGAGCTTTAAACCAAGAGGAGGATGTCACACAGGCCCACCCATTCAGGCAATGTGACAAGTGCAGTGACTCCATTCCCCTCCTCTCCATCAAATTTGCACCCATGCAATTCCCATGCCCTATCCCTCAGCTCCTTTGTTGGAACCTAATCCAACACCTGGGTTCCATGTTTGCATTTGTAAATCACTTTGAGTAGGATCTTTACTCTGAAAACTGTAAGACACTCATAAAAGGAATTGAAGACACAAAGAAATGGAAAAACATTCCATGTTTGTGGATTGGAGAAACAAATATTGTTAAAATGTCTATGCTACCCAGAGCATTCTACACATTCAATGCAATCCCAATCAAAATACCATCAAATTTTTTCATAGAGCTGGAGCAAATCAACCTAAAATTCGTATGGAACCAGAAAAGACTCCCAACAGCCAGAAGAATATTGAAGAAGAAAAGCAAAGCTGGAGGCATCACAATGTTGGACTTCAAGCTCTATTACAAAGCCATAGTTATCAAGACAGTGCGGTATTGGTACAAAAACAGACACATAGACAAATGGAACAGAATAGAGAACCCATAAATGGACCCTCAACTCTATGGCCAACTAATCTTCAACAAATCAGGAAAGAATGTCCAATGGAAAAAAAACAGTCTCTTCAACAAATGGTGTTGGGAAATTGGACAGCCACATGCAGAAGAATGACACTGGGCCATTTTCTTAGATCATACACAAACTCAAAAATGGATGAAAGCCCTAAATGTGAGACAAGAATCCATCAAAATACCAGAGGAGAACACAGGCAGCAACCTCTCTGACCTCAGCTACAATGAGTTCTTGCTAGGCATGTCTCCAAAGGCAAGGGAACCAAGGGCAAAAATGAGCTATTGGGATTTCATCAAGATAAAAAAACTTTTGCACAGCAAAGGAAACAGTTGACAAAACCAGAGGATAACCAACAGAGTGGGAGAAGATATTTGCAAATATCTTTTCAGAAAAAGGACTAGTATCCACAATGTATAAATAACTTATCAAACTCAACAACCAAAGAACAAATAATCCAGTGAAGATATAGGAAGAAGACATGACCAAAGATTTTTCCAAAGAAGACATCCAAATAGCCAATGACACATGAAAAAATGCTCCATATCACTTGGCATCAGGGAAATACAAATCAAAACCACAATGAGATACCACCTCACACCAGTCAGAATGGCTAAAATTAACCAGTCAGGAAACGACAGGTGCTGGTGAGGATGCGGAGAAAGGGGAACCCTCCTACACTGTTGGTGGGAATGCAAGCTGGTGCAGCCACTCTGGAAAACAGCATTTCAAAAAATTGAAAATAGAGCTACCCTGTCACCCAACAATAGCTCTACTGGGTTTTTACCACAAAAATACAAATGTAGTGGTCCGAAGGGGCACCTGCATCCCAAAGCTTATAGCAGCAACGTCCACAATAGCCAAACTATGAAAGAACCCAGATGTCCATCCACAGATGAACGGATAAAGAAGGTGTGGTCTATACACACAATGGAATACTATGCAGCCATCAAAAAGAATGAAATCTTACCATTTGGAATGACATGAAAGGACCTAGAGGGTGTTATGTTAAGCAAAATAAGTCAGTCAGAGAAAGACCATTATCATATGATCTCACTCATATGTGGAGTTTCAGAAACAAGACAGAGGATCATGGGGGACAAGATCATCATAAGACAAGATGAAATCAGAGAGGGAGACAAACCATAAGAGGTTCCTAATCATAGGAAGCAGAGTGAGGGTTGCTGGAGGGGGGATGGGGTAACTGGGGGCCGGGCATTAAGGAGGGTGCGTGACGGAATGAGCACTGGGTGTTGTTCACAACGGATGGATCACTGACCTCTACCCCGAAACTAAAAAATAGAGCATATGTTGATTATTTGCATTTAAATACAAAATAAAATAAAATAATCCGTTTGAATTTCCAGCTAATTTTCTTTTTTAAAAAAGATTTCATTTATTTATTTGTCCGAGAGAGAGAGCACGAACGGGGGAACAGCAGGCAGAGGGAGAAGCAGGCTCTCTGCTGAGCAGGAGCCTGACATGGGACTTGATCCCTGGACCCTGGGATCATGACCTGACCCGAAGGCAGAGGTTTCACCAACAGAGCCACCCGAGTATCCCTCCAGCTAACTTTTCATATACACTTGTCTTTATATTCTCCAAGTATATAATCATTTGTATCTCGTCCTCTGGTTGAGCCATCGGCAGTTCGGAGGTTTTAGAGAAGGAAACATCAAGAGCAGGTAGAACTGAGGAAGAACATGACTGTAATCCCCGAGGTTCTGTCAACATGCTGTAACTTTGACAAAACTGGAATATTCGAGCCTCGTGTGCACGTCTTAAATTGGCTCCTGTCTCTGGTTGTCATGCGTGTGGGATTTCTCTGTGTACTTGTGTGCTCCAGAAAATACCGCAGCTGCAACCCTGTTCGGCAAACATGAAAGAGTCCCGAGCGAGCTCCCAGGTGTTCCCTATGTGGCCCTCCCCTTACTTTGCATTCCTTCGTCGTTCAGCAGTTCTGGGGACACTTCTATGTGCCTGAAGCAGCGATGCTCATTGAAGAGACGAGGGTGAGTAGCCGGGCTTATGGGTTTATGCCCTCACGACAGAGACGGGCACGTAAGTAAGCAGACACAGCTCTGTCTGAGAAGTAGGTAATTGGAGCTCGAGGACCTGAAGCACTGGTACGATCTTACAATGTTCCCCGTACGTCATTAAGAATCGACTGAAATGAGGTCATTTGCTTCTTTATAATCTACTTGGGTTCTCAAGGGCGGTTTTTCATAAGGTTTGAATTAAATTTTATAATTCCAAGTGGAGTGCTTGGAAAGATTTTTTCTTATTACGTTGGTACATTTTTGTTATTTCTCGTGTGACTTTCTCTCAGAGTTAGTGGAGAGAGAAAGTTCTTGAAAACTCTCCAGTGTCATGGAGCTCATTCATCGCCGTGTGCAATGGTACGAATACAATCTCACTAACTATGCGAGGAAGGCTGAGTATGAGGTGTATTTCCCAAAAATAAGGGAAAGTTGCTACCACTCTACCTTAATCATCTCTTTCGTGTGGTAAGCCTTGGTCCAGCCTCTGTGGTGGGCTGAGTTGGAGCCCCAGCTGTCCCGGGACCCCGAGGAGAGAAGCTCTCCAGGTGCCAGACCAGGGAAGGAGCGTGGGGTGGGGGTTAGGGGTCGCCAGGAACAAGTTTCCCGTGAAATTGTTCCAGCCACACCCAAACAGCATTGCTGTGGATGAACCTGAAAGTGACCCTCACCATGTTTGAGTCCAAAACTGGTTTCCTGAAAAACAAAAATGTTCTCTTGTGTGGCTTTGAATTAAAACAGAGTAGATCGGAGACTATTTTTACAGCAGATGTTGCTCATTATAGATATTTGATTGTTTGAAGAAATAAAGTGATAAAAATGTGGGGAATAATTGTGGGAGATTAGCCAAATAGAACTTTGGAGAACAGTTAAAGATCTCTGTGTTTTAAGATGAAGAAAACAGGGCTTCAGGTTAGGAAAGTTGCCTAGGGCCATCTAGGCTCAGAGCTCATTGACTGAGCTAGACTCGCTCTGTTCCACACTGTTTCTCCACAGGATATTTTGGGTGAAAATCAGCTCACCGAAGTCTACTAACCGAGGGAGAAATGAACTTCCCCACTGATATCATATTCACTCTCAATGAATGTAACCAACACCATTGATAAAATCGGAGTGTCAATAAATCCATCTTCAACAGAGTATCGTTCATTCTGAGGTGAGTTATGTAACTATTTTAAATTATCTGCAGTATAACATATTGCACTAAATCAGGTAAACTGGACAATCTAAAAAGTAGAATTACCGCTTGAGAGTCAATTCTGATTATGATTTCTTTCATTTTCTTGTGAAACAATATTGCTTCACAGAAAAAGCTGGAAAATTACAATGCTACTAAAAGCTAATAGACATCCTAGTGTGTGGGTCTAGGAGGACACTCACTGTCTAAAAGCAGCTAGATTGGTAAGAGATGTCCAGGGGCTTTCATGTATTGCATTGTCCTGGGTTTGCATCATGACATACAGACTGTTTGATCATCAAAATCAAAAGCTTCTGCACAGCAAAGGAAACAGTCACCAAAACAAAGAGGCAACCCACGGAATGGGGGGTTTGCAAATGACAAATATCATTTTGTGATTTTGTTAACAATTTAGTATTACATAAAGGAGAATGTCAGACTTGTTAGAAAAATGATTGATTTCTCAATAATTGTTATTGGCAAAATTGGCATAACATTTGAAACATCAGACAAAGGTCGTAACATTTGAAACATCAGACAAAGGTCAGTCCCTTGTTCACATCACAAAATGAAATTAATTTTGGGTGGATGGGCTTAAATGAAGTCGTAGCATGAGAAAATAGACAAGCTTTGACCTTGAGGCATTGGAATACACAGAAAAAGAATAATGGATTTAATCACATGAACATTTGCAAATTAAAGACATCCGGCGCCCTAAAACCACACATAAAAAGGCAGGAGTTGTCCTTGAAAAATCAACTGCGGAGCCTCTGACAATGTGTCTGGGTCCCTATCTGTGTGTGCCGTGCTGACCAGCCATAGTGAAGTCACACAGATTTGGGGGAGGAAATGATCCATAAATATAGAAGAATCCTTAATCTCAGAATCTCAATTTCAAAATAGAATTAAAATAAGAATTTTTCACCCATCAAATTTAACGTCCTAGAACTGGGGATGCTTAATTGGTTGAGTGAACTGTAGCCCTCAGAGAGAGCTGTGGCAACAGGGAATGGCCTTTCTGGAAATCACCGCCCGTATCAGAAGGTCGTTGTCTTGTTCCCTGTTAACCTTTCCTGTATTCTAAAGACGTGGCCGTGGATATGGACAAGCGTCCTGCTACCGTGCGTCTATTTACAGCAAAACTTAGAAACTATCTAGGTGTCCCGCATCACGGAACGGGAATGCCAGTTATGATACGTCTATAAAATGAGGTGATTTTCAAGCATTCTCTAGCAAAAGAATACTTCAGAACAGAAAATTGCTGGTGACAGTGTTAGTACGGACGTACTTTTTAGGCCTGTGAAGGAGGCAGACGGTGCACACAGCCTCCACCGACCCCAGCTTGCAAGCGGTCCCTTGCACAAGAGCTATTTTGCACAAAACAGAAAGTTGAAAAAGTACATCTCTGTGCTTTTTTAACTACACCTTTATTATGTACATATCCTAGAGACCTATCTTTAAAAGACCAGTTGGCAGGAATTAGGGTCATTTTTATGTTTTTCTTTGTGCTTTAATGTACTTTCCAAATTAATTAAGCTAATAAGGAATAATTTTCTAAAAAGAAAAGCATCATATGAGTTCCTCTTTAAAAACAGAAAGCTAGGGGCGCCTGGATGGCTCAGTGGGTTAAGCCGCTGCCTTCGGCTCAGGTCATGATCTCAGGGTCCTGGGATCGAGTCCCGCATTGGGCTCTCTGCTCAGCGGGGAGCCTGTTTCCCTCTCTCTCTCTGGCTGCCTCTCCGTCTACTTGTGATTTCTCTCTGTCAAATTAATAAATAAAATCTTTAAAAAAAGAAACAAACAAATAAACAAAAAAACAGAAAGCTAATTTGGAAACAGAATTTCATGCTGCTGCATGGTGTTATCTCACATTTTATTTATTTATCTATAAATCCTTTGCCTACATATTAAATTTTAGAAACATGAAAAAGAAATATATATTGATGTACGTTAATTTGTAACCCAGGTGCATAAAGATACCATATGTCTCGTTGGTGGACAAATCGTAATACCACGAGCCTTTCCCTGCCGGACCCTAGGATGCCCAGGCTCCTCCCTCCTGCCCTCTTTTGCTTTCTAACTCAGTTTCTCTCAGCGAGTAATTCCGGGAATTTCCCAAGACAGTCTTAAATGCCCCACAGACCTGCCTTTGTTACCCTGTGTCCCCTCAGGCACCTGACACGGGATTCCAGCTGTCTTTGACCAGACCCCACTTGCCCAGACTGGTCCCTCTCCTCCCGCCCTCCGGCGCAGATCTCACCCAGAGAACGCAGAGACTCCTGAGCCCCTGAGGTCAGAGCACAGCACTCCCAGCCTGTGCCGTCTAGTGGCTCTTGACTAAAGGCCGGGGTGCAGGAAGAGTGCGGGGCAGAACGCGAGAGCGGATGCTAGAGGACAGGTCGATCTGGGATCCCTTTCTTGCCCCTAGGCCCTAGCCCTGCTGAGAAATTGCCTCCTGGCCCCGGTATCTGGAGTGAGGTGCACCGAGCGGAAACCAAATCACCCCTCCTAGCAGAAGCGAATCCATAGCGACACAGCGTCCCCCACAATGAAGGCGGCGTCTGTCCACTTGTCTGCCCCGGTTAGCACCTCCTGACCTTCGCGAAACCAACTTCATTCCCAGAGTGGTTTTAGGTTGACGGCAAAATTGAGTGGAAAGTAGAGGCTTCCAGCAAGACCCCCGAATCCACCCTTGCACAAGCTCCGCCGCCATCCCCTTCCCCACCGGGTTGCGCAGCTCTCACTACGAGGACCTCCGCTGACACATCATCACTGTTGCCCGCAGTCCGTACTGGACACTGGAGTTCACACTCGGTGCTCTACAATCTACGGGTTTAGACAAATGCATGATGTCATGTGTCCACGGTTACTGTCACGCAGTGTTGTGTCCCCTGCTGAGAATCCTCTGTGCTCTGCCTGCTCATCCCTCCTTCTCTCTATACCCAACAACCCCTGCTGGTTCGACTGTCTCTGGTTTTGTTCTTTCTAGAATGTCATAGAGTTGGAATCATAAAATATGTTGTTTTCCCAGAATTGCTTTCTTCACTTAGTAATGTTCAATTAAGGCTCTTTTACATCTTTTCACGGCTTCATAGTTCATTTCTTTTTCATGTTGAATAATAGTTTATTGTTTGGACGGACCAGTTTATTTATCCCTCACCCACTGAAGGGCATCTTGGTTGCTTCCAAGTTTTGGTCACTGTGAGTAAAGCTGCTATAAACGCTCACATGCAGATTTTTGTGTGGACATATTTTCAGCTCATTTGGGTAAATACCAAGGAGTGGGATTGCTGGATGGTATGGCAAGATGTTTCATTGTGGAAAAAACCACTGAGCTGTCCTCCGAAGTGGCGGCACCCCCTTCCCCCAGCAGGAAAAGGGCGGCAGCTCTGCGCCTTCTCCAGGGAGGGTTGTTGTCCATCTTCTTGACTCTGGCCGCTCTGGTGGGGTCGTGGGGGTCGGAGGCATCTCGTTGTTGTGGCTCCTCATGACTTTAACTCTCTTTATTCCGAAGGACACTCTTTATTTATCCTGTATTGCAAAGGAACCATCCAAATATACCGCCCTAGAGGAAGGAAGTAGTTGTTAGTAAGGAGCTGTGTTGAGCCTCCATAACTATAAAAATGGAAACATTGGTTGAAGGTGTCAGTGGCTCTCCTCCAATGTTAACCATCAAGATTTTCAAAACAATATTGGGGTTTGGTCCCTGGCTGAGTCTGAGTCTGGAACACCAAATCCATCCTTCGCGGCTGTTGGTCCCGCTGCAGACCAGGAGTGGGGAAGATCTGGAACACTTTCTCTCTGCACCCTGTCCCTCGGGTGTGTGCGTCTTTGCAAACATTCTCTGGTTTCGCCCAAGTTTTTCCCAGGAGGTATGGCTCCCTGTGACTGCCAGGACGATGCTGACGGACTTATCTGCCTTCTTTTGTATGAGCCTCCCTGCAACTGTCGGCAGTAGATGCCCAGAGAAGGTGCCCGGAAGGCTTTAGAAACAGTGAAGCAATGTGTCCCAGTTTCACCGCTGGTAAGTGACTGGTGACTTCACTGTAATGCTGTGGGGATGTTTTAAATTTCAAGAAGGTTGGGAGGGACAGGCCAACGCCCACATCTTAAAGGAGATTTTCAGCATTTCTGTCTGTCTGCCTGCATTCAAGTTTCTCTGGCTCCCAAACATGTTTCTAGCCTAGTGCTTAGGATACTTTATTTCATTTTTTAAAAGATTCGGGCGGAGAGAGAGAGAGAGAGAGAGACTCTCAAACAGACTCCATGGAGCCTGATGCAGGGCTCGATCTCACGACCCTGAGCCGAAACCAAGAGTGGGGACGCTCACCTGACAGAGCCGCCCAGGTGTCCCCTCTGACTTCACTTTTTAAATCGGGGGCTGGAAAACCTGGCATGTCAGCCACGTCCTACCTGCTACCTCTTTTTTTTTTTTTTTAAATAAACTTTTCATTTTTAGATTTAAAGAAAATTTGCAAATAGAGCAGAGTGGCCCTTCCCCACGGTACGCCTGTCACAAGGAAGAAACAGCAGTGGTTGATCACTGCTTGCTGAAGTGCACACCCTCACTGGCGGTGCGGGTTTCCCATGAACGTCGCCTCGCCGTCCCGCGGTCCCGCCACGCTGGGCTGTTGCCTCTCCTCCCGCTCCTCCGCTCTGGGGCTGGGTCTCAGCTCGTCCTTGCTTTCATGACCCCAACAGTTTCTACTGCCCGGGTTTGTAAATCAAGTTTTGGTGGGGAAGGGAGCATCATTACTGATGTGTCCGCTGTGACTGCTTTCACGCGACAGCGGCAGGCTGGCACGGGGTTGCGGCAGAGTCCCCAGTGGGCACAGACTCCCGTCCGTCCCTGCCCCACAGGCCTTCACAGAGGAGCGTGCTCATCTCTGCTCTAAGTCGTGCGGCCGCCTCCCCCCAGAGCTGGCGTCTCCTTCAGCAAGGGCTTCACCTCTTATCTCAAGAGCCGATCACGTTCCGGCACGCCGCCTGGGTTTCATAAAGGTTGGGTCACTAAGTGAAGAAAGACTACCAGTGTGTCCAGAGATGAGAGGTACCTGATAACTGGATCATTTTAATGAATTATTTCCAGCTTATTTTCTAATTGCATGACCTCTAAGGTTCGTTCTTTTATAACCGGATGGCTACCCTTTACACGTTTTTGTCAAGGAGATGGGAGAACTTTTTCCTTATGGAGACTCTTAAATACCTTAATATTTGTGATTAATTAGTTCATGCAGAATCTCTCCTTGGAAGATAAAGGGTTCATTCCTTAGAAGATATGAATTTCAAGAAATGAGGCAGTTTGGTGGGTTTGGAAAATCATACTTAAGCTTTGAATTATAGTTGGGAAAACTTCCAAATCTCTAGACGCATCCTTTAAAATCTAGTAATTCTGCTACTTCAACAGAGCAGCTTGTACTGGAAGCTCATTTTCTGGGTTGCGTTGCGTAGGATTCTAATTCCCTCAGCCAAGGGTCCTGCTCTGATGTGGACCGAAGGACCCTTCGTGGTGGCTTCTCGAGTTTGTGGCCTCATGATGGGCAGTAGCAACACTGCCCCATGAGGAAGTTCCTGGGGGATGTCCGGAGAGCTGAGGCCGGAGGTTCTGCCCTAGTCATGGAAGACTTAGGAAAGGCAACCCCGTTTCGGGAGCTCTCCCAGGGTGCTTCTTGGGGGTGGAGAGGGAAAGGCAGGAGGACAGGGAGAGAGTCCGGGGGTCTCTGCAGCCACCCCCCGTGACGTGGGCCTGTCACAGAGCACGTCACTTGAGAAATGAGGCTATTCCGTAAATTCTCTTCAACTTAACATTGGAAGGTTTTATTTTTGTTTTGTTTTGTTTTGTTTCTGTTGTTTTACTGAAATACAAGTTAAATTCTCAGAAGAGTTCCCTAAATATTGTTTTATTATGTTATTCATTTTCTGACAATTGCATTTTAACATTTAAATGTGCTCTATTAACAGATATAATCATTATTTGGAGGTCCAAGACCCGGAGGAAGGCCTAGTTTCTACTGAGAGGACAAGCCATAACTGGGCTTCTAGATGGCCTTCCCAAAGCACTCAGCATTATTAGATCTTTTAAAAAATTGATAGCAGCCCCTGTTTAGTATCTGTATTTTTTATTATTTCCTTATTCATTTAAGAACTTTTTCCTGTACCCATAAGGCATATACCTACCTGATTACTTTATGAATAAAAACAAAATTAAAATGCAAATAAACCGCAGCCAGATCCCCTTGGATATGTTAGTTTGCATAATTGTGAAATTCTAATATATTTTTCCAATTTTTATATGTTGTTTTACTGTTGCTTTGGGTGAACATTACTTCTCTGTGTCTGATAGTTCTCAGAATTTTGAATATTGTAACATATTAGCTTCATTTTGTGCACAGTAATACAGGTGATTCTCACAGACAGGTTTGTGAGTAAAGTGCCAGTTTGTCCCCGGTAGATTTTTAGAGGGTTTTAATTTTCTCTGGATGTTTTTGACCATGTGTGTCATGACTGAGAGTCTTCTCACCCGGTGTCTCTCACCGTCTGGGCGACACGCTCAGTTTCCAGCTGTCCCGGCGGAGGCAGACCCACTCCTTCCGTCGCACAGATCTGTGTCCTCTAAAAGGGTAAAGAGACGATGACGGGCGAAGATTCCCGTCCGTTCACCGCGTTCCTTCCCTCCCACGCCGCCTGCTCCCTCTGCTCTCCTGTACGCTTGTAAAATTTAACCAGACCTGTGTTTCCTTAAATGTGCGTCTGTCTGGGTGCCTGGCTGTTTCAGTCGGAAGATCAGGCAACCCTATATCTCAGGATTGAGAGTTTGAGCCCCATATTGGGTGTAGAAATTGTTTGAAAGAGAAACAAAAAATCTCGGGGCGCCTGGGTGGCTCAGTGGGTTAAAGCCTCTGCCTTTGGCTCAGGTCAGGATCTCAGGGTCCTGGGATTGAGTCCCGCATCGGGCTGTCTGCTCGGCGGGGAGCCTGCTTCCCTTTCTCTCTCTCTGCCTGCCTCTCTGCCTGCTTGTCATCTCTCTCTGTCAAATAAATAAATAAAATCTTTAAATAAAAGATTTTTAAAAAATCTTAAAATAAAGAAGTGTGTCTGTCACTTAATCACCCAAAGAATTTCATTTCTTGGTATGAGATGGAGAAAACATGGAGATGTGCAAGCATATTTAATTAGAGAAATAATTCAAACTTTTATCGCCCATTGAGGTTGTGAACGTCTGTGCACACGGTTACATGGCTTTGGGGATGCCTCTTTCTGGCCGGTCCCACAAACAGCCCATACTAAGCAAAACCCAGGACACAGTCTGGGATGGTGCTTCCTTCTTGTGTGCCGAACCAAGGATTCTGGCCAGTGTGAGATTAGTGTGGGCACCAGCCTGACTCGATAGGATACAGCCAATAGCAAGAAAACGAGCATCACAGACCCGTGCAGCCGCCACAGATCCCACAGGATTGTCAGGGAGCTGGAGCAGCGGGCGGGCAGCTGATCCACAAGGATCCCGTGTTCGGAGCTCCAGGCATGGGACGGTGCTCCACTTTGGTCGTTTCATTTCTACGACTCCCCGAGACACGTGTTTCCCTGAGACACACTTGTTTCCACACTTGAGACTTCCTCTCTTGGACGTCCTTGTAGGAGGTAGAAACTGCAACTGTGACAGTGCTGAGGGAAACTTGAAAAGACCAGAACATCGGGACATGATTGCAGCAGAAAGACGATGAACTTCTGTAGAATGCTGCTAGGAGACATTTCAAAGGGAACCTTACGAAAATCTAATTGTTCAATCTTTAAACATCAAAAAACACAACATACTTATATTTAGTATATGTTTAAGTATACATTTAATATAGTAAGTATGCATTACCTATCAAATATACGTTATTATAATTTAAACACAAAAATATTTAGCATCTCAATTTATTACATATTAGTATAATAGATTAAAGACATTTACTGCGTGAATTGTTCAATATATTAAATATTGATTATTGGTATATAATTATTAATATTTAATGATGCATATGTTAAGCACATTTTAGCGTGTACACACGTGTATTTCTATGCACACATAGATAGTGTGGATAATGTAGATGCACAATGACATATATGTGTGTTGTGTGTATGTGTATACATATGTGTGTGTATGGACACACACAGGTTTCGTTGCCCCCTGCGCGTGCTGTGGTCCGTCCTTTCTGAGCTATCCCCCCACCTTCTGGCAGTGCTGACTGCCCCAAGTCTGTGGCCCCCTTGGCCAGAAGCCTGCACTCCATCCCGGCTGCCTCGCACACCGCGGGGGAGCACCTACGGAGGGAGGCCGTGCAAAGATCCTTCCCTGAGCTCTGTCCACTTTCCACCCGCCTCTCATTGCTCCCGCGCCTTCAAAGAATCTCTCTTACTCCATTCCGAGGCCCCAGATGGGCTCTGCAGAAGGCCTGCCGAGTACAGGCAGAGGACGGTGTGCCTGCTACATAGGGAAGGAAGTCACGGGCACGGACATCTGGAGGCGTCTAGGAAAGGGCAGGGGGATGGGAGGGGCTCTTCATGGAGGAAGCCTGCGGGGTTTCTCGGGGTGATGGGCAGGGGACGGCCAAAGGCAAACCCCGCATTTGAGGATGGCGAGGTCTGGACGCAGCAGGAAGGCTGAGCCGAACGAGGCTGGTGTCACAGTCCGTGGGCCACCCAGGGGGGCTGGCTGCTGCCCCAAGGCTGCGCACTGAGGGTCGGCGCCATCCCAGGACACCCGGCACCCCGGGCAGCTTTTGGGTGGGGGGTGGTGGGAGGACTGGGGATTTACACGGAAGTTCCAAGGTTCTTTCTGCGGGAGGGAGGCCTTTGGTTCCCAAACCCCAGGGCCCTGGGAGTCCCGTCTTCCCAGGAAAAACTCACAAGCGTTTGTCTGTATCGTCTGCAGCTCTGCCAACTGCTGCGGGACTTGGATGAAATCAGAGATGGTTTAAGTAAATAAACGGAAAGCGCCTGCAAAGAAGCTGTGCTAAATTGGAAGATACGGAGTACGAAAGTGCTGACGTCCACACCCATTCACGCCGCCAGGACTCGCGCTGAGGGTGGAACCCACGACGGCTGAGACTGTGGTGAAGCCCCGGACACTGGAGCCGTCTAACAGCACGAGATGATGCGCAAGAAATAACACCGTGGAGGCGCTGTCACTTGAAGTTCAAGTTCAGATAACAAGTCTCGAGGCAGGAACATATTTGTGGTGGCAACAAAGGACACCTTTCAGCAAGCCGTGTCCTGACGACGTGTGTCCAGCCCCCGCACTCACGGACAGGTGAGCTCCAGGGTGGTAAGTACCGAGAGAAGCCGAAGAGCGTGGAGGTGCGCGTCTGTCCCAGAGGATGTTGGGAGCACCCATGCACAGGGGAAGGTGGGGGCCTAGTTAGGAAATAGCTTATTTTAATAAACAAAGAGTGCTTTGGAAAGGTCCAGGGGGTCAGGAAACGGCTCTACGGGTTTTGAGTTCCATTAATTGCGTCCGGCAGGTAACGGTCTCAGGCCGTGCTCAGAGTTAAGGGCCAGTGATGGGAAACTTGGGGTCTCAGAAGGAATTTTGTCATGTCTATAGCCGCTAGGAGAACGGTCTTTTTTCTAATCTCCTGCCAAAAACACTTAGCCATTGAAGCTAACATGAGACAGCAAAACAGCACCACTGGCAGTAAACACCGAATTTCATTTTCCTTTTCTTATTTTATATTTTTTTCCCTTGCAATTCTATCACTGTATGTACGGATGTCCTGTCAGAGTTTCTACAATGCTGCTTGCAGAATACCACGAAATTGAGGAAAACACTGAGTTTTAAATTGGGAGGGGGTGCGGAAAAATGTTCATAGAAACAGTTCCTCGTGGTTCAGAATTAGCAATTAAAGACCCAAAGAGGGTGCAATGAACACGACCCCAGAAGTGACAAGTAAAACTTCAAGTTGTAACCTTCGTGGCACCCAGCGGAGAGCAGGAAGCTTGTGATCCGAGACCAGAGTGAGCCACACATGACGTCTTCGGGCAGCGTCGGAAGCTGAGGAACCACAGCCCGGGAGCCAAGCAGCCTTCTGCCTGGTCTGTACCACACCCGGGGCTAAGAATGGTTTTTTGCCTTACAAATGGGTGAAAAAAATCAAAAGAAGAGTATTTTGTGATCCTTGTCATTTGGGAGTTGGTTCCCCAAGGCAGAGCCTCTACAGCCGCAAAGCCTAAAATGTTGACTTTTTGGTTTCTTACAGAAATCATTTGCCGACCGTGGTGTCCACCATTGTCCACAGCAGCCGAAGTGCCAGGTCGTCACTGACAGGAGTCCTGGGTGGGGACAGGGGCGAGCAGGCTGTGCGGGGGCTCCCAGCCATAGGGCAGCAACTCTGCGAGACTCAGGTGCCTCGGAGTCACAGTCCCGTCTCTGGGGCAAGTGGGGGCATCGCCCTGGCTTCCACACGCAGCGCCCCCGCCTTGGGACAGCAGGCTGGTTGTGGGTGCTCTTCTGACCTTTTCTCTAGCCCGGCCATACAAGGTCAGAGCCTGCGGTCTGCTTCTCTAGAAGCCTGACTTGTGTGTTTGGCGTGGAGTTTGCAGAAGCACGTCTGGCAGCCTGCCGACTGTGAGAGCCGCTTCATAAAAAGCCATCTGAGATCAGAAGCAAAAGCAAAAACAAACATGGAGCAAAGCCTGGAAACGTTCCACACCGCTGCAATCATGGCCTCTCCGGGAGACACTTGTCTGTTAGGATTCAGACACTGTGGCACTCCGCCTCTCCAGCCGTCCGACCACAGAACCCCTCCCACCCCAACACAGGCTGGTCTCGCCGTTTTGGGGAGCTGGCTCCCAGCAAGGCCCTCGGCGTCTGATGCTTCTCACCGAGCTCAGCCTGTTCCTCTCGAGGGCAGGGATTCTTCAAGGTCTACAGAAAATCCCGGCTCTCCTTGCATTGAGACTAGATTTGAAAACGCACATCGTGTCACATCAAAACAGACTTCCACGTCCGTGGAATCCGTCACGGATTTCTGCTGTGGACAATATGCTGACATTCGAATGGAGCTCATTCTCATTACGTGCTCAGAATTAAGTCATTATTGTCTCCCGTGATTATTTCTGCCGACTTAATAAAATATATGGATGGCTTTCACGTAATTATAGAAGTAAGATAAGTATAGGTAGAAACACTTAAACAGTAAAGTTAAAAACTATCCTTATTCACAGTATCATTATTTACAGTCTGCTATCTAGTCGATAGACAATTGTGGTCATATTTCTGTGTCTTTAATGGATACACACAACGGTGTTTCTTTATGCTGCTTTCCCATAATTCATGCAACCAATGGTTTCATGTCTAGATTTCCACCCTTTTGTAACTATAGTGAAGTGCCTGACAATGAAAGCTTCCGTCAAATTTTTACCTTTCACCTTAAGATAAATATGGAAGTGATGGGCCCATTTATGCACATTTATGCATATTTCAATTTTAATATATTTTTTCTAATTTTCCTTTTTTACATTTCCATCTTTGTTTCTTTATTTGTTGATATTAATTAATAACATCAGAACAGTGATCTGTGTTTTTGACTGTTTTTTTAAATTTAAATTCAGTTAATCAGCATAGACGGTGTTACTAGTTTCAGAGGTAGAGTTCAGTGATTCATCAATTGTGTACAGCACCCAGTGCTCAGTCCATCACATGCCCTCCTTAACACCCATCACCCAACAGCCCCGTCTACTTCCTACCTCCGCTCCAGCAACCCTCAGTTTGCTCCCTATGATTAAGAGTCTTATGGTTTGTCTCCATCTCTGATTTCATCTTATTTTATTTTTCCTTCCCTTCCCTTTGATCCTCTGTTTTGTTTCTTAAATTCTGCATATGAATGAAACCATATGATAATTTTTTTCTCTGAATGACTTATTTTGCTTAACATAACACCATCTGGTTCTTTTCACGTCATACCAAATGGTAATATTTCATTCTTTTTGGTAGCTGAAGAATATTCCACTGTGTATATATAGACCACGTCTTTATCCATTCATCTGTCAATGGACATCTAGGTTCTTTCCATAGTTTGGCTATTGTGGACATTGTGGCTATAAACTTTGGAGTGCACATGTCCCTTCTGATGACTATATTTATATATTTGGGGTAAATACCAGGTAGTGCAATTGCTGGGTCATAGGGTAGCTCTATTTTTAACTTTTTTAGGAAACTCCATACTGTTTTCCAGAGTGGCTGCACCAGCTTGCACTGCCACCAACAGTGTAGGAGGGTTCCCCTTTCTCCGCATCCTCGCCGGCATCTGTCATTTCCTGACTGGTTAATTTTAGCCATTCTGACTGGTGTGAGGTGGGATCTCTTTGTGGTTTTGATTTGTATTTCCCTGATGCCGAGTGATATGAAGCACTTTTTCATGTGTCTGTTGGCCATCTGGATGTCTTCCTTGGAAAAATGTCTGTTCATGTCTTCTTCCCATTTCTTGACTGAATTATTTGTTCTTTGGTTGTTGAGTTTGAAAAGTTATTTACACATTTTGGATACTAGTTTTTTTTCTGAAAAGGCAAATATCCCCTCCCGTTCTGTTGGTCATCATTTGGTTTTGTCAACTGCTTCCTTTGCTGTGCAAAGGTTGTGTATCTTAATGAAGTCCCAATAGTTCATTTTTTCCTTTTTTCCCTTGCCTTTGGAGATACGTTTAGCAAGAACTTGTTGTAGCTGAGGTTAGAGAGGTCACTGCCTATGTTCTCCTCTGAAATTTTGATGGATTCCTGTCTCACATTTAGGTCTTTCATCCTTTTTGAGTTTATTTTTGTGTATGGTGTAAGAGAATGGTCCAGTTTCATTCTTCTGCATGTGGCCGTCCTATTTTCCCAACACCTTTTATTGAAGAGACTATCTTTTTTTTAGGTATCTATGTGCATTATTTTTATTATTAGAAAAAATCAACAACACTTCTCCCCCTTTCCTCAAATAGATTTCTTTTGTTGGTGCCATATATATTTTTTTAAATTTTCAGCATAACAGTATACATTATTTTTGCACCACACCCAGTGCTCCATGCAATCCGTGCCCTCTATAATACCCACCACCTGGTACCCCGACCTCCCACCCCCCCGCCACTTCAAACCCTCAGATTGTTTTTCAGAGTCCATAGTCTTTCATGATTCACCTCCCCTTCCAATTTCCCCCAACTCCCTTCTCCTCTCTAACTCCCCATGTCCTCCATGCTATTTGTTATGCTCCACAAATAAGTGAAACCATATGATAATTGACTCTCTCTGCTTGACTTATTTCACTCAGAATAATCTCTTCCAGTCCCGTCCATGTTGCTACAAAAGTTGGGTATTCATCCTTTCTGATGGAGGCATCATACTCCATAGTGTATATGGACCGCATCTTCCTTATCCATTTGTCCGTTGAAGGGCATCTTGGTTCTTTCCACAGTTTGGCGACTGTGGCCATTTCCATTGTATTTTCTTTCTTCCTTTGTCAAAGATCAGTTGACCATAGTATTGAGGGTCCATTTCTGGGTTCTCTATTCTGTTCCATTCATTTTTGTGTCTGTTTTTGTGCCTATATCATAATGTCTTGATAATGACAGCTTTGTAATGAGGCTTTCAATCAGGCATTGTAATGCCATCAGATTTGGTTTTCTTTTTTGACATTCCTCTGGCTATTAGGGGTCTTTTCTGGTTCCATACCAATTTTAGGATGATTTGTTTCAGCTCTGTGAAAAAAGTTATGGTATTTTGATTGGGACTTGATTGAATGTGGAGAATGTTCTGGGTAGTATAGACATTTTAACAATATTTGTTTTTCTAACCCATGAGCATGGAATGTTTTTCCATTTCTTTGTGTTTTCCTCAGTTTCTTTCATAAGTGTCTTATAGTTTTCAGCATACAGATCCTTTGTCTCTGGTTAGGTTTATTCCTAGGGATCTTATGGTTTTTGGTGCAATTGTAAATGGGATTTTTCTTTAATTTATCTTTTTTCTGTCTCATTGTTAGTGCATACAAATACAACTGTTTTCTGTGCATTGATTTTATATCCTGCCACATTGCTGATTTCCTGTATGAGTTCTAGCAATTTTGGGGTGGCATCTTTTGGCTTTTCCACAAAGAGTTACATTCCTCATAGAAAAAGCTTGGAAGTTTTTCTTCCAGTTTTATTTTTTGAAACAGTTTCAGAAGACTAGGTATTAATTAATCTTTAAATGTTTGGTAGAATTCCCCTGGGAAGCCATCTGGCCCTCGACTCTTGTGTATTTGGAGATTTTTGATTACTGCTTCAGTTTCCTTCCTGGTTATGGGTATGGTCAGGTTTTCTATTTCTTCCTATTTCAGTTTTGGTAGTTGTGTGTGTGTGTGCGTGTGTTTGGAAATACATTTACTTCTGCTGCACATATTTAAAAGAATATATATTAAGAATAAAAATAGTTTTTATGTGTCTAAGAATGCATCCATTTTTTCCAGATTGCCTAATTTGTTGGGTGGGACATAGTTGCTCATAATATGTTCTTATGATTGTTTTGACTGGTGTTTTTAGAAAAATTTTTAGAATTTCCCATTGTTCAGATATTTTCTCTTGGAGTTTGTGTTATAAAATTTTAGACTTGTGCATGTGGTTAGAAAAACAGTCTATACGACTTCCTTTTTGGAATTTGTTGAGGTTTTCGGCATAGTCTGATGGATAGTTTCTAGAAAGTGAGGTCAATTGTAGTCTTTACATGTATCCAATCAGACAATAAACATAACCTGGGGTTGGTGAATGGTTTACAGATAGGGCCAGGCAGTAATTTTCTGTGCCAACCAGGTAGCTTTGCTGTTGCTCTGGGAAGGTGACCACCCAGCATGGAGAGAACAGCGTGCCTCTCCTATCCACTCATCCAGTGGCAGGTTGGCCTGTGGGCTGAGGTATGCTGACTCCTAGGGAAAATCCTCATTTCAGGTTGTATGCTTGATGGAGGGATGGGTTCATGTGTTTTACTGCTATTAAGGGTCTTTTCATTTCTTTTCTTTAGTCATGGACAGAAAAGAGAGAGAATGTAATTCATGATTCATATCCTTAGTCACAGCCTAACTGGAACACCATCCGTTTCATCAATAAAATGATGAGCTTTAAAAAACTGATTAATAATTAATTAAGGTTCTGTGGACATTAGGGAAGTGCATTTTGTGGAATTTATGTGTGTGTGTGTGTGTGTGTGTGTGTTCAGATTGTTGTTGCTGATAATATGTGTGTTCCATGATTAATATTTCTATTGGTTTTTCATATTTAAATGGCATGGCTCTACTTGAAATAGTTACTTGCATAAGTGAAGTGTGAAGAGGTGTGGTTAATGAGCTGGGTGGGAGCAGGCCCCTTCCTCTCGGCATGTTTCAGAGGCTTTACGGTGTTTCCCATATGTTTTGCTCTGTGTGTGTGTGTTTGTGTTTGTGTGTGTGTGTGAATGTTAGTGGAGTGGCACATCTTCTTCAGTTTTGGGTTTTGGGTACCTCCCCACACGGATGGGTGTTTGTCAGCAGAGTCGTGGAGAAGCCCCACATTCCCTGTTCAGGGCTGAGCCTGCACCTCCCACATCCTGAAGATTGGCTGTCCCTGGCTCATGGCTGAGGGACCTTGTCTTGCCCATGATGACGCCTCTTTGCTGGGACACCCAGCAGCTCTTCAGACTCCCTGCTCCGGAGTTGCTGGGGGATCCTCTGAGCGCCAGGCTGCAGTGGTGAAGTCCTACCCCACCCACGCCTTTCCAGGTTTGTTCCCAGGATAGCCCAGCAGGATACCCACATGCACATCCCCACCTCAGACACCACAGAACACACAGTGTGTGTTGTAATTCAGAGCTTGGACTTCACCCTGGAAATTCTAGTCTGGTCTATAGAAAGAAACTTCCACCTCGGCCGCTCCTCTCTGGGGTATTAATTTCACCATCATCTGGATCCTTGCTTCTCAAGTGGATTCTGTGTGCCCTAAGCTCTAACTCACTTAACAAAAAAGTGCTTTATGCTCAAGAAGTTTTGAAAAGAGTGCTGATTATATTTCCTACTTGACAAATTAAAATATCAATGACCCTGAAAAATTTTATCATTAAGAACCTCATTTCTACTGGAGTAACTTGGCATTTTTTGCCCACATTTGCAGGAACTTCTTTTCTTATGTAATGTTTATTAATTTTTTTCTTTTTGTAGAATCATGATCTCAGGAAATTTTCTTGTCAAATGTGTCTCTAGAATACTGACCTTTAGAAGGTAGACTTTCAGCTGACAATTGGAAACTGAGAATTTCCAATTTCTTAGAATTTCTAGGGAAATGCTAGTTTGAGAATGTCGCTCATTTCTCAATAAAGAAGCCCTAACAATGGCTTATCATGACACTCCTGGATTCTAAGCAGTAATTGTTCTGTGTCTAAGCTCACATCTACCAGGGATTGATATTTTGATTCAGTCCAGGCTATAGGCCATTTCCATAGATCTATAGCAACCAATTTGCTTAAATTTCATTATATATCCATATGTCAGCTTCTTAATGAGGTGAGAGTGGAAGGAATTTTGAATTTAGAGTCAGCAGTGTGGGTTATGATGCGGCTCTGACACTGAGATCACTGAGCCTTCAGAGGCACCATTTCTCATTCATTTAAGAGGAAGTGAACAACGTGTATCTCACCTTTGAAGAGGGTTGTGAGTCTCAACAGAGCCTGAATGGTGTCGATTCAACTTATTGGCTATTTCAGGATTTTGAAGGCAAGCAGGGTGTTGGTGGACATGGCTCTCAGAATTATTGGTGAAGCACAACAATGGAAAGTCTACCTGACAGAGGACTGAACGTGGGAGCTCTCTGTGTGGAGACAACACTCTGGCTTGTATAGACCTGCCCTGCCCCCTCTCAAAGGTCCTTCCCAGTAAAGTCCGAGGGGTGGATATCTTCCATGCCAAGAGCAGCTGTTGGGTTTTCCTTAAATCTCTCAGGGAACAATGCGAATGTGTTTGTTCATGTGACTCCTTCCCGTTTCAGATTTCTGGAGTTGAGAGCTTGTTGCTGAGGCAGTGATCACGCTACTAAACCAGGGTCAACTTAGTTACTGGCTATCTGATGAGTGAGAGATATTGAGGCTATGAGGTGTGAAGACTACTTTGTTGATCAATTAAATAGTTGAGGAAACTAGGTACATTCCCTTCCATTTCCTCTCTGAGGAAGAATAAAGCAACACAAGGGAATCCAGACAAACTGGAGGGACGGACAATGGGGCTTCTTGTCCTGTGGACCTGCTGGGCCCCCAAGGGCACCGAGAGCCTGCCGTCCTGTGCAGCAGACAACACAGACATCCTGGGAGGGGGCTAGATGCACACTCCTACCACACACCACTCAGTGTGGACGCCTATACCTATAGAGTCTTCCCCATGGGGCACAACTAAGTATCTTCTGCTGCTTCTGCATCTTCAGAAAATAGTATAATTTTAGGAAAGACTTCAAACTATTGCTTCTACAAAAATAAATAAATAAGCAAGCTTTGGATTTTTATCTGACAGAATTTCTGTTAAAAACAAAACAAAAATGGTGCTTTATCACACTTTTTTTCCTTCACATTTTCAATGAGAACTGACAGTTGGGAAGTCATTATTTCAGTATCTCACATTCAGATTCACACTTTGAAATCTAAGAGAATAGCAGAGTCTGGTTCTCTCCATCTGGAGTTTTAAATTCATGTTAGGACAGAGACAATGTCTCCTTTTGCAGTTAGGGATCCAGAAAGGCCTACCGCTGTCCTGACTGTCTTCCATGCCTCTGTCACCCACAACCTCTCCCATTCCTGAGACTCGCTGACCAGTGGGACTCCAAGTCTCCAGTCCCAGCAAGTGTATCCAAACCTTGATAAGCTCCAAGGTCAGTAAGGCCACACCTTCTCCCGGCCTCCCCAGCACTGCTGCTCTTGTCGCCCCTCCAGGACCCACAATCCTGTCTCTCCCTAGTGGCTCCTTCCTCCTTCTTACGTCTTCTTACTCTGGGGGCTGGAGATGTTTCTGGCTACCCCTTGCCTGAACCTGTCTCAGCCTCTCGCAACACACACTGCTCTTTTTCATCAGTTTCACTCATTTTGCTCACTGCCCAAAGTGGTCTGAGACAGAATAACATCTCTCAAACCCATCCCTGTCCTAATTTCTGGAGCTTGTGAATACGATTCTTTATCTGGCAAAAGTCTTTCTGTATTTGTGATTGTATTAAATACCTTAAAATGGGAAGCTTATCCTGGATAATTGTTGGGGACCCACCTCAGGGAGGAGGCCCTTTGAGTGGGAGAGCTGAGGTCAGCCGACAAGGAGGGGCGATGGGCAGAGACAAAGGGCCTTGAAGGAGCAGGTGGACAGGCTGTGGGCCTCAGGGGCAGGCGGCCCCCATGCTGCAAGGTGTGAGGGGACAGCACCAGTGGGAGCCTCCAGGAGGGGCCAGCAGTGGCCACACCTCGGTTTTCGCTCTGGGGGACCAGTCTGGGGCTTGGGTTCTTCTCTGTCTCAGGAGACAACACCCAGTCCTTCCAGTTAGCGACTGCAACCTGGTCCACGGAGGGCATGGAGGGCGCAGACAGCGTGTGCCTTGGTTCTCTGGATTCCCAGGAGTGGGGAGGTGGTCTGTTCCCTGGCTCTGAGCCCCCAGCATCTTTAACGACCCTGTCCACCTGCAAAGCACTTCCTGGTGCAGCGTGAGCCCGTCCCAGGCACATCTGGGCTTTCAAAGACAGCAAATCAATTCAGATGAGGCAAGGAAAAATTGAATTTCCCAGATCATCCAACTGAAAAGCGGGCGGGTTAGGGGCTCACATCAGGAAGCCACACAGCTCTACCAACACCAAGGGAGCACTGCCCTTGTCTGGCCTCCGGAGAGTGACAGAGGGACCACAGACGCACTCACCACAGCTGCGGTGGAGGAGAGTCACCCTGTATGGCCCGATGCCTTCCCCAGCCCCAACCAACCCCATGAGCCCGGAAAAGAGGGAGGGCCATTTTCCCCAAAATGCTACTGACCCAAAAGAGTGTCTATCTCAACAATCATGCCATAATAATATATTTAGACTATTTCTTTCATTAATAACAGGAATATTTCACATGTCAACAAAACATATACATTTTGCAAAACCTGTCTTAGTGACTGAACCCTCGTCACATGTGTGGATGTTTAATAATGTAACCATTCTTTATCGATGGCCATTTAGCACATTTCCAATTTTCCTTCAGTCAGTCCTCGCACATGCACACTGAATGAACTACTACACTTCAATAATTTCAATAAATTGAATTTCTTTTTAAAATTTTTTTTAAAGAAATGGAATTTCTGAGTCAAAAGGCATGCTTAATGCTTTTGGGTAGGTTTTTACCCACTTATTACCTTCTAGAAAATTGCAAATGTATAACCCCCCCAGTGAGATAAGAAATTACTACTTTCCTTCCGTGTATAGTAAGTTTTTCTCCGTCTTGGTCCAATCCTATAACTAATTTTATTTGTTTTCCTTTTGTGTTCATCTGACGCCCGTGAGGCTTCCCTGCTCTGTTCTTGCTGTGTCTGCAGGAGCCTCGCGTGGTTGTGGGTTAGCGGAGCGTCCGCACTTCCCTCAAGCCTCCCAGGAAGCCGCGGGCGGTCGTCATAACAACAGGACTAGCGGGGACAGTCGTTACTTACGGAGTCCTTACGAGGGGCAAGTGCGGTGTCGGCCGTCATCAGGTTGTCCCCTCAGGGTGCACCCTCCTGTCTGCCGCCCTCCCCACCCGGCCTTGCACACTGCCCCGGGGACCCTCCGACCCTTCCCTGGGATGATGCGTTTGTCCTGGGATATTCTGCCGGCGGCGTCCGCACAGCCTCCTCCTTCTCATAAGCTGGATTTCTGCTTCATTATCAACTCACAAGGAAATCTCACTTCAGTGCCTGAATCTACATCAGTCCCTGCTCACCACCCCCCCCCCCCCACGCCACGGTCCCTCAGCCTGTTTTCTGGTCCAGACTAGTTACTAGTTGTGTGAAGTCATTTTGGTCATTTTGTCGGCTTCTTTGTGCTCTGACCGTCGGTTTCCCCATGAGAAGGAAAGTGGGGTCTGTGCTCTGTCCGTCCTGTGTCTGGGCGCCGAATGCCCACCTCACCCTTGTCTGACCCTTGTGTCTGTCGAGGGACTGAGGGCTCGTGGCTACCCAGGTGGAAAACCATAGTCAACCTAGACTCATGTTTTCTTTCCCTCCCTTAAGGCGTACTCACTGGGTTTTCCTTTTCTAAATTCTCTTGAGTCATTCACGTCTCCTGTTGCAGAATCACAGGGATGATTCTGAGTATCTGAAGTATCTTAATGCCCTCCTCAGTGCCCTGACTTTTTTCAGCTTCTCTCTCTACTAATTCTTGTAGGAGGCTATGGCATTAGCGTTTCTGTAAAAGTGAGAGAGAAACACATCGTGTGTAAATCAAAGCTGGTGGTAGCTGCTTCTGAGCGGAAGAGATCCCATCGGTAGGGAGGTGAGTTGCTGGAAGGTCTTCTCCCACGACAGCTAACTGGGGGGAAATGGGGACATGTTAAAGCATCTGGCAGATGTGGTCCTGGGAGAGGGCGTAGCCGGGGGCATGCGCCGTGACTGCAGGTTGAATATGCGGAGAAAGCCCAGAGGTCTCTAGGAGGCGGGAACCCGAAATGCTTTCGGTCATAAATCAAGGGAAGTTAGTTTAGTGAGAAAGTCAAAGGGGAAGGAGCAGAGGTGGGAACAGAGTCTGGGAAAAGCCGGCTGTGCAGCAGGTGGGAAGGAGCCCTGATTGTCGCAGACATTCGGGATGTCCTTACACCACAAGTGCCTTGCAGGACCGGCGATGGCGGGAAAGGCTCGGGCAGGGAACCTTATTCACATCCCAGGGACCTGCTGCGGGAAGCAATGGGTTAAACAGCGCGCGTGCCCTCGTGTAGCTCAGCACAGAGAGGAGGAGGGGGTGCCAGCCGGACCGGGGTTCTTCAGAATAATGGACACGTGTCCTCGTCCGAGCAGGGGCACCGGGCAGCGCTGGCTCGGAGCTCAGAAAGTGAGATACAGAGATCAAGCTCTGAGACACCTTTGAGGCCACTTTTCACTGTAAATCCACTATGGGGTAGGATTTAGGGCCGTCCTCTGCCTGTGGATGAGTATAGGCTGCTTAGCCAAACATCCCAACGTCTCCATGTTCTGGCTTTTCCTAACCTCCATAGAGATTCTCCAGACTTTGCCCTGAGGGAATCATGTTCTGTGAGCAGAGGAGACCGGACACACGTTTTTGGCTCCAAGTTTCGGATCAGCGCTGGGCGGACGGTGAGACTCAGGGTCATCTCAGGAAGACAGGACGGAAGAGACTCCATGCACTTAGCCTGGAAAAGGAAGATGCTGAGGCCGCAGGATATTTCTTAGTTTTTTTAAAGATTCTATTTATTTACTTGAGATAAAGAGAGAGAAAGAGAGAGAAAGTGAGAGAGAGAGAGAGAGAGAGAGAGAGAGAACACGCACGCACAAGAAAGTGGAGGGCAGAGAGATGAGTGGACCCTCCGTGGAGCTCTGGGGTGACTCAGCCCGGCGAGGGCCTCCTCCTGCTCAGAAGGAAGTGTTGGTTTCTCTTCCAGAAGCCCAGGAAAAGCCATGTAGACATGGGGTGGGGAGAGGTGTTCTGGTGGCTATGGCCTTTGTCTCACGGCTCTAGGGCCTTGGGAGAAATAGCCTGACTTTCCCAGGACAACATTTCCATCAGGTCAAAGGTGCTTAAGGAATTAGAATGACATTTTATGGGGAGCCTGAGTGGCTCAGTCATTAAGCCTCTGCCTTCAGCTTAGGTCATGATGCCAGGGTCCTGGGATCGAGCCCCACATCAGGTTCTCTTCTTGTTGGGGTTTTGCTTCCCCTCTCTCTCTGCCTCCCGTTGCCCCTGCTTATGCTCTCTCTCTCTTGCAAATAAATAAATAAATCCTAAAAATAAAACCAAAATCACCTCTGTGAAATAAAATAAATGTGTTCTAAAAAGGAGCCGTGTTTACCCTGTGGCATGCTGTGAATCGCATTCCCTCCCCCTCTCCCCCAGCCCCCCGCCCCCTGCCCGGCAGCAGGACCCATTCCCACGTCTGAGAAGAACTTGGCTTCTCAGGAAGTGGTGCAAAACCTCCCCACGTCAAGCCCTAGCCACTCAAATAATGTTGTTTTTAGTTTTGGGGTTTTTGGGGGTCACTAAAAGCATCATTAGCATCACCATGATCCAACCTCTCACCAGTGCTCAGAACTGAACCAGACTTGTGGGTTCGAAGGGCCAACACTTTCAGCAGGTCTTGTCCTCGAGGCAGAAATTTGGTTCCGGAATCTATGGTGGTGACCGTAGTGAGGGTGGGAAGCGACTCATTGAAAATTCAGGGGTTCTGTGGTCCAGGCGTCTCTCTGGGAAGCTCTACTCCAGACACAATAAGAAATCTTTGAATAACACTGTGAACACGGGCGTCATAGGATACAAATGAATGAATTCCGGACCCAGCTGGCTGGTCATGCAGAACTTCAGGGACACGACTGGTGAGAGAAGGTGTTGCTGGCGCCTGGAGATAAACCTTCAGATGATATTGTTTCCGTAGGAGAAAATGGCCGTAAGCACACAAATCACCCACTCCCAGACTCTCAGAGCCCGTTTGTAGATCACGAGCTGCTGGTAATTATCTGGGCATTTTAAGTTGAAAAAGTACTTCAAGTTCGGCTCAAATTGTGTACAGATAATGATTGTAATTAGAAAGATAATATGGCTGAGAAAACCTACAGGCAGAAGTTCAATAAAATAATTTAGTATCGAGTGACAAGGGCATAGACCTGGTTCAAGTATACATAGTTCTAGATTTCAAAGCCATTGGAAAAGAGAAGCTTCAGTAAACCGTCTGTTTTCTTCTGATAGTAAGACTTTAACGTATTCATATGTATAATGAGAAGGTAAAACTTTTTTCTGGAAAGGGAATTGGAGACAATAAGAAGTCATTTTATTCCTTCCTGCCAAGTGCACTGAGCCTGTGTGGCCGTGTCCCCTTCATACTGCGCCGCACCGTGACTGAGAACAGCTCCATCAACCGGTTCCCGAAAAACCACAGAGTGAGCTGACATTTCATTAAAGGAACAAGAGCAGATCATCATGCCTGGGACATTCTTCTAACAAGTACATTTACTGACCTTTCCTACGCAAAAGTCCATGGCATTTTTTAAAAATTTTTTGTTCTTTTGAGAATCTCAGAAGAGGAAAGCTAAAGAAAAGAGGATTTTATGCTCAAAAACTAAAAACTCTTTACTGAGAAATGGGAGTGTCAAAGAGCTGGGATGGGGCGTTCAGGAGGGCTCTGAAATACCCACAGACATACCCTAATTTCAAAGTCTTGAAATGCTGCTCTTCACAGGGCTAATATTGGAGCCGATGATTCATCCAAGAGAAATGATACGCCCACGGAGTTTCGCTCCTGCGTGGGATGTGGAGAGCCAGGGGACTGATGTCATCTGGGCTCAGAGGGGCCAGCATTCCGAGAGATTTCCCGAGCTCCTCCAGCACCCGTAGCACAGACGGGGCCCTTCTTGAGGCTGTGCGCTCCCCAGGGGACTGGCTATGGGGAGTATCACCCGCTGCCCGTGGATGGGGATAAGGGTTTCCTGCCCCTCTTCCATCCGGAGACATCCAAGGAAAGAATCAGCGAGCCCAAAACTAGGTTAGGAACGGCACGAAGGTAAAATACAAAGAGAAACCGGAATGAGAAAAGGAACAAAACAAAACAACAACAAAACCAAAACCAAAAAACCCACAGTGGAGACTACAGGGATATCACAACGATCTGACGTACCTGCAACTAATTGCTGAACTGGAAGGAAAAGTAAAAGTGAACAAGACAGAAGTCTTTCCTAAATTAAAGAAACCAGCAAGCCCCAGATCCAGGCAGTCTGGAACGTCCTGTACAGGATAAACAAAGAAACCAATAATCACACAAAAACGGCGGACACGAGAACGGAACCCGTCTCCAGTTCACCCACGAGCGTGGATCCAAGGTCGTGCAGAACGACGGCAACGTACAGATCTTTCTCAACAAACTACTTTTCCGTCGGTACAGGTCTGCATTCATTGGCCTCCCGGTTACCCTGCACCGTGCGCGGGCGGGTGCGCCCTTGCTGACCTCTGTCCCGGTGACTGCGCCTGGAAGGTGGTCCCCTTCTCCGTTACGCCCACCAAGCCCACCGCTGATCACTAGCCCAGGCCCTGCAGCGTGTTCCCGCGGGCCCCCACCTGGCAGGGCACCTTGTACTTCACCCCTGACCTTGAACAGGACGTTATCATCCCGCTGATACTGCCCACATGGTAACCAACCGCTGACATCTGCCCACTAAGCCGTGAGGACCTGCAGCCAAGTCAACCTGTTGAAAACGTTCTCTTACAAGGAGGAGATGATCTTTCCACCACGTATACTCCGTCCTCACAATATTATGTTAATCTTTTCTGGAATACATGGAAATATACCCCAGTATGAACCTGTATGCTTTGTAAATGGAAATTGAAATAAATGTGTAATAGTTTGGTCTTCCGCCTCCGCGCCTGATTAAATTATCATCTATAAAAGCTGTCGCCAATTCAATTTCAGTGACTTGGCTACAGTTTTGTTCAAATTAATATAAATCACACTGAAATGCATTAATAAGGATGAAAAACAAGTTTTTAAGAGAAAACGTTTACCAAGAATTTAGCAAATGATTTTTTTGTCTGGCCTTTTATTTTTCTTTCTTAAAAATGTAACTATATTAATTCATTTAATTTATCTATATTTATAGAGATGTCCTAGGAACTCAGCGTTGGCTACTTATGGTTTAGATGGACTGTGATATCCACTATTATAGAATTTCTAAATACAATAAAATCATACGACTTGAAAGAACTCCAAATCAGCCAATCTGAATGCCTCCTGGGAGACACTACTTAGAGAAATGAATGTCCAATCTCGTTAGAAAATGAGATTCTTCTTTAATTCAATCACAGTGATTATGAGCTATAGGAAGCACACAGAACCAGTCCAAGATACAAAATAACACTCCATGGGCATTGAGGAGAGGGGAGAATTGTACAAATCGGGATGTGTCAGGAGGTAGTTCTCATGGGTGGGAACAACCTCAAACAGAACCAAAGTCAGAGGCAGCCCTGCTGCTACGTGAGGCCTCTGGGCTCGGCCCGCAGCTGCCGTACCTTCTCTAGTCTCTGGCCCTCGAGTCTAGCAGTCCACCAGCTAGTCCTTTTTTTCTGTGTAGAGCATTACTTTCTGCTGGAGTGTTACCTGAAATGATAGACTGAATATTCGGACATGAATACATGGGGTGACTTATTTCATTTGATCACTTTCTTTCATGAATGAATTGGGACTGTCTGAGGAATTGCTTGGAATTGGCAGCCTGGAAGGAAGCTGGAGGTTGGGCTAAACTATGTAGGTGCTGGGTGCGTGGGGGTGGGGCTTCCGTCAGGCCCTCGAGAGCTGAGGAATAACGCATGGTGTGTGTCATCAGAGGTGTCACAGTCCAACTGGGGACACCAGACACGCACGTAAAAGGTTAGCAAAAACAGAAGCTACCCTGTTCTGTCGCCATGATTGGCACAGACAGGACACTCCACAGAGAAGGGGGAAATCAAGCAATGACAAGAAAATCTACAAGTGGTGTGTTCCGACTAGGAAGAGCCGGACGGGAGGCATCTGACTCCCACAGAGGCAGGGCCAGTCTGTCATCACAGATCCTCAGGGCTGGAAAGGGTCTAAGGGAGATTTATGACAATCGTCTACACTCAAGGGCACTGTCTCTCCCTGGGCTTGCCTATGTGCTCAGACGTCTCCAGTCAGGAAGTTTATGCTTTGGAACAATTTGTTCCGGCTCTGCTGTTAGGAAGGTCTTCCCACATGGATTCACAACTTGCTTCCTTTTGCATTTCAGCTCAAGATCTCAGTTACCCTTGGGAGCTACAAATATGTTGACCATCATGCTCCCAGTTGACATTTTTCAAATAAAGAAACGTTCCAGGGTGTCTGGGTGACTCAGTCGGTTGAGTGTCTGCCTTCAGCTCAGGTCGTGATCCCAGGGTCCTGGGGTAGAGCCCCGGGTATTGTCTGTCTGCTCTCTGCTCAGCAGGGAGTCTGTTTCTCTCTCTCCTCTGCACCACCTCCCACATATGTGTGAGCTCTGTCTCTCTCTCTCTCTTTATCTCTCTCTCAAATAGACAAAATCTCTTTCTTTCTTTCTTCTTTAGAGTAGTTTGGATAATTAAGGAGAATGAGTAAGGAACGCTAAGTGAGAGCCATGGACTCATAGCCCGGAACCCCCCAGAAGGGTAGTAGTGTGGCAGACCCAGGGGTTATGGGGGTTAGAGAGGGTTACAAGGGTTACATCTGAGCAAGCATATTGGAGTTGAGCATTTTGGAGAGTCCTTCCAGCAGATGACATGCTTCGGGTGTGACGTTTTGACTGAGACAAATCAATTGGAGATGAAGGTCTTTATACTTATTATGACTTGGGAGTACCGAGGCCCCCACAGCCGCTGAGAAGCCCTGATCATGGCTGGGGTTGGGTACAAAAAGGGGTTTCAGTCTCCATTGAACAGGGGAGACTGACCAGGAGGTTGGGAGGTGGTAGGGTGGCCACGGCCAGATGATGCTGTAGATGAAGTGGTGAGCCTGAGTTGGATGCTAGGCTGTGGAGAGTCAGGAGATCGTGAGCCAGACCCTCTGTCCCATAGCCCTCCCTAACGTCAGGACTGCAGGGGGAGGGAGGGTTGGAAGCTTCTGTCTCCAAGGGCTGTAAGGAAGCAATGTCACAGAGAAGTACTACGTTTTAGACATGTCAAGGAAATGGGGGGATTTTTCTGTAAAAACCAGAGAAGAAAGGGGAGTTTGTTTTTAACACAATGATGGTTCTGGGAGTTATAGCAGGTGTGTATGTGTGTTGGAATTTAGAAGAAGCAGAATGAGAAAAAACATATGCATAGAAGAATACAAAGCTGAGGGATTATTTAAGGGGATTATTAGGGGGCTATCATCGACACAGAAGTAGAAGCGTGAGGTATGGTTCAATAGAAGAAGCTTCAATCTCTTAAGGTTGGCAGAGGCGGGGGTGGTAGGTTATGTGTTGGCACAGGTGCCCTAGAACAGTGAGGGCCAGGAATTGTGCCATTAGAGGGGGTGAGGACTTCTCCCCCAAGGGCCAGGAAAGCCCTGACTGGGGCTGTGATTCGGATGCTTCTGGAATGGGAGCAAGGGCTCTGGTTCAGCGGGGGTGAGGACACTGGTCAGGAGCATGTTGACAAGTGCTGTCTGGCACATGGTTGTAGCTGAACACGTTTGCTGAAGGAATGAGCACAAAGGAACCTGTCGCAGCGGTGCTGGCCAGATTCCTGGTGTGACGGGCAAGAAAGGACCCACACCACAAGCTGGTGGAACCGGACACACCCACCCCTTCATGCACTGCTCCGTCCTCTCCTCTCCTCCTGAGGGCACACTCTGGGCTTCACACCGGGTGCCTGCAGCGTGCAGAGGAAAGACGAGAGCAGGAAGATGGCGGCATTCATGAAGCTTGCCGTGTAGACAGGAAGGGACACATCCAGTAGTTAATTATCCATGCTGGGCTTTCATTACAGCTGTAGTTTTGAGTCTTTCAGGAAGGAGCGGGCTGACCTGAGTCCTACTAGGACCTGAGTCCCGTTGGTTGGTTTCCACCACCATGTCCCTCCGTGCTATCTCTTGATGGACGAGAACATGCTCCTTCTGCCTGAACTTTGAACCTCCATGCTTCTCCTGTGGTCCCATCATACTCACTTGGCTTGTTTATGAACTGAAGCTATTACCTCATTATGTTTCCTACTTGTTGATTTTTTTTCTTCAGCTTTCCTGAGTTCTTTATGTTTTTCTGTGAAATCATCATTGGTGTTAGAGTACAGATACCCCAAGCTGGACGCTTATTAACTTAACTCTAAGCAGGTCAAGTTTGGTGAAAATGAATGTTTAGTACATTACCTTGGACTTCTTTAGAATACTTTGAAACATTTTATGAAAGTAGCTGAAAGTAGAGACTAGCATGACCAGAGCTCCAGGATAGAGAAGGCGCGCATCGTTATTTCTGTCCTTGGTGCCTCGGATAAACAGTGGACATTCGAAAGGATGGTCAGCGAAAGAATGCCTCTGTTTATTAGGATATGGGAAGCCAGGGTTTTAAACAGTATTTGAAGATTATTGAAACAATACAGATGTTTACCTGAGGCTGTATTTGTCAATTGTTGTGATTTTGGTAGAAAAATAATCCAACAGATTATAATCATGTAACATTCACTATTGTGCTTCTGTTAATGTGACTTGGCACCCATCGGAATTCTGGAGAAGAACGCACTCTGATGGCACCTTTTGTTAACATTGGTGTTTCTACTCAGTTCCACATCTTGTTGAAGGAAAGGGTGTTGTCACTCCTCCTTGCCACTTCCCCACAGCACATGTCATGTGAATAAATACTGATTGGATACTTACATAAGTCACGGAATGAATTTTCCATGGAAAGAAAACTTTACTCCTGGGTAAATTAAAAAAAAAAAATGTGAAGTTCAATCTCTTTCCTTAACATTGGAAAAAGTGAGATGTACTTTTAATGATGTACATCAGTATGTGGAAGGGTTCATATCCTGCTGGTCAAACCTAAACCTGGGCTAGATTGTCATTTCTCCAAAATTACTGGCACTAGAAGTTTAGTAATTTCAATATGTAGATTCTCTACTGGTTTTGTGAAGTATTTCCTGAAGGATTTCATTTTCTTTGGAATAAATATAAGTGACATTGTGCTCTTAGCATCATTTCTCACATGATCATTTTGACTGATAGAAATACAAGCAGTTTTTATATGTTACTTTGTATCCTCTGATTTTGCTGAACGCACTTTATTAGTTATGAAAGTTTTTCTTTTTTTAGATTTCTTGAGATTTTCTACATTCATGTTATCTGCATATAATCACAGTTTTAGTTTCTTCCTTTCCTATTTGTATGCCTTTTATTTTTCTTCCTTTTTGTATGGGTTACAGCTCCAGGTACCGTTTTGAGTAAGAGTGAAGGAGCGGACGTCTTCATTGTTTCTGAACAGCGAGAGAAAAGTTTCACAGTTGACTATGTTGTCAGCCATAAGTTTGTTTTAGATGATTTTTTCAAGTTGTTGTAATTCGTCTGTGTTCCTAGTCTTCTGAGAGTTTTTTTCCTGACAGGTTTTGTCATGAATGGATGTTGGATTTGTGGAATGCTCTTTGTACAGCAGTTTTCATGCTCATATGATTTTTCCAGATTGTTGGTTTGGCAGTTTTTTAATGTTGAGCAAGCATTGCACTTGATTCTTTTATTCATTGTTTGAGACAGCTTGCTCATTATTTGAAGATAATTGTGTCTAAGTGCATGAGAATTATTTGTCTGTAGTTTTCTTCACTTTGTGCCGTATTTATCTGGCCCTGATATCAGGATAACACCAGCCTCATAAAGTGAATTTGAAAGTATTCTTGCCGTCCGATTTTCTGGAGTAGATTGTGCAGATTGGTGTTCTTTCTTCTTTAAAGATTCGGTCAGATTCTCCACAGAAGTCTTCTGAACCTTAGGATTATCTTTAGAGAGTTCGGTAATCACAAATTCCATTTATCCAATGGTTATAGGGTTATTCAGATTATCTATTTAATCTTAGTTGATTTGTGGTAATTTGTGGATAGAGTACAGAGAATCATAATTTCACAAAGATATCTCAAGGTTGGATGGCAAAGTGAAAATAATGTGGCGGATGGAAATCGGACGCGAATGACCTTGAAACAGGGAGAGTAAAGTCGATTACCCAGGTGGTCACTGTGAGAACAAAATGTTCTCAGAAAGGGAAGGGGGTGACAGCAGAGAACCAACAGAATTCCCGGGAAGGCCGGCATCTGGCCCATGTCATTGGCTTTGTAGATGGTGCCAGGAGCCATGGAGTGTGGCGCCCCTAGCCGCGGAGAAAGGTAAGGCAATGGCCTCTTCACCGGGGCCCCCAGAAGGACTGCAGCCTGCAGACCGCTGAATCTAACCTGAAGTTGTGATAACAACTTCCTACTTCTCACTGCAAGAGCTGTAAGATCATAAACTTGTGTTACCTTATGCCCCTGGTTTGTCATTTGTCCCAGCAGCCATAGAAAACAAAATGCATTTTGAGGAATTGGTTCATTTCTCCTAAATTGTTGAATTTATCCTACCATTTCTTTATGATGCGTTTAATCCCTATAGGATCTGGAATAATCGTCACTTCCCCCTGATGTGAGTAAGTTCTTTCTTCTCTGTATCTCCATCACTTGCTTGAGGTTGATCAACAAAGAACAAGCTTTTAAGCCATTGGTTTTCTCTTTCGTTTTCCTTTTTTCAGATTCATGGATTTCTACTCTTTGAAATTTATTGTATGTTATTTATTATATGCATTGATTATTTCCCTCATTATGCTCACATTTGTATTATTTTGCTCATTTGTTTTCAGTTTCTTGGTGTAGGGACGGTTTTAAATGGAAGCTTTCTCCTTCCCAGCGCCTCCGTGTTGGCCTGTGAATATGCCTTCCCCACTGACTTCCACAAATCCCACCATGCCGTGTTCTCCACGCCCTTCATTTACCTTTGTTTTACTTTTCCTTCGGGAATTCTTCTTGACTCATGGCTCATTTGGAAGTGCTGTGTTTAATTTCCAAGAGCCTGGAGAATTTCTTGTTGTTCTTTTAGTATTGATTTCAAGTTTGATACCATTATGGTTACAGAGCCTACTCTGAAGGGTTTAAACTCTTTTAATCTTGTTTGGGTTTATTTTATGTCTCAGGATGTGGGACATGATTTGGGTCCTAAGCCAAGCTCCTCTCCTGGTCTCTCTGGGGTCTCCTGTATCCACGGCCTGCACAGGTCCCTTGCCCGAGGTCTTGGCATTTAGTAAATTAAAGACTGACTTTTGTTCAGCCAGAAGTTGAAAAGCAATATTCTTCTTTTATCAAAACAGGCTTGTCTGTTCTGGAGGCCGTGTTTTTCTTGCCAAGTCTAGATAGTACGTGCTTTCTTTCTCTGCAGGGACTGTGTTGCTTGATCTTGAAAACAGAAGAAATGTAAAGCTCTTAAAATATTCACATCTGTAATCTTACTTAATACCAACAGCTGTCCGTTTGAACAGCTTTTGGTCAGTCAGATTAACTAAGAACAACTCTTTGGAAATAATAATTAGTGCAGATTTCTTCTTTAAAAAAACTATCTTCTATTTATTTAATTATTTGCCAGAGAGAGAGACAGAGAGAGAGAGAGAGCGCACAAACAAGGGGAAGAGCAGGCAGAGGGAGAGGGAGAAGCAGGCTCCGCACCGGGCAGAGAGCCTGAAGCAGGGCTCTATCTCAGGCCCTGGGATCATGACCTGAGCCGAAGGCAGACTGAACCCCCCCAGGTGCCCCATTAGTGTAGATTTCTGCATCTAAACAGCAAAATGTGTTTGGCGAGGCATGAGATTTTTAGTTGATTTTCCAAAAGGCGCTGATTAGTTTTGATCCACTGAAATTCTTCTCCCGTTCTCTGTAGAGAACTTCATCTGTTTAAAAGATGATTGTCTGTGATTAGGGATTTAATGTGTGTTTACTAGAAGGGGCAAAGCTGGTTGGTCTACTGGCCAGCTCTGTTGGATGCCCTAGGTAATGTAAAATTCCATTAAAAATTCTATAAAATATCTTGAGACTTGGTATTGTTTGAATAACTCCAGTTCTCTTGTGTAAGTATTTCTTTAATGAGTTTATTAAGTATAAATACTTCTGTCTTTAGAATTATATTTTAAATGCTTTTTACTTTATCACTATTTATTAAAAGATTTCTATGATTACCCCAAATTGTATTTTTAAATCAGTGTGCCAATGATTATGTAAGCAATAAATCCTTGGCAGGATTAACGTATTCCCATCTACCTTACGAGTTAATCATGCTTCCTCATTAGTATTACTGCTCAGACAATGCATACTTTTTTTTTTTTTTTTACTTAGCAAAGGCAAAAAGTCAATGCTGAGAAACATTTTGAGTTATGGTCTATCCAACAAAGTTTTCTAAATTTCACTGTTCTGCAGGCACAGGTGCACCCTGAAAGGCAAATTGCCCACTGTTATCCGAGAGGCAGATGCAGGGACTTTTAATAATGGGCTTGAGGTATTTGTCCAATGGATCTCCCTGCCTCATTCTCAAACCTTTCAGCCTTTCTCTGCGTTGTTAACAGAGGGAAATTTCAGGGGCACCAGCCTCCCTTTTCTTCACCCCTCAAAAGAGTTTCGCTGGAAAAAAACCCAGCCACGGCATCCACAGTGATCTAATGCCAGATCCCACCTGCCTCCTGGGGTTTGTCTCCTGACTTCCATCTGGGGCACCTGCTCTTTTTGTGGCTTTGGGGCCAAGAAGAGCAGAATGTCTCCTGAGCAACTGCTGTTTGTCTGTGAATTATGCTCATGTTGAGAAACCCAAGGGATCCGTCTGTGACCAGCTGGAGTCAGCGTGTAGGATTTCCTTGCCTTGAGACCTGCTGGAATCTGCAGGTTTGTGAGAACAAATACTTTGAAACACTAGAAACTAAAGCAAAAGAGAGTTTAGGAATGACTGTAGATACATTTTGTCTTTTTTACTCCGCCATTCTTCTTGGCAGCGTTCTCCTTATGTTTCACAGTTCAATCCGATACGATCTCACCTCGAGATTCTTAATTACACCGGTAAAGACTCTTTTCCACATAAAGTCCCGTCTAGAGTTTTGGGGAGTCGGGACATGGGTGAATCTCTTTAAGTCACTACAACACCCATACTCAGCTCACCGCACGCAGGACTCACTCCCTTGAATGACTGACAAAAGCAGAGCGCACATTTCTGCCAGCATCATATGTGACCCCAGGTCCCAAACAAGACTCCGGGAGAAGAGCACCCAGGACAGTGCCGTGCTATCTCCCCAGCGGGCCCCTCAGACCACCATTTCCGGATCAGGTCTCCACGAACTGGCAAAAAAGTGGCAGGATAAGAAAAACTGCGACTTGTAGCTTATCAGGTTTTTAATGACTCATATCCAAGTCAAGTCTTACTTTATAAAATGTTTTCATTTATTAGATTTAGGTCTTCACTGGAAAATTGATCTGAGAATTACTTGCCTTTACAGACCAATCGACTTAGGATGTCTCCAACTAAAATGAATCAGAATGAAGAGTGAGCTCAACAGGGGCCAGCGATGGCTGGGCGCCCGCCGTCGTGGAGTCCTTCGTACGCAGCAATGTTACTAAAACCCCGACCATCAAGAGCAGTCACTGAGTCTTTTCGTTCGTACCTGCCCTGGACCGTGCATTTCTCTGTCTGTGTACAAAGGGGTCGAGAACACAATGGTTTTCATTTGTGCTGCAGGGACCGTGCCATTCACTCAGGGCTGCCCATCTCTTCAAACAAAATAAAACAAAAGAGCTGTTGCCCACCCACCCCCCTTACCGACATGGCACGTTTAAAAATTTCCTTAAATATGCTGATTCAATTTCGGCATTGGTTCAACTCCATGCAATTATTCAGTGGAAGTTCAAAACTCTGCAAGGATTAACCCATAAATCTGTCTCTGCACACTGCTAGGGCGAAGATGATGTTTCCATGATAATTCAGTGACCGTAGGGTAATTTTAAATGCCCGTCCAGTAGATCTTATTTTAAACATATCCAGGGGCTTTTGTGAGTTATTTAGCCTGGTTATAAAGGGTGCCATAAAATCTGGCTCATATATAATTTATAAGTGATGTGATAAATGGATTAACTTTGCTTAGCATTTATTGGTTCTTCCCTTATAATGAAATAGTGTGTTTCTATTTCAATAAATCATTTTGCTGAGTCACATAGATGCCTTGATCAGGGAAAATTGCTGGAAGCATGACAGGCAAATGATAATTAAACCATTATTATAGCTGGCTTTTGCATGGTCTGATAGAAACTGCACTTACTATGCCCAAACAGGATAAAAAAATGTGTTTTTCTATATTCTCACACCCCAACCTGCTTTCTCCACCATGTCCTAGTTGAAGTGGAAGCTATCAAAATGCATCAAAATTCCCAAGCCAGCATCTAAAATACACTCAAAAATTTTGTCTTTCTTCTCTTTAACATTTTAAAAATTAAAAAAAAAAAAGTCAATAGGCTTCGATTTTAGAGCAGTTTCAGGTTTACAGAAAAACTGGGCAGGAAGTACAGAGACGGCTGCCCACAGCGTCACCTGGCTCGCTTCTTGCCCTCGTGGGGTGCGTTTGCTACAGTTGATAACCTACACGGATACATCCTTCCTGACTAAAGCCGGTCGTGCGTGTCAGCCTTCCCTCTTGGGCTGTGCAGTTCTCTGGGTTCCGACCAATGTGTCTGCTGCTCCGGTGTCACACGGAGCGGTTTCACTGCCTCACCTCTCGGTGCTGCCCGTTCTTCCCTTCCTCCGACCCTGGCAACTGCCGATCTTCTACTGTCTCTGCAGTTTTGCCTTTTCAAGAGCATCATGGAGCTGGAGTCCATAGCCTGCAAGCTTCTCAGATTGTCTTCTCCCTCGCGGTGATAGGCATTTGGGTTCGCTCCTTGTCTTTTTGTGGCCAGACGACCCTTTTCTTTTTAGCACTGAGTAATATTCCGTTGTCCGGATCTGCCAGCTTTTTGGTCCATTCATGTGCTAACGGGCATCTCGGGTGCTTCCAGGCTTTGCCGACTGTGATCAAGATGCTATAACGTCTGTGTGCAGGCTTTCTGGTGGACATAAGTTTTCAGCTCGTTTGGGTAGATACCAGAGACCACAATTGCTGGATCTTACGGTAAGAATATGTTTTTGGTAAGAAACTGTCCAAGTGTCTTCTGTCGTGGCTGTGTATTCTGCATTCCCACCAGCGATGAATGAGGGTTCTTGCTGCTTCCCGTCCTTGCCAGCATTTGGTGATGTCAGTGTTCTGGATCTTAGCCCCTGTAGGGCTACCTCATGTTTGTGTTAGTTGGCATTTTCTTGATGGCATATGATAATGGAGCACCTTTCCATGTACTTATTTGCCATCTGTATGTCTTCTTTGGTCTGTGTCCGTTAAGATCTTTGGCTCCATTTTTACCTGGGTTATTTGATTTTCTCTTGCTGAATTTTAAGCATTCTTTGTATATTTTTGATACAATCCCTTTATCAGATACATGTTTTGCTAAGATTTTCACCCAGGCTGTGGCTTCTCTTTTCATTTTCTTCACACTGTCTTTTGCCACCTGACATTTTTAGTTTCAATCAATAATTCTTTCTTTCATGGACGGTGCTTTGGTTTTATACCCAAAAAGTCATCGTCAAACCCAAAGTCCCCTGGATTTTCTCCTCCATTTTCTTCTAGAAGTTTATAAAACTTGCGTTTTATTTTTAGGTCTATGATCCATCTCAAGCTAATTTTTGTGACGCATGTAAGGTCTGTGTCTAAAGTTTTTTTTCTTTTAATGTAGATGTCCAGTCATCCCAGACTCATCCGATGAAAAAACTGCCCTTTCTCCATTGGATTGCCTTGTCCCTTTGTCAAAGACCGGTTCACTATATTCGTGTGGCTCTATTTCTGTTCATTATCTGTTTGCTCCTTCAGCAGCCACACCATCTCCGTTGCTCACAAAGTGTTGCTGTCAGTCTTGAAGACGAGTATTTTCCTTCCTTCAAATTTGTGCTTCTCTTTCCATAGTGAGTTGGCTACTCTGGTCTTTCACTTCCACATAAATTTTAGGTCAGGTTGTTGATATCCACAAAATAACTTGCCCTTCAGAATGGAGGTCAGTCTATAAATAAAGTTGGTAAAAATTGATGTTTTAATGCTATTGAGGGAAACTGTCTCCATTTATTTAAATAATCTTTTATTCTTTCACTAGTATGTTAGAGTTTTCTTGTTCACACCCTGTACATATATTGTTAACTTTACACTAACTACCTTTTTCTTACTCATAATCATCTCATAAATGTGTTTTTGGCTTGTTTTGCCTATTGTCAGTGCTGAAACTCAGGTCTTTGCCATGACTGCCCTTAACGGTTACCATAGGGTTCTAAGGGGTCATCCATTTAGAGTCTTCTTTCAATTAATCTTTTCTACGCCAGTTGAGTTATCTTTTTAAATGGGAAATATGCTTCTGGCCCCTGGTTTCTGGGCCCTTTATATTAACTTTGGGATAAGGTTCAAACTCCATCGTTTGACAGGAAGTGCTTTCCATGACTCATGAGTGTACTCGGAAAAGTCTGGGCTCTGTCACTCAACGTGGAGGACTGACACTTCCGCAGAAACCACCAGCTCAGACCCCCTCACCAGCCAAGCAATGCTGGACTGTCATGGTTTGTCGTGTTCTTTCTTCTGCCAAGAATGGGTTCCCTTCTCTATTCTATCCAGAAGTTCAAGTTCATCAAACCAACTCAACTTCATCACCTCAGTGAATCTGTTTCCACTGACCTGGTGAGCTAGGAGTCTGCCACCTGCCCTTCTTCACCGTGGCTCTCGGCCCTGGACGCTGCACTGACCACGGGACCCACCTCGGGGCCTTCCTTTCTCACAGTGAGTCGTGCACATCACATCAACGTATGGGAGCTTCACCTTCAACACACTCTGGAACCCAACCACTTCTCCCCAAGGTCACCACTGCTAGACCCTGACCTCCCTGAGCTTTCCTCTCCCACCTGTCTTCTTACCTCTGTGCACCCCACACCCACGATGAACTATGAGTAAAATGCTGAGGCCAGAGGAGCTTCTGCTCAAACCCTCCATTGGTCTCTAATGTCCTTGCCATGACCTATGCGGGTGTCATGATCCAGCATCTTTCCTGGGGGCTCATCTCAGCACCTCTGTGCACAGCAGACACGGTGACCCCCTTCCCTCCTCTGTGCTGCTCTCATTGCTTCCCCTTCCGGTTGTCTTGGAAATCCAGAGCACAGCATGTGGAGCCTTCCCAGACCCTTGCAGGAATGGCTGCCTCAGCTCTTGCGAGCCTTGCTCACATCTTGCCTTTCTGATATGGCTTTACTGACCCCTTTAAATACACCTGTCTGTGTTATCTGCCCTCTTTCCCTTTTTCTGCAAAATGATTCTTACCCTCGACACACTCACATATCAATGATACACACTCATGTACCAATGATACACACTCATGTATCAATTAATGCATCTTGTCTGCCCCTTGCAACCGGTGTGCTTTGTTTCCAGCCGGCAGAATAGGTCTTAGCTCACAGGTCATGCTCAATAAATGTTTAGTAGTCAGCGTGCTTGTCTTTCCTCTATATCAGGGCTTTAACAAACCAGCCCTTCCTTTTCTTAACAGTCTCTTGAAATATGATTGATCCTCAAAAACCTGCCCATATTTAATGTATGTAATTTGGTGAGTTTGGGCTTGTGCATATACTTGTGAAGCCATCACCATCAAGGCAGTACATAGACTCGCCCCTTCCAAAGTTGCCTGTGCCTCTGCCTTTTTTTTATTTCTTTCCTTCTTCTTCTTCTTTTTTTTGTGATATCCACTTCACACGAGATCTATCCAAGTTAACAAAAATTTTTAAGTGCACAGTATAGTGTTGTTAGCTACAGTTACTGTTTTGTACAGCAGATCTCTAGAACTTACTCTTGAATAACTAAAACTTGATAACTATCTGAACAACTCCACATTCATTTCCCCTTCCCAAAGGCCCTGTGAGCACCATTGATCTCTCAGCTTTCTAGAATTGGCTACTTTAGCTTTCTCACATGAATGGAATCGTGCTGTGCTCACATGCACCTGGAGGACATGATGCCAAGTGGGGTGAGCTGACCACATTCTTCACAGTTACATCCTCATGAAGAAGCCTGGCGCATAATTGGCCTGATTACACAATTGAATTATTGTTTTTCTCATTCAGTTAAGGGATAACTTGCATATTTGGGATGAAGTGTATTTCAGTTAGATTCTCCTACTTTTGTGGGTTTTGTCATTCATTATTTCATGTTTTTATTATTGTTATCGAATACAAGTTATTTTTTTAAAAGATTTTATTTATTTATTTGAGAGAGAGAGCAAGAGAGGAGGGTGAAGGGCAGAAAGAGAAGCAGACTCCTCACTGAGCAGGGAGCCTGATGCAGGACTCGATCCTGGGACTCCGGGATCACGACCTGAGCCAAAGGCAGACACTTAACTGACAGAGCCTCCCAGATGCCCCTAACAGAAGTTCTTGATATTAAGAGTCCAATGTATCAACCTTCTGAGAAAGCAGCGCATTTTCTACCTTAAGAAAACTTTACCTACTTCTTGAAGGTAAAGAAGGCATGCTCTTATTTTTTTTTTCTTCTAAGAGTTTCTTTACTGCTTCACATTTAGATCTTAAATCTACCTGGAATGAATGTTTGCATATGGTGTGAGGTAGGGGTCAAAGGGCAGTTTTGTTTCTGTACTGATGTCTACTTGGCCGTCCCCAGCTGCTGAAGTGATGTATTTATCACAGGTGGAAGTATCACATGTGTCAGAAATCTGATGGCGTATGTATAGTACTATCTTTGACTTCTCTCTTTTTTTTTTAAAACTGGCAACATTGCCCGCATTTTTACCAACATCACACTCTTTCAATTACTATGCTTTTATAATAAGTCTTGAAATCCCTTTTATAGAATTGAAGAATGTTTATTCTGAGGTATAGACATAAGCATGGGAATGTCAGACATGGGGCATATGTATACATATTTTCTCTGATAGTGTCATACCACTTTTCAGAATAGCTTTGGAATGACCACATTATCAATATTTTCCTCCTGGAGTAAGAATTTCTATTTTGTTAACAGCTTTCCTTCCAGGCAATGGTACCCGAGGTCCACAAATCTTCGAAGATGAAGGGAAGACCTCATGGAAGGATCATGCACCGTGGGTGCGGACGGACTAGTTCGCCACTCCACCTCTCCCCAGCTCTCTTCTCTGAGAAGCTAGCGATTTTATCTTTCCTGCTTTCCAGAAGACCAGAGGCATTATGCCTGAGGTCATTCCTGCGAGTGGTTGCTTGGAGATTGTGCCTTTCAGTTTTGAAACTAGTAGCAGCAGTGACCTGCAGGAAACCAACCGAACTTTCATCCATCAATTCATTCATCTGTCAATTTAGCAAACACTTGTTGAACACCTACAGCTGCAAATACATCAATGAACAAAATGGACAAAACCTCTGCCCTCCATGAGGCTCACTTTGTAGTAGCTGGAGCCAGGCAATAAGACCTAAAATAATTGAATTGTACTTTGAAGGGAGACTTGAAATACAATTTGACGAAAGAACTTGAAAAAAGAGGAATCGAGATTCAGTGTAAGATTATTGGCCTGAAGAGAAAGTTGTCATTTACTTATATGGGGGAAACCGTAAGAAAAATAACAGGGCTTGCAGTGTTCATGGAGATGACTCTTGCATATCAGAGGGACATGCAGGACTGAGTCCAGGGAAGAGATGGGGGGGGGGGAGACACTCACAGGTGTCTGCCATCAGTCTGCAGGTATATGTGGACCCAGAGGATGGGTTGCTCCCAACAAGAGGGTGAGGGTTTGAGGAGATGACAATTCAAACACGTGCACAGGGGAGCTTGGAGAGCTTACGGAAAACAGCAATAATAATTGAGAAGTAGGAACCAGTGAGATAAGAGAAAAACAAAGCAGCTGTTGTATCCTAAAAACAAAGTAAGGAGGCATTTCCACAGCTTTTGGGGTGATTAGCTCCATAAAGGTCACCTAGTGACAAAGTGACATGCCATAGGAGGGATCCCCAGACTCAGAGGATTGCTGTCAACTCTGTAAGCTCTGTGCAGTGGGGGAATGTGAAGACAGCTAGGGAGGGAGCTTGGGAACCCAGACTAACAGTTCTCAAGGAGAAGTGTAGGAAAGTGCTTTGATGTCCGCAAGGCGGTAGAGAAGAAAAATGCATGTCAGGGATGCTTTGTGAGCACTGTTCCAGCTGTAGCTAGTTTCACGACCGGAAATGCTCCCAGATGTCCCAAAAGTATATGTGGAGTTTACCTGGCTCCCCCACCCCAGGGGAGACAGGACAAGTCATGGGAATGTTCAGTGCTGTGACCTCTTAGAGCCTCTGTACACTAGTGCCGCCTGCTGCCACAGGGCATTTGGGGTCCAGGCAGGGCCTCTATTGCTGAGAGCAGCCACGGCTGCCACCCTGGCACCTGTCCTTGCTGTCACTGCTGCTGCTCGGCCTTGGGTGTGGCTCTCCAGAAAGTTCTGCAGGTGTGGGTGGCCTGGTCCCAAGCAAAGCGGCCCGTGGACAGGCAGCTGATAACACCCGTAGCCGGGCTTGTCTTGGACATGGTTTAGAAGCATCTCAAGCCATAATTTCTGATTCTCAGGTCTTCACTGAACTTTCCAAAGATCTATTTTCATGTTTAGTTACAAATCTGGACCCAGATCTAAATTCACCGGACTGGGTTGGGGTCCAGTTTGAGTGCCCAGGGTCACAGCTTCATCTAGCAGCTCCAAAAACGGCCTGTTGGGCAGACGGAAGCATCTTGGTCCTCTCTCACCTGGGAACCACCCGGCCCCCAGGAGACGCGGCGGCTCCCTCAGGTCCAGTCTTGTGGGGTCAGTCTACTGGTTTACCACATGTAGCTACACACACACATCACCGCAGTGATCTTGTGGGCTCCCATCTCAGAACCACAGGGCTGGTAGGGTGTGGGCACGAGCTGACTTCTCCAGCACCACTGTATTCTTCCAGGAATCGGACCAGCAAAACCACCTGGAAATCAGAGCTTGGATCTGAGCACGTGTTGCCTATTAATGTGCCCGAAGTGTGGAGAGTGTCGGTTGTAGGGTGAGTAACAGAGTGTTGAGAAGCAGGGGTTTGTACTAAGTCATGGTGGCTGAGTAATACAAAGCACGTTCTGAGTACACAATGACTGACACAACTTTCAAAAGCACCTAACATTCTGATTTTACAGTGTTTCTCTTGTCTCTAAGTTATGATAGTAATCTTTTGATTCCCAGATTTTGAAATATTGATTTCACCATCATCAGTAAATAGAATTTTATATTCATGTTCATGCAGGGATTCTAGAACATTGGGTACATGATGCTCACTTTGAAAATTTTTTTTTTAAAAATGTTCAATAACAGTAATTACTTGAATTTATAACATTTAATCTTGGAAAAATAAGGACTATGGTACGAAGACAGAAAGTAATAAAAACTAAGCCAGGAAATCCTAACACTGTTCTGAATTAAGTTTGCAGGAAAGTATCCAGATGATACATTTTCTCTATTGTAATGGTTGGCAATGGCCTATAATTTTTGCCTTTTATTTAACTTTTCTTTCTGTTGGGTTTTTGATAATGGTTGTTATTTAACTCATACAATGTGCTGTGTGACTGACATCTTTTTTAAGGCTGAATGATAGCTTATGAAACACCAGAGTTATTTTTTTCTTAAGATCATGAGTGAATTTGAATTCTTATATTGGTTTTAGTCTTCCAAAGCTTTCAGCAACTTTCTCATAACTTTCTCAGTGTCTTGTTATGTTACTACTCTATTTCAATTGATTGATTGATTAATTTTTTTTTAAATTTTTTCAGTTTATTTATTTTCAGAAAAACAGTATTCATTATTTTTTCACCACACCCAGTGCTCTATGCAATCCGTGCCCTCTACAATACCCACCACCTGGTACCCCAACCTCCCACACCCCGCCACTTCCAACCCCTCAGATTGTTTTTCAGAGTCCATAGTCTCTCATGATTTATTTTTATATTTTAAGTGATTCAATTCCTTTAATTTTCTATTTTAGGATTCTTATTGATTCTTTTCTTTTTGATTAATCTTTGACTGGAGGCTGACCTGGGAGACATGGTAAGCTGGAAGGAACAAGGTGCTCTGAAGGTCACCCCTGGTGGCCTCAGCTTCATCTGATGCCTTGTCTGGTTACAGCAAAGTATGTTGGATTCTGACTTTAGAGACACAAGTGGTCTGGATTCTATCCTGAATTGCCTGGCAAATGTGTAAGGTCACAGTCTGCCGGCTCTCTTCTGTTCACTGCTCTGTGCTTTCTTTAGATCTTGGACAGTCCTAGCCTACAGGGACATCTAGTCACTAGTGGTTCAATCCTCAGGTGTTGAATGACGTTCCCTTGCCTGCCTCGGTGACGACTCCTCCAGGGACCTGGCTTGCCCCTGTTATTCACATCTCCCAAAAAGTGTGCATTCATTCTCTCCTTGTTTTTCACCTTTGGAAATTAGATATTAAAACAAGAAAAAATTGAATCTGTCAGATTTCTCCCAGGATTTGAATATTTGCCTAATGTTTATTGTTTCATATACATTTATATTATTACATCTTTGCAACTGCTTATTCAGATTTCAATTGTTTCAAAACTTGAGAATGGATGAGTTTTCTTATGTAAACTATACTAAAAAGAAAAAAAAATTGAAAAATATAAGCTAATTATAGATTTTGAAGAACCTTTTTCACACACAAGAAAACTCAGGTTTGCACATGCCATCCTTTTAAACATCACACACTTACTTAACCAATTTTGATTAGAAAGAAAAATCTCTTGACAGAATATATGACAATATATATGAATATACGACAAAAAATATTTTGCTAAATGCAACTTGTCATGTGTAAGGTCTTTTACTGTACCAGTTATGGGAGGTATTATACAGATAACTTCTATGATCTATTTTCTTGCTTTCTTTTTGCTATTGAACACTTAAAATTTTTAATTTTTACTTATCTCTTGAATTTTTTGTTATCTCTCTGCATTTTCATTGTATCTCTGATTATACCATGGATACCTAATTTTTCCCAGGTGACTTAGTGTCCACCTGTCGGGACATAGAAGGTCTCAGCCTCTTGGGACCAGCATTATTCTCTCCTCTGCCACCTGTGGCCCGTTATCCACCCAAGCCCCCACTCCCTCCAATGTCACAAGTTCTATTCACCTTGTTAATATATTTTAAAGAACTTTTAGGGAGAAATATCATCTATACATATACCTGTATGTTTATCATGTCTGTGGTTCATCCTAAATCTCCCTTTGGGATCATTCTGCATCTGAGTGAAGAGTCCCTTTCTGTGTTTACGTTGGAGCATGTGACCACGTCTCTGCTTTCCTTCACTCCAGAATGTCTTCATGCGGCCATAACCCAGAGGGCACGTTTTCTGGATATGGGACCCCGGGCGGCTCCTCTGGTCTCAGTGTTCTGTCTTCTGACCTCACTGATGGGAAATCCTCAGCCCTCAGAACCCGCCCCCTACAAATACTAAGCTAGTTCCTCCCCAAATGATTTCTAGATTTTTTAAAAATCTTTAATTTTCAGAATTGTGTGTCTGGGCAAGTTTCTCTCTGGGTTTATTTTACTTGTGTTTTGTTTATCTTGCATCTGGAAAATTTATATTTTTCACAAGATTATCAGCCTATTTTTCTATATGGATTTTTTTTATTCCAGTTGCTTTCTCCTGTCTCAGGAATTCCAGTGACAATCATGTCAGAACTTTTCTTGTTCTGCAGGAGCCTGAAGCTCTGTTCCTTTTCTTCTTTGTCGTTCAGGTTGGATAATCTCTCATGCTGTGTTCTAGGTCACTCTGCTTTATCACTGAACCCAGGCACAGAGTGATTTATTTTTCAGTTATTGTATTTCTTCATGCTGAATTTTACAGTTTGCTTTTTCTTGAGTTTCTTTTTTATCTGTTGAGAATTTCCATTTCTCTCCAGTGAATCCCATTCACTGCAGGTGTGTGCACCTTGACATTGTGGGGAATGCTTGGAGCAGCTGCTTTAAACCTCCGATCATTCCAACATCTGGGTCGTCTCAGGGTTGGTGTTCTTCGTTTCTTCCTTCGAAAACTGCTCAGTGCTTCATGGCCCTGGGCATGTCGAGTCACTTTGGACTGTAATGCAGGCATTTAACATCGAACCCTGTGAGGCTTTTGAGTCCTGTTACGTCTGGACAATATTCACTGGTTCGTTTTGACCAGTGATCCACCCCGTTGGTTAAGGTGTCAGCTCGGGGGTGGCTGTTCAGTGTCTGTTTCGTTTTCCAGCCTGAGCAAGTCATCTGAGTTGCCCTTGCAGCACCACAGGTGAGGCCGGAACATGGGCAGGAGTGTAGGTGGCTGTTCAGTTGGCAGAACCTTCCCTGTGCTTCCTCAGCATGTTCCAGGTGTGAGCGGCTTGGAGTCTAGAACCTTTATCACTCCCCGCATGGAATCGGGGGTGTCCTGCTCCTGCTTGCTCCTTCGTGAGGTTTCCCCACACTTTCTGAATCGCGGGGAGCCCCTCCAGGGTCCCCTGGCTGGAAGCATGTTCAGATTCACAGCTGCAGTCCCGTCCCGCAGTTCCGTGTCACTGGCCCACCTTCAGCGAGGAGTAGGGGAGGAAGAGCGAATTTTACTCCCATGGTCTTCTTTCCACCTAAGCTTCTGTCCACAGGGTGGGTTTTTGCTGTGCTTTCTGGTTGCAGCTCTGCAATGGACCCTGACCTCAAGGGTGCCTGGAAGGAGAGTAGGACTACCCCAAGCGCTCTGGCAGCTCAGAGAGGCCCACACTTTCGATTTTCTGTCCAGAAGGACAGTCTGGTTTGCAGGGTCCATTGTCCAGCCTTGCCACGTGGCTCCGTGATTCCACCAGCCTCCACTCGGGTCAGAGCCAGAGAGGAAATGAGAAAGAAGCAACACGAAGACCAAGCAGGTGCTGCCGTCCTGGTGTCCCCCAACATCCATGGCCCTCCCGACTCTGCTTGCCACCGGTTCCACATGGTGGGGGCCCAGTTTTGAATTTTGTCGGTAACTTTTAGCTGCGGTGGGTCTTCTGTATTGGGCTTACTTGGCCTTAAGTCCCCCAAGAACCTGAATCCCATATTTGAAACTATTACTTAGTAATTTAGGGTCATTTCACGGACCCAGATCGGTGAAGCGTCCAGTACTATTTCTGAATCTTTAATATGACTTCACTTCTGAGGGCGACGCATCCCATGTATTCCGTGTAGGAGAGGAAATTGTGTTTTCAGCGTTTGTAGTGACATGATGTAGTAATTTGCCAAGAAACCGATGAACAACAACATAATTTTTATTTACATTTGGAGTTGTTTCTATGATTACGAAGAAAAATGATAAGTAAGTCCATATAGACCTGAGTAATTAACACATGTAGAGGGAGGAGGAAGCGCTACAGGACTGGGAAGAACTGTTGAGAGTGTGTCTACCTGAGCTCAGGTCCTGGGCAGGATCATTGTACGCATGGTCTGTGTTTGTCCGTTAGCAAGTGTCCCCGGAGCATCATTAGCCAGTGCAATCCACTCGGACAGTGCCAGACACAGACCCTGGGAAACACATTGCCAAAAAGGAGGTGTTGTGTGTTCCATAAAATAAAATAAAATAAAATAAAATAAAAGTAAGATGAAATAAAATAAAGTAAGATAAAATCAAATAGAAGTAAACCAGTAATCATGAATCTGGGCTTTAGTGTTTTAAGTCTAAGGCCAGTTCTGAAATGTTACTTTATGATGGAGAATTTTCAGGCCATTATGTATATTCTTCTATATACTATATGCACAATAAATAGGGAGACTAAAAACTTTCATACAGAAGAGGGGTTCCATTAAATATAACTGTGTGTATTAGAGAAAAGAAACTGGCAGAATGAGTGAATTCCAGCCTCCCTGAAAATCAGAGACAAGGCATCTTACTTCACCCCCAAACTTGACAGCCCGGAGCCCCGGCCCCTGGGGTGGAGGGAGCTTCTTTCAGTGAAGAGATACGTGTCCCTGCTACTCTTATAGATTCCCAAGTTGCCCCCTGAGATAAGCCGTGCAATGCTTTCATGTTCTCAAAAACTACATGTATAAAGGGACCCGAATCAGAGTTATAGAAAGATATTTAATACATTGAAAATTTAAAAAAATCTTAAGATATAACCAAATATTGTTGTTTTTAAAACAGGGGTAGCTGTCCATGTTTGAGTGATGTTCAGTGATAGTACAACATAGATTCATGAAAGCTGTAGCTTGTCATGGGGTCAAACTCAGTCCATGAAACTGAAGTTCTCTATCTTTAATCACCGAGGGGTCCCATGCCAGATTCTTTGCAGAGAATCTCAGAAACCTGAAAAGTAGCAGAGCCAAGCAAACCACAGATGCCCGGTATTCGTGGAGACAACCTAGAAGGCTGTCTTCTGTCTTCTGCACAGAATGGCCGACACAGGCTCCTTGTTTTGAATCTTGATGGAGGGCGCTTATTATTAGGGCATGCTTGATTGCTCCTAATTTTGAATTGTAATAATAAAGTAATTATGTTATATTTTCCATTGTCGAGTTTCCATTCCCATATGTCTGAACATTAAAGGCATGATTAGAGATTTCCAGGGTAACCAAGGGATGTCAGTGAGGTTGCACCTTTTAATGTGTCATGTTCTTAAAGCTAGCCTTGTGAGAAGGTCAGCCCCAAACCTTCCAAAGGAAACACTCACTTCAGCTCTGATTTCGCGAAGCCCGAGAAATCACTGCCGGGTTCTGAGGAGGGCTGCCCCTTCGTGATAGGGGTAGGGCTGGGGCTAGGTAAAGGGGCCAAGTACATGAGAAGAAGCAACGTGGAGGTCGCCCCCGGCCCCGGGTGGCCGCAGGAACAGGTGCACACTGACCCTTCCCGACTGCTAGGTCCGCGACCTCAGGGACGGCCCCTGGCCGCTCTGTTCATCTTGCTCGTCGGAGGGCCCGCTCAGCGGCGCACACACGCCCGTGCTCCTCCGCTTGCTGGCCTTCCACCAGGCCCCACGCCTTCAGCTCTCGCACACGCTGGTCATCCCGCCTGAGCTCCTGTGCCGTCCTCTCCTCCAGGGCCCGGCCCCGCCCGCGCCCCCGCCCCTGGACTGGCCACGCAGCTGCACGTGTTAGCAAACGAGATCTTTGCACAGAATGTTTTCCTGATGGTTCCCGTCAGCCTCCCTCTGCTTTACAGTCTTGTGACCACTTGTACTTGTTTGTGGAATGTGGGACAATCCGTGGGAGCAGGTATGCGGCAGTGAGTCTGTCGTGTGTGCGCCTCTCTCCGAAGCGCCACGCTGTCCATCCTGCCGCACAGCAGACGAGCCACGGGTGCTGAACGATAAGTAGCGTTTCGTCTGATTCTTCCTCCTGACCGTGCCCACAATGAGCCGTGCTCTGCGTCACGGCCGAGCGACAGGCGGGAAGTGCAGATCTGTACGTCCTGGCTTGCATTCCTTCAGGGCTTGTCTGTCGCCTGAGAGGGGAAGACTCTCTCCAGGAGGCCTGGCAGCTGCCCGCATCCCCCGCCTTGCCCCCACCTGGGCGCGCGCCCCTCTGCCGCAGGGCGCCTCCGTTCCTTGTCTGGAAGCCTGTCTTTTCTGGGTTATCCTGGGTCGCTGGGCCGTTTTGTGTTGATGTCGCACCCTGACTCTCTGATCCCCGAACACCTCCGTACACCTGCCTCCGGTTTGCTGAGTTATCTGGCCACGGCCTGCTTGTTTCCTCCGGGAGACTCCGCTCCCCAGGGCCCAGCGCCTGCCGCCGTGTGTGCATTATCGTGGTCCCAGTGAGCCTCTTCTGGGGTGGGGGCGGCTAGTGCACATTAAGACTGAACGGGAGGCTCAGAGGAGGTCTCCCACCGTGGTGTCCCGCCCAGGGCTAACGGGAGGCCGGGGCTGGGTCTGTCTCACTGAGCTGGAGGAATTTTTCCAGCAATAAAAAAGATGTTTTTTTTCCTCAGAAGGTAATTCGGTTTTTCATTAGGATTCAGCGTGTGTGTTGTTACTCACATCTCCAGGGGGAGCACTGCGCACGCTGGTGACGTGGGAGGTCTGATGCACGTCCGGGATCGTCCCTGAGACTGGGGTCCGGGACTGTGGTGACGCCAGGACAGCGGGACATTGTGACGCTTGAAATAACACGGCTTTCGGAAGTAGCCTCGTGAGACGGCCGGCTCTGTGTCTCTCACACGGGGGTGGAACCGGGCACGACTAGTTATCCTCAATGGGACAAAATAGGTAAGAAATGCCCATAGTAGGAGCTAGACGTTCTGGGTCAGGCTGGGCCCAGAGGAGCCATCGCTGTGCCCAGATTGACTCTGACCTGCAGGGTAGAATTCATGGTCACGGGCTGTCAGCGGCAGACACAGGGGTCCAGAGGAAGGTGACCAGATGTCGCAGTAGTCACGGACACGACGGCAGCCACGAATCTCAAGTACGATTGACGACGGCTGCAGGACGGTGCTCGGGTGGCCTCAAAGATGGGTGGGAACACGCTGGCCACTGAAGCACGAGGTGGTGGCTTGTCTGAGGGGTGTGTGTGCTGGCGAAGGGGGAGGGACTGGAGAGCCCGTTTCCGGCTGAGGCTGCTGCTGGAAGAGAGCCTGGACTTGAGGTCTTCCTGCAGTTTGCTGGGGCAGAAGTTGACGGTGACCACGAGCAGGGTTTGATCCGTCATGTTTCCCGTGCGTCTCCCTTTCTTCCCCCTTCTGACGCTCTCACACCCACACCGCAGAGGGCCCCGGGGAGCCCAGCGCTAGGCTTACCCCGTCAGGGTTTCATTCCCGGCGAATGGGGAAAACAGGCTCCCTGAACCCAAGCCCTAGGATGTGCATCTCAGACACATGGGGGAGTCTCTGGGGACCCCTGAAACCCACGGAGAAATTCTCCCAGTGGGGTGTGCGCTGCTCAGCTCATGGCACGGTAAGCAAGACTTCTGGGACCCTTACGTCACGATGATAAGCCAATATAAAATGACCGATGTGCACGGATTTCCTCCCTGGCTGTTGAAACTGAATCCCCTGCTACTTAGGGGATCAACAGGAACATCGGCGTGCTCCACTGTCATACTGTCACTTCTGCTCTCCTGCTATGGGGACAACAGAAGAATCGACGTTTGCGCTATTTCCTTCCTACCCACACGTGTGCCTGTACTTTTAAGCAGGAGATCCTGACGTGCCTTTGCAGACGTTATGCCGTGAGCACATAATGAGTCCAGCGGTCCAGACACAGCCCTGAAACACACTGGCTCCTCTGCCTGAAGGAGGTCGCCTGCTCGTGGATTACCAGCACCCAGGAAGTCACTCGTCCTGATGCACAATGGTGACATCTCTAATCGGTGTGCACAGAGGAGGAATGTGTGCTTGCTTAAAACATGGGATTATCAGCTACGGCTGCCCTCCCCTCTGACTGACGCTGGGAAAATCATCTTCAAGCTCAGCAGAGGTGTGAAGTGTCTCTGAGTGTGAACCTTTATAACGGGTGTAGGTGATCATGTTGTGGCCTGTGTGGATGTCCTGGGTCGTGTGTTGTTAGATCCTTTAAATCCTCAGCTCTGCTCAGCAGACCTACAAATGAAGGTGAAGTTAACTCCTTGAGTGGCCACTGTGTTGGATATCCTGCCCTTGGGCCCCGTTTTAAGGTCCTGTATGAACAGGCATACACAGGAGCAGAGGGAGGGGTCTTTTACTCAAGGGTCTTGTAGTATAACTGGGGGAATAAGGCATAAACTTGTGACACCCTGAAATGAAGAGCCCCATGTGGGGATATGCAGTGGTGGACCGAGCTCCTGAAACCCAAGCTCTGAATTCAGACAGAGCCTGGAAATGCTCTGCTGCTTGTCTGTCTGTCCTGACAGTCTCTTCCATCGTGGGCTGGCGCAGGATCTAGGCAGCTTGTGGAATGACGGACTGCACAAACAGGTCAATAGCCAGCTGGTTCTGCTTACCTGGCAGAGGGCCTGCCTCACTGTCTGGGCGAAAAGAGAAACATCTGAAACACTTTGCAAATGATTCTCTGTCGATACATTGTATCTGTTATAAAATAAATCGTGCTTGTAAATGCTTCTGATCGGTGCACCCATTTCCTTCAGCAGCGTGTGTTCTACCGTATCAACGGTTTCTAGCATGTCATAAACTCTGATCCTCCCCAATGCTCCAGCTTCTCCGCTGCAGACAGGGCAGGAACCGCTGCTCCCCCCAGGCCTGCAGATGGGCAGTTGCATCCAGCGCCGTGAGGGGGACAGTCTGCATAAATCTGCACGCGCGGTTTGTGTATTCTCGCCCACGTGCTTGTTTGTTCCATCATCCGGTTACATCACTGTGGACCACAGACGTCTGCGTTATCCTTCTGTCATGTTCCGCTGTGGTTATACTCCAGCCCTAGTTTCCATTTTTCTTGTTCAAATCGCTCCTGATTTGGCCCCTGGGAGCTGTTTTGGTTTTCTCTGAGTTCCTCTGATGCACTTTCCTCATGTGTGTGTCTTTTTGCTTGGGCTTGTTTTGTTTTTGTGTTTTCTTGGTTTGGGTTTTGCTGTTTGCTTTCGGATAGCATTTCCCTACTTCCTGGCATTGCCGGATAGCTCCGTCTCCAGTCCTAAAGACCGTTGTTTCTTCCAGAAACCCACCTTCTGTTTATCGGAAAGTGGTGTTAGAAACCAAGGTCTGGGCACCAGCTGCGCTCCCCAGTACAGAGACATTGCTGTCTCTGGTCCTCCTCGGCTGACAGAGCAAGGGAATGCATGCAAGTGAGCTAGCGGCTGTGTAGGTGTGTCTGTGCCCAACTCCGTGTGCACGCAGCCACATCTGGATCAAGGCAAATGTATTACTCAGAACCATCACCACTGGGATCGTCTAGCCTCATCTCTGCTCATCTGTGAGCTCCTGTCCAACAGCGAGGAGCCTGGCTTCCACCACCCGCCATCCATCTACAGAACCATTTGATTCCAGGAAGCGTGTGTGCTGGTTTCAGAATTGTTAACCTGCTCCCTGCCCCCCATGGGAAATCAGCTGTCACTAGACTGCCCACCTGCAGAACATCCGTCTGTAGGGTTCCAGGTCTTGGCTGCTCTGCTCTGTGTTGTTCATTACGTGTGTGTGTGTGTGTGTGTGAGAGAGAGAGAGAGAGACAGAGAGACAGAGAGAGACTCCATTTGGAAGAATCTACTGACCTCTCTGCGAGCTCACTCATTTGACCTGCACCATGTTGGATCTACTCATTAGCCCCACATAAAGCTTTCTTCATCTCTCTCTCTGAGTTTGGCGTCTCACAAATAATTTTGATTCTTTCGGGGACTTCCACTCTCTCTGCTGACCATATCCGTCTGTTCTCTCATGTATTCTATCTTCCGATTAGAGCCCTTAACGCATTAATCATGGTTCCTGTAAACTCCTGGTGCCACAGCTCCAGCATCTGTTCCGTATCTGAGTCTGGCTCCGGGGACGGCTCATTGCTTGCCTCTGTCATGCCTTGTACGTTTGGTGCCGAAGCCAGACATGTGGTGTTGTGGAGTAAGGAGGCACCTCGGGCTTGATGTGAGGTTTCGTTCGTCTGGTCCGGAGGTCTGAATGTTTGATGTTTGCTGTCTCTGGTGCCCTTGTCTTTGCCTGCCCCTCGAGCTCAGGCATCCCAGAACACTCCTCAGAGAGAGAAGGTCTGTGTGAGCACCCAGGAGCCCTGCTGGTGGGCAGCGGGGTTGGAGGAGGGCAGGCATCTGTCTGCTTCGAGCCGCATCTCATCTTGGAGCTGACCAGCATCTGGGCCCCACGTGCTTTCTGCCCAGGCTGCTTCCAGCGCCCCTCACCATGTTGACTCTGAGCTGGGAAATGTGCTTCTTCTTCTTTTGGTGAGATGGGAAGACAGGGGGTCTGGAGCGGGAGGATTGCCCCTCCCCAGCTGCTGGGAGGCGTGACAGCCTTCTCCCCACGGGGTGGGCTTTGGTTGCGGAGAAGGTTCTGGGCATGGTTCAGCATGTTGCTCTTCTCCTCCTGTGGCCAGAGCCGGGAGAAATCTTGGCTGTGAGAGCTGGTGGGCTTTTCAGCCTCCGGCAATTCATCAAAATGACAGCCTTGTGTTCCTCCCAGAGGAGGCTCTAGCACGGCCGCAAGGCCAGCTCCTCCTGGCTGTGCTTCTCTGGATGAACCTGTCTCTCTAGATTTCTGGGTACGATTTGTACCCTTCTCCTGGGTCCCAAGAAAAGTCCTCAGCTTGTGTAGTACATCTAGTTTGATCTTATTGTAAGGACAGGAGTGATGATCTATAGGATCTTTACATGTCCAGGTGTTAGAATTGTGTTGTAAGTGGTGTTGAAGGTTTTGTGTTCAGGATACATTAGCTCCTTCAAAGGAACAGGGGATGTTCTCAAATTTTCAAAGATGTAAATCCAACTTTGCTTTTGAAGTTAATCTTTAAAGTTGAATTAATGAGGTTATGTTCTAGGGAATAATAATGAAAGCTTTGGTTATTTGTTTTAATAAAATATTCTGATTTGATCATATGACCTCTAAAATCACCCCAAAGCAAATTTAATTAACGTTTTCCAGTCTATCCTGGTTCTTATTTTGTTGTTCTAAGTATATATACATTTTTTCCAATAAACTTTTAAATTTTAAAGTATTTGGGTCTAAATTTTAAATTGGATTACCAAACAGACTGAAGGAAAAACTCCAGGGTAATTTTGATAATTGTGCAAAGAATGAAGTTTAACTTCCTGGAGGAACATGTTTCTGTTCATTCATTTCAATGCAATTGAATTCAAAAAATATATACTGATTTCTACTCTTCAATCATTAATTGGTTGAGTCATTTTTTCTGTGTATCCACTACGTGTTCCCACTGGAGACACAAATGTAATTAACGTTTCCCTGATGTAAAGGAAGGGTAAGCAGTGAGAGGGAATGATCTGCATTATGCAGGTCCAGTCCATGCTGTCCCTCGAGGACATGCTCATTTGAAGACGAGTGAAGACGGGTTTTGACAGAGGCAGCTTAGTACCGAGGGTCACGCATGGAGCCCTTGCCATAACTAGCTTGATGTGACCGATGAAGGGATGACTGGAGTTCTCCCATTCGACAGGATGGGGAAGGAAACACAAGCAGAAGTGATTTCTGTGGGAAGACATGAGGCAGCACGATCAGTGCAGGGCCTGTGGGTGCAGTGGTGAGGCTGTGACTGGGATTCAGGGAAGGAGTGTTGGGGCGGAGGGTGATGCTGGAGGAGACGGGCCGGGGTTGTACAAACACAGGCTCCTGGTCCTGTGAAGCAATTGGAGTTCTCTCTTGTAGGCAAGAGGAAATCATGACTGTGTTCTAAGCTTGAGTCACCTAACCAGACTTGGCTGTGGGAGGTCGCTCCTGAAGTGATGGGGAGGAGGGAGGAGTGCATGACTCGGTGCTGACGCGTGTGGTGAACACAAGATTTTCAAATAGTCTAGCAATGCTGACAAATAATCAGACCACTGGGCGATCCGTAGTAAATGCTGGACGGATTGGAGAAAAAGAGATGTTATCGGAGTATGGAAGTGGGATGGGTTCATTCAGCCGGAAGGTCGGGTGTCATGCAGAGGCACAAGGGTATGATACAAGGCTCATAAGTGGCAGAGAATGGAAGTCCAGCCTTACAGTAGAAATCTGCCTGAAGTCAGTTGAAGAAATGATGGACCTGAGATATCATCGTTTGGCAACTGTCCGTAAAGTCGCTTTAGATAAGAAACACCAGGGTTGTCAAAATTATTACACAAGAATACGAAGAAAAGCATGGTCTCTGTCTCATCTCAGAGTATCTTCCTCCGGGAATCTGTTAGTTATCAAGGGCAAAATAGTAACTTCTTCATAGCAGAGATATCTTGATCAGGTGATCACCTGATCAAATTAGCGTCACCGTCATGGGACAAGTTGAGACTGAATGCCTTCAGATACAACTCGCTGGCAAGACCATGACTTCATACCTGTGGCGTCTCCTCCAAAAATGCACACCCCGACTCTAACCAGGAGGAAACCTCCAATGAGCTGACGTGGAAGGACTCTTCACGATGACTGGCCTGCACTCTGTAAGGTGTCTTGGTCATAAAATGGTGGAAGATTATTGGAAATGAAAAAGACAGAACTCAGAGCAAAGAGGACGTTAGATTGGATCTTGCCTCACATAAGGAGCATTATGGGAAAACTGCCGAAATGAATAGTCTGTGACTCAGACAACAGGGTTATATCAATAATTACTTCCTGAATACAAAAGTCATACTGTGGTTAAGACGTAGAAAGTCTTTAGTTTTTTAGAAATTACACACTGACATTTGGATAACCGAAGAGTCATCATGTCTGTAACTTAGACTTAGGCTTTCCCCCAATACTTACAAACACACACATACACACACCTAGTGACAGAGTGAGTGTAGTAACATGGTAACATGTGGGAATTGCTTTTTGCAACCTTATTTGTGTGACTGAAAGGTGTGTGTGTGTGTGTGTGTGTGTGTGTGTGTGTGTAGTGTTCTGCAATTGTATCTCCTGTACAGTTTCCTGTGACCATCACCAGCACAAGATTCAGAACAGCTCCCTCCTGGGGTCCTCATCCTACCTTCTATAGCACAGTCCTCCCCCCCCCCCACCCCTGGCAACCACTATCTGCCTTTCATTTACATAAAATTATCATTTCAGAGAGTGCTATAGAGATGGAATGAGACAATGGGTCATTTTTGTGATTGGGCTTCTGTCATTCAGTTCAGTCCCTGGCCGTTGCTTACACCGGTTATTTGTGCCCTTTTACTGCTCAGTGCTGTTCCATGCTGTTCCATGCTGTTCCATGCATGGTGTGGATCGACCACAGCTTGCTTCATTATTCACCCCTTGAAAGGTATTTAAGTTGCTTCTAGTTTTGAAGTATTACGAATAAAACTGCTCTGGGTACTGGTGTATGGATTTTTGGGTGAAGGTGTTTTCATATCTCTGGGATATATGCCCAAGAAGGCAATGGTTGCACACGTTGTCTTCTGGCAAGTGCATTCTTAATTTTGAAAGAAGCGGCTACACCACTTTGCAGAGGGGCTGCCACGCTAGGTTCCCAGAGGCAGTGAGTGTGCAAGTGGGTGGGCGTTCCCAGAGGCAGTGAGTGTGCAAGTGGGCGGGCTCTCGACCTCCTCAGCACCGTCTGGGGGGGGCTCTCTTCCTGGGGCCGCCCCGACAGGTCTGCTGTGACCCTCGTTGTGGTCGAGTTTGCATTTCCCGGTCGTTGCACTGCTGAGCGTCGTTTCATGCCTTTGTCACCTGACCGTCAACTTCAGTGAAATCTATTTTCTCTCCTTTGCTCATTTTCTAATTGATTATTTGCTTTTTTACTGTTTAATTTTGAGATTTATTTACCTATTCTTGGTACCAGTCCTTTGTCCGATCTGTGGTCTGCAGATATTGTCTCCTGGTCTGTATGATCTTTATCTTAACAGGGTACTGCGCACACCCAAAGTGTTTAATTTCGATGCGGCCCAATGTAGCCGTATTTCCTTTTCTACATCATGCTGTTGAGGTAAAGACTAAAAAAACTTTACCTGGCTCTAGATTCCAAAGGTTATCTCTTTTTTTTTTCCTAAAAGTCTTATGTTTATATTAAGTTTGTGATCAACATCAATTTTGAGTTAATGTTTGCATAAGGCACGAAGGTTATTTAGAACTTCCTTTTCTTCCCTTCTCTTTCCCTTCCCCTTTCTCCCTCCCTCTCGCTCTTTCTCTCTCTCTCCCCCCCGCCCCTCCCCCCTTCCTTCCTTCCTCCCTCTCTCTTTCTCCTTCCTTTCCTTCTTCTTGTGACTCTCCAGTTAAGCCAGTGCTGTTTGCTGAGGTCTACCCAACATTTATAGAATGACTTTGTCCTTCGTTAAAGCTCAGCTGGCATATCTGTGTGGGTCAGTGTCTGGTTTTCGTGCTCCGTTCTCTGATCTGTGTGTCTGTCCTCTGCCAATACCACACTGTGCTGGTTACCGTGGGTCTACAGTAGATTTTAATATTGAGTAAAATTATTGCTCTTATTTTACTCTTTTTCAAAATTATTTGAACTATTCCCGGCCTGAATATTTCTATACAAATTTTGGATAGGGTTGTCAGATAGGTTGCTGGGATTCTGATAGGAATTGCATAAACTTATAGACCAGTTTGGAGAAAATTGACGTCTTTGCTGTAGTGAGTCATTATCAATTTTTATTTCTACATTTTACCTTATTACGCTGGTTAGAACTTCCAGTAGGATGTTGAGTAACGGAGGTGAGAGCAGACACTCTCTCTGTATCGCAGGGAAAGCGCGGAGTGTCTCATCGTTGATAGGATGCCTGTTATGTGGCTCTGTGGTTGTTCGTTACCAGCTAAGGTCTGTTTTTTGTTTCTAGTTTGCGGATTTTTCACTGTATTGTGCATGGGTGTTAGACTTTGTCAATGCTTTTTCTGTTTCAACTGATATGTGTATATGATCTTTCTTCTTTAGCCTTGGATGTAATGTGTTATAGTGGTTGATCACTGAGTGTTAAACTGGCCCCAAATCCTGGGAAAACCCATGTTTTCATGGCGTGTGGCTTTTTGTGCAATGCTGGACGTGACTATCCACGGCTTACAATATGAGTTGTTAGATTTGACTATGCAAACTCTCTCATTAGAGGATTCCATTATAACATGGACAACTGGAGACTAAGTGTAGGAATTCTACAAAATAGAGTCCACGTGTCAGACAGATGAGCTAGATGGGATAGTCCCTTTCTAGCCCTAAGACATCTGTCATACTGTGGTGACATTATACACACACACACACACACACACACACACACACATTGTCATGTTACACACATACTGTCATGTTACACACACATACACATACATACTGTCATACTGTCATGTTACGGGGAGGACACTTGCACCCTGAGTGGATGCTGTACTAGAAAGTCTATGAAACCCCTCCAACAAGAACTCGTGCACTGAACCAGGTGAGTGACGGTGAGGTGTGTAATGTCGATGGGACAACGACCCACATAACAGGACACGTCTCTGCTTGTGTGTGGCAGAGTTCTTGGCAATGAGGAAAAAAAGGTGAATTCTTGAGACTCGGGTCCGGCGACATTTACAGCCATGGCAGCATAGTAGATGACACAGATGCTAAGTGAGGCTCACAATAATATTGCATCAGCCATTGAACTGGGGTCCTGCATGTTCCCTGGAAGGAAGTGGGAGTGGGGGTGTGTCTTCCTGTGAGACACTGGAGACACGAGTGAGATATTTGCAGACGGAGTGCCATGGGATTTATAGTGGAATCAGGGTACCTGATGGCTACAAGTGCAGATATAGAAGGACTTGGTGAAGAGAGACCTGTGGGCCGGGTGGAGTTGAGCAGACGCGTGGACCAGTACTACATGTCCGTGCAGACAGCAAGCAATGGTGTGCGTGTTTTGACCTTAACAATTTTATCACCATAGAAAGTTCTTGTTGCAGACGCCTGGATTCTTTCACATGAAATTGCAAATCTTGATCCTTATCTGACTGTTCAGGAGGCCCTTAGTCAAGTCTATGAATCACATTTATGTCTCTGTTGAGGACAGGTTTTGTTTTGTTAAAACAGCACAGAGGATTATTGCTGCTCCTTCAATTAAGACTGAGATAAAGTTTTTCATTTTATACATTTTTGAGAAGAAACAGTGCTAGCGTCACCCGTCTGAAGGGCTCCTTCTCTGCATCATCGGGGCTCCAGCCCCACCTGCTTTGGTCCTTGGAACAGGCTGGAAACTCTCTCCTCCCTGATGTCCACGCGGGTCATTTTCAAGACGTTTCTCATCACCTTCCGGTAAGCTCCCTTCTGATCGTGGAATTGAAAACTGCAGCCCCTTTACTGTGACTCACCGTTTACACACTGAGTATTTGAATTATTTATCTACGCATCGCTTGCATCTCTCTCTTCCCAAGTTACAAGTAAGGTCCACGAAGATAGGAATTCTTGTCTGTTTTGTCCACTGATGAGCTTTCAGCTTTGAGGACCGTGCTGGCACCGGGAAAGCGGTCACTAAGCATGTGTTAAATTAACGAACGAACAAAGAAACAAATCACCACCAATCCAACAAGTCGAAGTATGAGTAATTTTGGGACAGGAAGTACGACTTATTGTCCAGCATGAATAAGGAAGGGGTGGCACCGAGGTTCTCATGAGTGCAGAGCCCGCCCCTTGTCCAGGGAGCTGTGACCAGCAATGTCTTAGACCCCACAGTCATCTGGGATGAGCCGCTTTGCATACACCATGTCTTCAAAATCATCCTCATTAAGCTGAGTAACACCCCACTTCGTGGAGTTGTGGCTCTAGGAACGACGGAAGGAATGGCGTCATGAAGGCTGGACACTGGGGCAAGGAAAGACAGGACCAGAGCACAGCTCGTCTTCTGGTGCCCAGAGAACTTGAACTTGGCCTTGCAAACGGCCTCCGTCACATGCTCCTTGTTCTGCAGCTTGGTATAGATGGACATGATGACTTGGCCCATGTGGACCCTGGCAACTGTGCCCTGGGACTTTCCAGAGACACCACAATACCTGTCTACAACCCAGATCAGGGATGGCATGAGGTCAAACATGAATGTCCACTGGAAAGGGCCAACTCCAAGGTCCTTTAGGGCCACCTATATAATCAGCAAGCTGCAGACAGCACCAAGAGGCCACTGTCTACAGCCGTGGCTCACTGGTTCCCCATGGGGAAAGAGCTTGGCGTCAGATGAAGTGTGAATATTCCTAAGGTGAGCAGTCTGGTTCTCCTGCTTCTTCTTCACAAACTGAGGCAAAGACACAGATGGTTAATTTTTTTTTTCTTAAAGATTTTATTTATTTATTTGACAGAGAGATATTACAAGTACACTGAGAGGCAGGCAGGGAGAGAGAGAAGGAAGCAGGCTCCCTGCTGAGCAGAGAGCCCGATGCGGGACTCGATCCCAGGACCCTGGGATCATGACCTGAGCCGAAGGCAGCGGCTTAACCCACTGAGCCACCCAGGCGCCCCAATGGTTAATTTTTTTAATTAAATTTATTTTTTCACTGTTCCAAGATTCATTGTTTATGCACCACACCCAGGGCTCCACGCAATCCGTGCCCTCCTCAATGCCCACCACCAGGCTCACCCAACCCCCCACCCTTTCCCCTCCAAAACCCTCAGTCTGTTTCTCAGAGTCACAGTCTCTCATGGTTCGTCTCCCTCCGATTTCCCCCTAGTCACTTCTCCTCTCCATCTCCCCATGTCCTCCGTGTTATTCCTTATGCTCCACAAGTAAGTGAAACCATATGATGATTGACTCTCTCTGCTTGACTTACTTCACTCAGCATAAACTAAGATGGTTAATTTTTATCGGTTTTTCAGGTTGCTTTCTAAAAACTTTGAAACGATCAAAAAGACTAATGGTGCTTGGGCTGTAACGAAGCCTACAGGAATGTAAACGGGTTTCATACTTTAGTGACATCAGGTGGTGCGATGCTTGCCGTTACTGCCATGTTTAATATTTTCCTTCAGCAGATAAGAGAAGAAGTAGTTTTAGTCTAGAAAAAGCAATGCATTTCTATGTCATGAAGATCTTTAAAAAGCACTATTAGAAAACAAAAACAAAAATAAATCAAGTGTGAATTTTCAGCAGAAGTACCCACACAACTTAATGAAATGTATTTTATTAGCTTGTCCCTGGGTGAGAGGTTAACGGCCATGTCGTGCAAGCTTATTAAGACAAGTGGGGCTGGAACTCAGGTTCACGTTCGAGTGGATCTCCAGGGGGACACACAACAATGTGTCCCCTTTATGGACATCCAAGCCCCAGCTTCTCAACAATAATGCATCTTGCAGTTGGAGTTGAGCAGTCTTCTTTCTAGAAACTTCTGGAGAAGCTGTGTCGATGATTTTGCCTGCAGGTAGGGACACATCCCATTCTGTGCTAAAAATCCCTTCATCACACACGAGAGATTCCCTTCATTGGCCTTACTGTACTACTTATTGCTTGTTATTATTGTTTTCCAAATTTCACCTCTTTCGAACCCAGTCTCCACCCCCAAAACAGGGACCTTATTAATAGCCTGTGGCTGCAAACCTCAGAGGGCAGACTCCCCAATTCCTGGAGGGACGACCCCAGGCCGCGATTCCTCCCAGCACTTTCCTGACCCAGACAGAGCTCCTTCCTTCCCTGCCATCTTCATATCTGAGTCAGGACCCAAGGAAAAGACCAGTAAAAATAAGTGACTGTGCCCAGTTCATGAGTTCTCATCCACATAATTGGCTTTAGGGCTCCTTGGGGTTGTAGAGAGCAAGATAGAGTCGTGGGTCAAGCAGTGACATCAGCAGCCTAGGCCAGATACAGCAAATGCCCACACAGGCTGGAGACACCAGGAACAGATAACCCAGAAAGCTAAGAGAGCCTAGAGGAACTGGGGCTGTCATCACTGGAACCAGAGGAGCTTGGCCAAGACCCAAGACTGGTTAGACCCAAGACTGGGCCAATACCCAAGAACTCCTCCCCTTTCAAAGGGGAGGGGTTCTGCAGCAAACCGTCAGACTCTGCAGACGGTGCCCCTCCCATGTCTGACCACCTCTGAAAGGTGGATCTCTGCCCAGAACAGAGATGCTGCGTGGCTTGAACCTCGGAGATGGTGAGTGTGGGGAGCTGAGGCCTTGCCTCAGTGTGCACTCGCAGACTGGCTTCGTGCTTAGCTTGTGAACTTCCCTTGTGTCTTGTTTGTTGTGGGTCTTTGTCTTGTGCTTTGCCTTGTGTGATGCATGGGAAGCAGCATTAAATGTGTATGAAATGTCACTGAGTTTGGGATCCTGAGCCGGCTTCACAACTGTGTTAAGTTTGCTTTATGACTGAATAAGGCTGACATGATGGAAAGACATGACTCGTGCACCTTTGTAGCATGCTCATGACCCATGGGGGACTCAGGGTCTGCTCCTTCCTGCACCCTACAAGCCCGGTGCCGAGGGGGGCAGTCCTTCAGAACGCGGAGCTCTCAACAGAATGACCATTAGAAACCAAACATATTAAAGATAATAAATTTTATTTTATTTTATTTTTATTTATTTAATTTTTATCTATTTTTAAAATTTAATTTTATTTTTTCCCAGTGTTCCAAGATTCATTGTTTATGCACCATACCCAGTGTTCCATGCGATCCATGCCCTCTTTAGTACCCACCACCAGGCTCACCCATATTCCCACCCCTGCCCCTCCAAAACCCTCAGTCTGTTTCTCAGAGTCCACAGTCTCTCATGGTTCATCTCCCCCTCTGATTTCCCCCAACTCCCTTCTCCTCTTCATCTCCCAATGTCCTCTGTGTTATTCCTTATGCTCCACAAGTAAGTGAAACCATATGATAATTGACTCTCTCTGCTTGACTTATTTCACTCAGCATCATCTCTTCCAGTCCCGTCCATATTGATACAAAAGTTGGGTCTTCATCCTTTCTGATGGAGGCATCATACTCCATAGTGTATATGGACCACATCTTCCTTATCCATTCGTCTGTTGAAGGGCATATTGGCTCTTTCCAGTTTGGTGATTATGGCCATTGCTGCTATGAATATTGGGGTACAGATGGCCCTTCTCTTCACTACATCTGTATCTTTAGTATAAATACCCAGTACTGCAATTGCAGGGTCATAGGGAATCTCTATTTTTAATATCTTAAGGACTCTCCACACTGTCTTCCAAAGTGTAAATTATTTCATCCTCTATAAATTGAAGCATAATATTAAGATTTATTTGTTGAAAGAATAAAGGAATTCTTTAATAAATAAATAAATAAATAATTTGAAAATAATGGAGTTCTAGTGAACACAAAACAACATTCTTTTAAAAGTCATGTTTTTGTGGAAATCATGGTTTTTTTTCACATGGATGAAATACGGTATTAAGTCTCATCCTTTCTGACCATTAGTCATTATGTGTATCTTGCTTTACTTAAAATATATGCTCCTAATTATTTTTCTTTTCAATAGTGAAAAATTTCCATTTTCCATGAATTTACCATCTTGAATTAGTTGTTAGAGTATTTTCTCTGAAAGAGAAAAAAAATCCACGTCAATATTCATGGGAAAAAAAGGGTCCATACAAAAACTAATTGATAAACTCTTTTCAAGTTTCTTTTTGGTTTAACTAAAGAAACCTTTCTGTAGTAAACAGTAACTGCCTGAAAACTGACCCCCCAAAATAATTAAATGTGGTGAGATCATCTGTACCAGGGCACCTAGTGTGGACTCTGGTACTCGCACAGATCTGAGAACACGCTTTCTGCTCTGGGGCTGCCAGCTGCCTGAGGCTGGGCTGGCCACGCACTCACTGTCCCCTCCTGATCTGCAGAACGTCCCACCTTGTGGGTGTAGCTGGGTGAAATAGGCCAATGTGTATGGAAATCACTTGGAATTGTTCCTGGAGCATCACAAGGACTCAGATGATAGTCGTTAATAATTGGGTGACAGTGATGACCACGAGGATGACGGTGACGATGGTGGTGCTGATGGCGATGGTGGTGATATGATGGTGGTGAAGTTGATGGTGGTGATGATGGTGACGATGGTGGTGAAGGTGATGGTGATGATGGTGGTGATGATGGTGGTGATGATGGGGGTGATGGAGATGGTGGTAGTGATGGTGGTGAAGGTGGTGGTGATGATGGTGGTGATGGTTGTGGTAATGATGGTGGTGATGATGGTGGTGATGATGATGGTGGTAGTGATGGTGGTGAAGGTGGTGAAGGTGGTGGTGATGATGGTGGTGATGGCGATGACAATGACAGTGACATCCCAGGTACCTGGGACAAGTTGCCAAAAATTATTGCTTGTAACACTTTCTAAAGACCACTGATAATATCTGAAACTCATTAATCTGTGGGAAAAACACATTTGTGCCTTCCCACGTGGACCTCGGATATCATAATAAAGGAGACGAACTGGGCGTGGGGAGACAGGGGATATTCTGAAGCCCCCCACAAGCACCAGGAGGTGCTCTGAACAGATCCTCTCTCCACATTCTGCTGTGCTCTAAATCACACTTCATTTTTCGTTTTTATAATGATGGGAACTGGTGCTACTCTCCTGTCCTGCATCATGGCGCAGCCTGTTCTACTCTCACCCGCAAGGTGGCTTAAGACAGGCTCCGCTGCCTGCTCTGCTCCCACCTTCCAAGGAAGGCTGACTTTCCCAGACTCAAGGCTCCCCCTGCACCATCTCTTCTCCCCTCTGGTCTCCTCTTGGGTCTGTCCGTTTCCTTTCTCTCCTGCGTGTTCAACCGTCCTTTCCCCGAGTCCTTTCCTTCACTTTAGAAACACACCGAGTGTCCTTAACCACTCATGCCCCGTGTCAGCTACCTCTCTCTCCCAATTCGCTTTCTTTATGAGTGCACTCAAGCTTCTCGGCAGTCAAGGTGGCAGTGGGCACCTCTTCTTTCTACATGATTCCTCATTCGGCGTCATGCCTGCAGGTCCTCCTCCTGTCAGCCCTTCTGCTGAGACCACCCTCCAGCAGGCCTGACAACCAAATTCAGTGGTCTTGGTTATTGCCCTTCCTGGAACACCTGGCCCATGCCACCAGGCTGTTCTGCATTTCTCCTCATGTTTCTCATTATTTTGTGTGTTTTCTCTTGTGGCTTGTCTTTGTATGACTGCCCTTTGATAATGATACTCCCTAGGGTAATATTCTGGGCTCTTTTCTCTGTCTCAACGTTCTCCTGGAGTGGTATCAGTCACTATAATCCATTTGTTTGTCAAATACGTCTCTAGCATCCATCCATCTTCTGTGCTCTGTATTAGCGTATGAAATGGGTTTAATTGCATGCCTGTTAAGTCTGTTTTGAAGGCCATGCCTCATAGTCTTGATATCATCATACCAGCTTTCCTCTAAGGTCACGCACTCCTTCTTCATAGTTCTCACTGTGAGACCTTCTTTAAATAGATATTAATATCATCACCTGAATTTGCAATTTTAATCAGCTCAGATTTCTGCATTTAGGTAGCTTTGTTTAGCTAAATCAAGCTATACGGAGTTTAGTTCTCTTGGTACAAATGGTTTAAGCTTTTTCCCAAATATTTTTATTTGAGCATGCATTTTTAGCTGATTTTCCAAAAGACACAGATGAGTGTGGATCCACGGAAAGCACTCATAATCCCAAGTTAAACACCATTCCCTGTAAAGCAGACTAGCCAGGATTAGGGATGGTTTTGAGCAAGACAGAGTGGTCCACTGGGAGACTGAACAAGCAAATCTGATTTAATTATACAATATAAAACTCCACAAACACATTGAAAATTCTATTAAAGATTTAGAAGTTTGACATTATGCAAAAAAGGACAATGCTTTGTGGTTTCCAGTGTACAAGTCTTTTAGATCTTTTGTTACATTTATTCCTAACCATGTAGTTCTTTTTGATGTAATAAATAAACTTGCTTTTTTCATTTCCTCTTTGACTTGGTTATCTTCAGTGTATAGAAACATAATTGGTTTTCGTGTGTTGCTCTTGTATCCTGTCACTTTTTGGATTCTCTTCCGTGGTTTTAACAGATTTTTGTGTATGGTTTTATACGTGTCAGATTGTGCCACCTGTGAATAAAATGATTTCACTTCTTCCTTTATGATTGGATGGCCTTTCTTTCTTTCTCTGCGTCATTGCTCTGGTCTGAACATCTAGTTCTCTGATGTTCTTAAGACCCAAGGCATGGAGCTCATGAATACAAACACCATGGGGACATGTCATTCACTCCCATGGCTACCGCACTCCATGCCATCTCATCTCAGATGAGTTTCAAAGGGACATAATTCAGAAATTTTTATGCATTCTTTTTCATGGAAAACCATAATTTATTTATTCACTTCAAGTTTAAGGCCTTAGGTTGAATAAAACCATTTTCGCCTTATTCACTTTCAAAAGAATGAGATCACCAGTAGTTTCCTAAAACTCAGAGACCATCTTGTGGGTCTGTCTGTTGGGGCCTTCAGTGCAGGCTGAGGGTAGAGGCCGTGGACGGTCACCGTGGGAGAGGGGTCGAGGGCATCTCCCGGGGACCGTGACCACCGTGCAGGTTCTAAGGAGCTTGGCCTTTTAGAACTCAGTCAGTGGAAAGTCATGGAGTTTTCCGTCTAATCGGAGCTGTGTTCTAGGAAGACAATTCATTCAACACAGCAAAGAACGGATTCTTGGAGACCAGACAAGGTGATCAGATTCATCTGGACGTGGTTTTCCGAACGTTGTCCGCGTAGTTCCTTGTCCGTCCCTCCTTTCTTCTTTCTCCACTTCTGCAAGTGGTTTCCTCCTTATCACTTTCTTCCTTCCCGCCGGCTTGGCTTTAACTCAACAGAAACACCACCTGGTGCTGAGGTCGATGAAGCTGATTCTGTGGAAGCAAGGCTGGTTTCCCATCCCTGGGCAAGGACCACTGCTCTTGAATGGACTCAGGAACCTTCTAGAATGGCAGTGGAAGTAGGAAGGAGTGGATGTGGCTAATCAAAGTAAAGCCCGATGACAAATGAGAGAAGTAAAATGTAATATTTTTTTCTTAAAAAAGAATGTCTTTACCTTTAATGTTAACTTAAATACATCGTTGGAAAAGCATGGTTGAATTATCTCATGAAAACTCTCAGCTAAAAGAAAGTAAAGTAAAACTCACCGATTTTCATCTTAAATCTCAAACACTAAATATGAAACACATCACCTGCGCAACGCCAAGCTGTCTTGAAGATAATAAGCGTATAGCCTGAACCACATTTGGGTTGTTTTCTCCCACATCTGGTTGTAAGTCAACAGCTTGGGAGCAAAACCTCTCTCTCCATTTTCTGTCACCTGAAAGTGGGTGTCCTTGCTTCAAGGCTTTATCCCTATTCTGTGTGGAAAACACACACCTGTGGATTTATTCACCCGGTTTTCCATTAGAATGCAAAATTAGCATGGCTCTCCTGTTTGTTCCTTGTTGGTGACAAGCTGGGGAGGGGGGTGTGCTGGTGGCAGGCTGGCTGTGGGGTCCCCGGTCCCTGTGGGGTCCCCGGTCCTTGTGGACACAGAAGAGAGAGGGCATAATCCCATGCACTGACTCCCTCCATTTTGGCAAAATCCCTGCTGTTTGAGATGAATTGGAACAGGAGCAGTAATGTCCACTTGGGAAAAATTGTTATAAGCAGTCAGTATGGAAACTATAAGACGAAACTGCCTGGTTTTAAAAATATATATTATTTATTTATTTGAAAGAAAGAGGGAGCACAAACGGAAGGGCAGAGGGAGAGGGAGAAGCAGGCTTCCCACCAAGCAGGGACCCTGATGTGGGACTCGATCTCAGGACCCAGGAATCATGACCTGTGCTGAAGGCAGGCACTTAACTGCCTGAGCCCTCCGGGCACCCCAAAACTGGTTTTAACCACAAAGAGCCTGGCCCTATGTCCAGCCCGCTGAACGTGTGTGTTTCTTTCACCCCCACTGGCTGTGTAACCGTGGGGGTTCTGGGGTTTCTCTTCCTGTCAGTGAGCTCGTCTACAGAACGCAGCTGGCAATGGTGGCCCTGTGGACCACCGGGTCCTGACAAGCAGTAGGCGTCTGGCACGTGGGAAGCGCTGTACATGCTCCTGCGAAAGCACACGATGTGTTAAACCTGCTGACATTACGCGCAGGCTTTTCCCTCCTTCCCGAAACAGAATGTACAACAAAGTCCTTGGCTCCTGCCTGAGATAGGGTTGCCAGGTTTAGAAGTAAAAATACAGGAGACCCTGGTAAATCTGAACTTCAGTGAACAATGATTATTGTTGTTTTTCTAGTATAAGTAGCTCATGCTGCTTTTGTGTGGTACCGATACTAAAAATCATCCATTGCTTTTCTGTGATTCAACTTTAACTGGGTGTTTTGTATCTTCTCTGGGAACCCTAGAAGGGATTACACTGAAAGATTGTTTTTACTGGTTTTGGGTTTTTCTGAGATCGTACCCTTTTCTCAACCACGTCATGTTGTGTTGAGCAACGGAGGGGTAGCGCAGCAAGAAATGAGCTGCATTATGGCCTGGGTATAGCATGTGTCTGGTCATTTGGATATTCCTTGTTCCTCATTTATAAAACAGATGTGACCGACCAGACAGGCTGTATGTTATTATGTGTAAATAAGTTAACTAATACAACAGGCTTTAAAAAGTGCCTGGTGCAAGGGGTGTTAAGAGGAGAAGGGAGTTGGGGGAAATTGGAAGGGGAGGTGAACCATGAGAGACTATGGACTCTGAAAAACAACCTGAGGGGTTTGAAGTGACGGGGGGTGGGAGGTTGGGGGTACCAGGTGGTGGGTATTATAGAGGGCACGGATTGCATGGAGCACTGGGTGTGGTGCAAAAATAATGAATACTGTTATGCTGGAAATAAAAAAAAATAATAAACAAACAAACAAACAAACAAACAAACAAAAAATAATGAATACTGTTTTTCTGAAAATAAATAAATCAATTTAATAAAAAAATTAAAAAAAATGCCTGGTGCGTAATAAGTGCTCAAAATTCTAATTGTCACTGTATTTTACCTATTCTATTATATTCACATTTTTTGGACATTTTAGGATTCTTAAAATTGGGGGTTTCTTTCAAATATGGGCAATCGGCTACCCCTGTTGGCCTGCTTCATCTGCCGATCCTAGATGTTCATTGTGTTGTGACTTCAACTGGTTATCTGCATTATTTGGAAAAAAAAAATGCTTCACTCCCTAGGAGAGAGAATCCACAGGCACAGCAGGGCATCTAAAGGAGATGCGAGAAGAGAAGTCTTTTTCTTAGAAGAAGTTCTTCTAGGCTCAGGGAAAGATGAGCCTTTCACAGATAAAAGTCATCTGAACACCTGAGTAAGGTGTGTTCGTGTTTTGTGCATTTTCATGAACACTAACACGAACAAAGAATTGTTTGTTTAGAAGTAGAATCCTTGAAAACGGGATTTTGACAAGATATACGCACACCCATGTTTACGTCAGCAATATTCACAATAGCCGAGATATGGAAAGAATACAAATGCCCACCAGTGGATGAATGGATAAAAACCAGAAAACGTGGACCATGAGGTATTACTCAGCCACGAGAAAGACGGGCACCTTGTCATTCGTGACAACATGGATGGGCTTTGAGCACATGGTTCCAAGAAAGAGAAATCAGGCAGAGAAAGACAAGTACTGCATCGGGTCACCATGTGGAATGTAAAAAGTTAAACCTAAAGAGAGGGAGAGAGAGAGGAAGAGAGAAATGTGATCACCAGGTGATGGAGCATGAGGTGACAAGATGGATCGTGCTAAGGCTACAAACGTGTAACAAGTCTGTAACAAATTAGAGAGGTGATGTCCGCCGTGAGGAATATTGACAATTTTGGGCTACAGTGATGGGGTGTTCCTATGGCAGCCCCAGCACAACAGTAACACACCACACGCCCTGAATTTACAAAAGGAAACATGTCTAATTTGTCAAGTCAAAAATGGTGGAGTCTTCTGCCATGACTAGACTAGTCTTCTGCCCTCCTCTTGAGGCAACAAAGCTTTTATATCTTAGATGTTTCTATTTACGTGAAATGTGTGTATGATATACATACTGAATTACACATGTAAGACAGTACATTTCTCTTTGACTTATTCCACTTACCATAATGTCTTCAAGACCCATTCAGGTTGCTGCAAATAGCAAGATTTCATTCTTATTTATACGTATGTGTTTACACTGATTTATGTATCCATTTGCCCATTGATGAGCTCTTAGGGTTTTTTCCACATCTCAGTTATTGTAAATGATGCTGCATGAACATGAGGGTGTGTGTATGTATCATTTTCAATTAGTGGTTTGGTTTTGTTTGGATAAATACTTAGAAATGGGATTGCTGGACCCTCTGCTAAGTTTTACTTTAAAACTTTTTGAGCAAACTCCATACTCCGACCATAGTAGCTACATCAGTTTACAGTTTCATTTAAGTGCACAGGAATTCCCTTTTCCTCACTCACATCCATGCCAGCACTTGTTATTTCCTGTCTTTTTGGCAATCACCATTCTAGCAGGTAGAGATGATATGTCATAGTGGTTTTGATTTGCATTTCCCTTGTGATGAGTGGCGTTAAGCATCTTTTCTGGTACTTGTTGTCCATCTGTATGTCTTCCTTGGAAAGATGCCTATTCAGATATTCTGTCCATTTTCAAATTGGATTTTTTTTTTTTGCCACCAATATTTGTATGAGTTCTTTATATATTTTGGATATTAGCTTCTGGTCAGATATATGATTTACAGATTTTTTTTAATCCCATTTAGTAATTTGGTTTTTCATTTTGTTGATGATTCCTTTTGCTGTAGAGAAGCTTTTAATTTGGTTTCATCCCACTTTTTTATTCTTGATTTTGTTGTTTTGTTTTGGCGTCAGATTCAAAAAATCATCACCAATACTGGTATTGGAGCTTACCGCCTGTTTTCCTTTAGGAATTTTATACTTTCAAGTCCTCTGTTTGCATCCATTTTGAGTTAATTTTTATGGGTGAGTGAGTGGTCCAGTTTCATTCTTTTCTTTGTTGCTGTCCAGTTTTTCCAGCACCGTATATTGAAGTGACTGCCTTCTCCTCATTGTATATTCTTGGCTCCTTTGTTGTAAATTAATCCATTGCTCTGTGTGTCTGCTTTGTGCAAATACCATATTGTTTTCATGGCTATAGTTTTGTAATATACTTTGAAAGGGAACATGATGCCTCCAGCTTTGTTATTCTTTGTCAGGATTGCTTTGGTTGTTCAAGATCTCCTACAGTTCTATACAAATTTCATGATTGTTTTGTTCTGCTTCTTTCAGAAATGCCATTGTAGTTTTGGTAAGCCTTGCACTGAATCTGCTTATTGCTTTGCGTAGGGCGGACATCTTAATATTAATTCTTCCATTCCATGAGCATCGGATACCTTTCTCTTTATTTGTATCTCCTTCAAGTTCTTTCTTTATCATCTTACAGTTTCAATGCATAGGACTTTCACCTTCTTGTATAAACTTATTTCTAAGTATTTGATTCTCTTTGATGCAATTATAAATGGGATTGTTTTCTTAATTTCTTTCTGATAGTTTATTATTACTGTATAGAGATGCAACGGATTTTTTGTGTATTCCTTTTGTATCCTGTGACTTTACTGAATGCACTGATTAGTTCTAACAGTGTTTGATGGGATATTCAGTATTTTCTATATATGGTATCATGTCATCTGCAAATGGTGACAGTTTTATTTCTTTCCTTCGAATTTGGACATTTGGACTTTTTCATTTCCTTTTTCTCTATTTTTCTTTCTTCCCCTCCCCCCCTCCCCTCTCTCCCTCCCCTCCCCCCTCCCCCTCCTCCTCCTCCTTCTTGTTTTCCTAATCGCTCTGGACAGGACTTTCCTATTTCTTGATGTTAGAGTAAAAGTTTTCAGCTTTTTATTCTGGGTATGATGCTGGCTGTGGGTAGCCGTTCACGGGTTTTATCGTGTGGAGGTGTGCTCCTTCTCTACCTGCTTCACTGAGATTTTTCAACACAAGTTGATGTTGAATTTTGTCAAGTGATTTCTCTGCATCAGCCGAGTGTATCTTGAGGTGTTTCATCCTTCATTCTGTTACCGTGGTCTTCACGCTCACTAATTTGCTGATGTTGAAACATCCTTTCCTCCTGGAATAAATTCCCCTTGAACGTGGCCCATGATCCTTTTAATGTATTGGTGAATTTGGTCTGCTAGCGTTTTGCAGAGGATTTTTCTAATAATGACATTTCCGCATCAACAAGAAGGACCTTGTTTATTTTTATTCTCGAGACCAGTCCTGTGAGGCGAGGAGAAACCACATCTCCTATGCTCTCGAGAAACAGTCTTCATGCAGCTGGTGTTTACCGAGCATGCACAGTGTGCTAGGCACCGGGTTATGCAAAGTGACACAAAAGCAAAGAAGGTTGCCCTGAGCCCGCTGTATTCTAGGTCAGAGGCTGGCAGATGTTTTCTGCAAAGGGCCAGATGTTCCTGTTCTAGGCTTTGTGCCCATACAGTCTCTAGCTTCCACTCAGCCCTGCGTCCTGGTGTGACGGTCGCATAGATGGTACTTGGATGAGCGTCACTGTGTTGCCAAAGCTGTATGGACTGGGATGTGAACAACCTCTGACTGCTACGTGTCATAAAGTATTAATTTTATTGGAATATTTTTCGTCCATTTGAAAACATAAAACCATCCTTAGCTCTCAGGCTGTGCAGGCACGGTGGTTGACTGGAGTTGGCTCACGGGCCATGTCCTGCCCACGATCTGGAGCTGAGCGGAGCTGGACACAAGCAAACAGGCCGATGACAGACAGCAGACACCTTGAGGGGAAGCACATAGAATGGGCTGCACCCACCCAAGACTGCGAGACAAGGTCTCCTGTGGGAAGGGGAGGCAGGGAGGCTTCTCCAAAGGTGAAATGGGCAGCGTGGAAATGAGGAGAGGCAGCTGGGACTCAGAGCGCGGGGAAGAGCCTGTACACGGATCTCAAGGAGGAAAGCCGCTGCGGAGGCTGGAGCAGCTTGGGAAGACCCGTGGGAAGGAAAGGACGCCGCAGAAGGTCAGAGAAGGCTGAGCCGAGGGAGGGAGGGAGGAAGGGAAGGACCGGTGCCGGGCGGTGAGGCTGCCAGGCGGTGAGGCTGCCGGGCGGTGAGGCTGCAGGGCGGTGAGGCTGCCGGGCGGTGAGGTTGCCGGGCAGTGAGGTTGCCGGGCAGTGAAGATGCAGCCACAGACACCTTCTGCAGGCGGGGGTCCCTCGTGCTGACGCCAGGGGTAACTCAGTGCATCTGCATTCGCAAATAGAGGCTCACTGGAGTTACCAGGGGAACGCACCTTGTGTGTGTGCATGTGTGTGCATGTGTGTGCACATATGTGCACATGCGTCGGGAGAGGTAGATCCCTCAGCATCTGCTGTGGGCCAGGATGGCACTTTTCCATCACTGCTGATGTGGGCTCAGACACGGGGAATTAGACCTAGAAACCGAATGACTGGCTGCCATTTATTCAGTTCCAAAAACAATCATCTGATTCTAAAGCCTGAGCTGTGCCTTCAGTTGCCAAAAGAAATGAAAAAGAAAATAATTGTCCATAATAGTGATAATATCTTCCATTGTGCGTGAGAAAAAAATAAGAACAAAGGAATAGATTTGTTTTGGGAATGGAATGAGGCTTAATCATGAGCTACTCTTATATCTTTATTTTGAAAATGTATTATTTTATTTATAACCTAAGCTCTGTAATGACACAGAAAAGAAAGGTTTCATGACGACATTTTTGAACTCATGCACTGTTTATTCCCTATCCTTCCAGAAAAGGAGGGTCTCCGTTCTTGTTTACTCTCTGTGGATGTGCTCCCCGCACTCGCAGATGCTGTAACAAAAGATCAGCTTCTCTTTCTCCTTGTTTTCATTTAATCAATTTGTCTTTCTTTAACAGATTTCCAGCATTGTTCCCAAACTCAGATTCCAGCGAAGAAACCCCTGGTTTTAGTGAAGATCTTGGGTTTTTCCTGGTTATAGATACAGTCTGTGATTTTTTTGTCACTCCTAGAAAAGCAAGGCCCGGGGTGCAGCTGGAAGTTTCAAAGTGGTTGGATGTTTGGGGCTCTGGACTGTACGTATTACTGTGCTTGTTCAAACAGGACTTGTTGAACAGTTGGACACTACACCTCCGGGAAGATGGGTGCTCAGGGGTAAAGACCGGCATGGACACCACCGTCCGCACTCACACCTGGCCTGTGGCTGACAGAAGTTGATTTGGCAGAGTTTTGAGAAGACTTTGGCCTGTGTCTTATTTGTGTCAGTGTCTCTGTTACACGACAGTGAGGAAGATGACCTCAACACGCTCGCTCACCGAAAAGCACAAAGGTACATTGTGACCATGGGCTGGTGATGTGGGAAAGCTTCCTGGGTCCTCATCTGTGGACTCCAGATTTGGGGATTTGTGGACTCACTAAGCTTTACTGATAATCGCAATATCAAAGCTCAGGGCACACACATGGCCCATTACAGACCCCCACGAACAGCTGGCGCCTCAGCCCCCACCTGGCGCTGGAAGGACAGCACACTGCTTCTCCCATGTAGGGTATCCACTGAGTCAGATTGTCCTGGCCACGGCGCCAGATGTGGGAGTGAAGAAGTCGTCTCGCAAGTGGGTCCACGGCCCAGTGGTTCCGGTTCAGCCGCCCAGGCTGCCCCCCGCTGGTCTCGTCCTCCTGCCTGAGTCCCTAGAAGTCCCAGAGCATCAGGGCATCCTCGGTGGCACTGTGCTCAGATTTCTGATCTACCGGTCAGTGGTTGTGGGTTTATGCCACCAAGCGTGGAGTGGTTTTTCACCCAGCAAGGGAGAGCAGGAATAGATGGTACTGGTCCTAATTTCAACGCATCAAAACATATAGCAAGATAATGACAAAAGTAGAGGAAATCTAGCAATAAGTATCTACTGAATTTGACTAAAAATGCAATCAAAAGCTTCTGCATAGCAAAGGAAACAGTCAACAAAACAAAGAGGCAACCCACGGAATGGGAGAAGATATTTGCAAATGACAGTACAGACAAAAGGTTGATATCCAGGATCTATAAAGAACTCCTCAAACTCAACATACACAAAACAGACAATCATATCAGAAAATGGGCAGAAGATTTGGACAGACACTTCTCCAATGAAGACACACAAACGGCTATCAGACACATGAAAAAATGTTCATCATCACTAGCCATCAGGGAGATTCAAATTAAAACCACATTGAGATATCACCTTATACCAGTTAGAATGGCCAAAAATAGCAAGACAGGAAACAACATGTGTTGGAGAGGATGTGGAGAAAGGGGAACCCTCTTACACTGTTGGTGGGAATGCAAGTTGGTGCAGCCTCTTTGGAGAACAGTGTGGAGATTCCTCAAGAAATTAAAAATAGAACTTCCCTATGACCCTGCCATTGCACTCCTGGGTATTTACCCCAAAGATACAGATGTCGTGAAAAGAAGGGCCATCTGTACCCCAATGTTCATAGCCGCAATGGCCACGGTTGCCAAATTGTGGAAAGAACCAAGATGCCCTTCAATGGACAAGTGGATAAGGAAGATGTGGTCCATATACACTATGGAGTATGATGCCTCCATCCGAAAGGACGAATACCCAACTTCTGTAGCAACATGGACGGGACTGGAAGAGATTCTGCTGAGTGAAATAAGTCAAGCAGAGAGAGTCAATTATCATATGGTCTCACTTATTTGTGGAGCATAACACATAGCATGGAGGACATGGGGAGATGGAGAGGAGAAGGGAGTTGGGGGAAATTGGAAGGGGAGGTGAACCATGAGAGACTATGGACTCTGAAAAACAACCTGAGGGTTTGAAGGGGTGGGGGGTGGGAGGTCGGGGTACCAGGTGGTGGGTATTATAGAGGGCACGGATTGCATGGAGCACTGGGTGTGGTGCAAAAATAATGAATACTGTTATGCTGACAATAAAAAATAAATTAAAAAAATAATAATAAAATGCAAGAATAATACTGGAGTGCTTTTAAGTCTCTCATGGAACTCAAAGAGCAGGTAGTTCAATAGACAGAAGGTGTGCCGGGAGAGAGGAGGGGGAGGGAGGTTGGCTTGGGCTTTCCTTAGTCTTGGGGAAGAGGCGGCATGACACGGGTTCCTGGAAATACAGGCCCCTGGTGTGGCCGCCAAAACTATACACCCTCATTCTGAAACGAGTGGCCCACCTTCATCTACCGACGAAAGATGTGACATTCAGAGGGCTAGGCAGTTTGTGCGGGGACACAGGTATTAGGTGGGTCTTCTCTCAGTCTGGAAGATTTTTGTAGGACCAGGACTTTCGGTGTGACTTGAGCCCATAACTCTCCGGTCGGTTGGCCGGTGGTTGTCACGGGGAGGTGCCCTGAGCTCAGCACCTGAGGCGCACCCTTTAGAGAAAGTGTTCTGAGAAAACCGCATTGGTGGCACAAGTGACTCCTACCTTCCCTCCGACCCCCCGTCCGGCCATGGAGCTCTTACGCAACTCAGCGACACAATGCCTGAAAAGCTATAGGTAGCATTTGGAGCTAGAAACAAAGCACTTTTACTGCAGGATGAACTCTGTGGGCTTTCTCCGTGTTTCCTGCAGGACAGCTGTGGGAGCCCACCCAGGAGGCTTCTCGGCCAAACGAGCGAAGAGATTCCGGCTTTGACTTTCTCCTCCGCGCTCCGTCTTCCTGCCTGTCTTCCCTGGAAGGTCAGCAGCCGGCACCCCAGGCCCTGGCTTCTCAGCAGTGTCCCTCTTTGGGGGCAATGTAATTCCTAGGACGGTCCTTCTAGACGGTTAAAATCCTAACCCCTGGCTTAGCATCCGTCTTCAGTGCCTCTGCACGTGGGCAGATGGCGTCACTCTCATGACGCAGCTGTTGACAAGGAAAGAGGACGATTCCAGCCACAGCCTCTGGGAAGCGCTGGGAACTCCCCCTGGCCTGTGCCCAGCCTCCCTTGGGGGCCCACCTTGCAGGTGCGGTGGCACTACCGGGTTGGTGCGGAGTCCGCCCGCGCTGTGCTGCTTATGCTGTGTCGTGGCATGTGCAGAAGGCAGGGTGCCCGTGCCTGCAGGGTGCCCATGTGAACTCATGATGTCATAAGTCAAGCTGCTTACGGGTGAGATAGAGCCCCAGGTGTGGCAGGTGGGCAGGGGCGGGACCCACAGATGCTCCGCCCCTTTGAGGACCACACCCACCCTGCCCTGTCCAGGCTCTTTCTCTCCTGCAGGGTCCCCCACAACGCTGCGGAATTGCTGGATCTGGGAGCCTGTTGGAGTTTCCAGAGTCTGGGGCAAGTGCTCTGAGTTAATAACTGGGCTGAGCTCCCTAGAAATACAGCTTTCATTCCTTTCCACCAGAAAGAGATGAACTTGGTGAATAAACATTAGGGACTTGTCACAGGAAATTTCTTTACTTTGGTGTGCATATTGAACCTTATTGGGAGACATTACTTCTGCTCAATGGGGATCCACAGAACCTCAAATTTGATGATGATATGCAACGATGTGTCTTAAAAACACACAAAGAATCACCCTAAAATGGATGCACTGTGGAATCCAGGACAAGACGACGGGCTACAGAGAAGGAGTTACGAGGCATCCAGCCAGCCAGAACCGGGATGGCGAAGCTGGCTGGTGTGGAATTTCGATTTTATGCCCAATGCAGAGGTCGTTGGGAGGCATTAACCACACAGGAGATGCTGCCTCTGCTTAGTCCCTCAGCACACGCAGCTTCTGGAATGACCCGGGGTCACTGGAGGGAAAGCCAATGCGCGGGTCTGGACCGCAGCTCCCTGAGTGAGAGGGGTGATCCGAGTCGCGGTGACCACAAAACGGGCCGGCACTGGTGCTGGAGCAGCCCACGAGCTGGTGGTCGGAGAATCGCCGGGCGGAACCGGCTGAGCCCAGGGCAGCGAGCTCGGGTCTGAACTCCTGCACTAAGTGTGGTGAGCGCACGGTTGGGGCAGTCAGATGTTTGAAGGGCCCTGGAGAGGTCACGGCGCTGGGGGTGAACACTCGATCCTACGACGTGGACGATGACGAGGGGCATGGGAGGCGTGAAGTGGATCTAGCCACCTGCTTGAGTGGGAGCATGGGGCAGCGCCGGGCTGAGGTCAGAAACGGGAGGCCTGGGCTCCCGGCGGAGTGTGTGGGACGGCAAAGCTGCAGGTCAGCCGGCCCGGGGTCAAGCATCCCCGGTCACACAGCTCCGGCCGCTCCTGTGAGACTCTGTTCTTTCCGTCCACACGCTCGTTAAGGTGGGATAGCACTCCTGTGATCGCCTGGCGTGTGATTCGTCCCCTCAGCCCAGTGCATGGGGAAGTGTGTGCATCGCAAGGACAGTCCCAAGGGGTTCCGAGTTAGAAGCAGATGCGGAAAAGCGGTAATAATGCAGCAGGAGGCGGGTGAACCTTGGTAAGGATTTCGGGAGCAGCAATAATCGTCAAAGAGGAAGGGTCAGCTCTGGACAGAAGGCGTGGCCCAGGTAAGTGACAGCCACAGCGAGAGACACATGAGTCCTGGTGAGTATGTGACCCGAAGAAGGGACACCACGTCTGCTGTGCGTCCGACCGACCCCAGCTGGGTCTGTCGTCAGCTTTGTTGGGGATCCAGCACCTCGGGAGCGAACGGGCTGGTGAGGGCTCCCTGCCCGCCGTTCTGCAGCTTGACCAAGGGTGCAGCACCCTCTGGCCTGATGAGCTGTCGCGCGGGGAGTAATTCTGCCTTGTCAGGGTAGATAAAATGGGGAAAAGTAATCAGGGAGAGAGCACAGCAGCAGGAAGCTTTTAAAGGACCAATGAACACTTACATTTTAAAAAATATATCTTGGGGACTGTGTCTATAAGCCTGGCCCACTCTTTAGGAACCATAAACCCATGGCCTCACCAATGTACTTTTGGGATCTGTTTGTGGGTTGAAGACACTCTGTGCCCTGACCCCTTTAGACCTAAGTCCAGGCGACATGCGTGGTCCCGTTTCTGCAACCGCCTTTGCACTTGGAATATCTGCAAAAGATTTCCTTCTTCTTGTCACTTATGGAGGGCACGTATGGCACAGAGCACTGGGTGTGCTGCATAAACAATGAATTCTGTTACACTGAAAAGAAATTAATAAAAAACAAAAACACGGGGCACCTGAGTCTCTCAGTGGGTTAATGTCGCTCTCGCCAGCAAGAACGACCCGCAAACGTGATGAGGAGCAAACTTCTTTATTAGGGTTTCTATTAGCGTCTCTACTACTACTACTACTACTACTTCTACTATTACTTTTACTTCTACTTCTACTATTACTTTTACTTCTACTACTCTCTCAAGCAAGTTCTGGCAATATATACATGTAGGCGGTCCAGCCCAGTTATCTAGTCACTGCCCTGTGCACTCGGTCTCCTCGTGAACCCTTATGTAACCACAGAGGGCTCTATTGTTCTCAAGCAGTAATCATGCATTTCTCTCTTGGCTCCTGGTGCTGTTCATGCATCAGCCACGAGCGCACCCATACCCTACCTAGCCAATCATTCTCACTACCTTAATCTTCAGGCATTTTCGTCTACGTGACTCCTTGCATCTGCTGGATGGCTCTCCACAGGTTAAAGCCTCTGCTTTTGGCTCGGGTCATGATCTCAGGGTCCTGGGATCGAGTCCCGCATTGGGCTCTCTGCTCAGCAGAGAGCCTGCTTCCTCCTCTCTCTCTCTGTCTGCCTCTCTGCCTACTTGTGACCTCTGTCTGTCAAATAAATAAATAAAATCTTTAAAAAAAAAAACTTTTCTTTTCTTTCTAGAGAGGGAAAAATAAATTTGTTCTAGGAATAGAAAAAGAAGAAGTAGGGATGTATGTGTAAGTATGTATGTGTATGTTTTTTCTTCTTTTATGTGCCATATTTTTCTTAGGCGCTTCACATGTATTTTCTCTTTTTATCTGCAAAACGTCTACAGAGTAAATACAGTTATCATCCTGCTTCAGATGTCGGAACGTGAGGGGTTGCCTGTCTCCAGTGTTGAGGAAGGTAGAGGTGGTATTTGCCTCTGGTCAAGTCTCCAAAACCCCGAGTACCTTCCCACTGCCTCATGCTGCCTTCCAGAGGGGCGGTGAGTGATGAGAACAGGCACTGCATACGGACTGACTGTGACCTCCGCTATGGCTGTCCTGCTCTGCATGTCTGCTGTCCCGGCTCCGATCACAAGAAGCCCAGAGCCCGGTGTCAGCTCTCTGCTGCTTCTGGGTTATACTGGATGGTCACTGACAAAGGATCGCCCTTAAATCCATATGTGTCTATACAGCACCTACTGCACGAGATACAGCAGCCCAGAAACTGCGGAGAAACCTCCCGGCTTCCGAGGAAAGTTTCCTGGAGGGTTTTTGTGCTAAGACAGTGCAAGTGGAAGCCAGGGTTTGCCTTGAAAACACTCACACTGTCTACAGGGAGATGGGGTGCTCTGGGCAGTGTGGTTCAGTTTTATCACCCTTGTTGTGTTTTATGTATACTTCCTTCGCCCAAAGGATTAATATGAAAACTTCTGTTTAAGCTACTTCCCCTGGTTCCTTCCCGATTTCCGCTGCAAATTAAATTGTGAATACTCACGCAAGCCAAGGAATGCAGACTTGGACCTCCAATTGAGATTTATATGTAGCCTCCTGAACAAAGCTTCTCATGAAAATGAGTGTCTTTCATTTGCCCTGAATTACATATTTTTATTAAGATAAATGCAAATTATTTTAATGACAAAAACAAAGAACTTCAAACTTAGGGTCACTTCTCCTTGAAGATAAAACATCTCAGTGAATTCCAGTTAGAGTGACACTGATTGAGGACTTATGCTACTTTGAGGATGAACTATGGACATTGGCCCATTTCTCCTAACTTATCAGTATCATTCTGCATAAATGACCAGCAAGGAGCTTGCTTTGAGTGTCTCTGAGTTAATGCTTATGACCGTTAGCCGCCCAGGGTCACTCAGGCTCAGCTCTGAAGATTAGAAGTAATTAACCAAGAACCGTTGACACAACTAAGCAATTGAGTTTTACCACAATAATTCCTTTCACTTTTTGACAGTTTAGCTCTTTATTTTTTTTTATTATTTTGGAAGATTTTATTTATTTATTTGACACAAAGAGACAGAGATCACAAGTAGGCAGAGAGGCAGGCAGAGAGAGGGGAAAGCAGGCTCCCCGCTGAGCAGAGAGCCGGATGTTGGCCTCAGTCCCAGGACCCTGAGATCATGACCCGAGCTGAAGGCAGTGGCTAAACCCTCTGAACGACCCAGGAGCACCGACAGTTTAGCTTTTTAAATAATCCTTCTGAAAATGTAAAAATTCAAAAGATTTTTTAATTTTAATTCCTTAAGGACAAAAGAATTATAAGGTACACATTCAGTGCTTCTTGTCAAAGTCTCCTCATGGTGAGCAGAAGACACAGACACAGTCTGTCTGTGACAGACTCTCTCTCTGTATCTTTACCAGAGAGCAGGTATTTCATAAATGCTGAATGGCTGAATTAGCAAACAGATGAAATAAGGATCAAAATTTCTATTTCACTAAGAAATGGAACTTGGAAAAATATTTGAGTCTAATTTAAAGAATAGCCTTACTTTGGATGGTTTTGCCAATTTTGGGTATTATGGATAATAATGGGTACATTATTTAGAGACATTGTGGGGATAAAACAGTGTAATGCCAAAAGACATTTTTTAATATACAATCATTTTTCCTCATGTACTGCTCTTAGGGCAAAGTGGTATCATTACTGTTTCCATAGGAACAGTAATTTTTGAAAGCCAAAATGAATGCCAAGAGAGAAAAGCGCATAAGGAAAACACAGTCATTCTAAACATTAGTCCGTGCCCCCGCCCCACTGTGTGGAATATCTGTTGCATTATTCATCTGTATAAGAAATAGTAAATAACATGAGAACATTCAAAGCTCAAAGCTTTTTCAGATAAAGGGAGGATTTTATAGTTTTCTTTTCTTTAATGTTTTAATTTTTTATTTTTTCAGCATAACAGTATTCATTGTTTATGCACCACACCCAGTGCTCCATGCAATCCCTGCCCTCACCAATACCCACCACCTGGTTCCCCAACCTCCCACCCCCCGGCCCCTTCAAAACCCTCGGGTTGTTTTTCAGAGTCCATAGTCTCTCATGGTTTACCTCCCCTTCCAATTTCCCTCAACTCCCTTATCCTCTCCATCTCCCCATGTCCTCCATGCTCTGTGTTATGCTCCACACATAAGTGAAACCATATGATAATTGATTCTCTCTGCTTGACTTATTTCACTCAGCAGAATCTCTTCCAGTCCCGTCCATGTTGCTACAAAAGTTGGGTATTCGTCCTTTCTGATGGAGGAGTCATACTCCATAGTATATATGGACCACATCTTCCTTATCCACTCGTCCATTGAAGGGCATCTTGGTTCTTTCCACAGTTTGGCAACTGTGGCCATTGCTGCTATGAACATTGGGGTACAGATGGCCCTTCTTTTCACTACATCTGTATCTTTGGGGTAAGTACCCAGGAGTGAAATGGCAGGGTCATAGGGAAGTTCTATTTTTAATTTCTTGAGGAATCTCCACACTGTTCTCCAAAGAGGCTGCACCAACTTGCATTCCCACCAACAGTGGAAGAGGGATCTCCTTCCTCCACATCCTCTCCAACACTTGTTGTTTCCTGTTTTGCTAATTTTGGCCATTCTAACTGGTGTAAGGTGGTATCTCAATGTGGTTTTGATTTGAGTCTCCCTGAGGGCTAGTGATGATGAACATTTTTTCATGTATCTGATAGCCATTTGTATGTCTTTATTAGAGAAGTGTCTGTTCATATCTTCTGCCCATTTTTTGATATGATTGTCTATTTTGTGTGTGTTGAGTTTGAGGAGTTCTTTATAGATCCTGGATATCAACCTTTTGTCTGTACTGTCATTTGCAAATATCTTCTCCCATTCCATGGGTTGCCTCTTTGTTTTCTTGACCGTTTCCTTTGCTGTGCAGAAGCTTTTGATTTTGATGAAGTCCCAAAAGTTTATTTTCGCTTTTGTTTCCTTTGCCTTTGGAGACATATCTTGAAAGAAGTTGCTGTGGCTGATATTGAAGAGGTTACTGCCTATGTTCTCCTCTAGGATTCTGATGGATTCCTGTCTCACACTGAGGTCTTTTATCCATTTTGAGTTTATCTTTGTGTACGGTGTAAGAGAATGGTCGAGTTTCATTCTTCTACATATAGCTGCCCCGTTTTCCCAGCACCATTTATTGAAGAGACTGTCTTTTTTCCACTGTATATGTTTTCCTGTTGTGTCAAAGATTAATTGACCATAGAGTTGAGGGTCCATATCTGGGCTCTCTACTCTGTTCCACTGGTCTATGTGTCTGTTTTTATGCCAGTACCATGCTGTCTTGGTGATCACGGCTTTGTAGTAAAATTTAAAATCAGGTAACATGATGCCCCCAGTTTTATTTTTGTTTTTCAACATTTCCTTAGTGATTCGGGTTCTCTTCTGATTCCATACAAATTTTAGGATTATTTGTTCAAGCTCTTTGAAAAATTACTGGTGGAATTTTGATCAGAATGGCATTAAAAGTATAGATTGTTCTAGGCAGTATAGACATTTTAACAACGTTTATTCTTCTGATCCAAGAGCATGGAATGGTCTTCCATCTTTTTGTGTCTTCAATTTCATTCATGAGTGCTCTGTAGTTCCTCGAGTACAGTTCCTTTACCTTTTTGGTTAGGTGTCTTCCCAGGTATCTTATGGTTCTTGGTGCTATAGTAAATGGAATCGATTCTCTAATTTCCCTTTCTGTATTTTCATTGTTAGTGTATCCAAGCCTCCCTCAAAAAAAATTGAAAAATCCAGAATACACCAGCTGTCGCTGCACCTTAAAGAACTGGAGAATCAACAACAAATCAAACCAACTCCACACATAAGAAGGGAAATCATCAAGATCAGAGCAGAGATCAATGAGGAAGAAACCAGAGATACAGTAGAATGTATCAATGAAACTAGAAGCTGGTTTTTTTGAAAGAATCAATAAGGTTGATAAACCATTGGCCACATTAATCCAAAAGAAAAGAGGGAAAGCCCAAATTCATAAAATTATGAATGAAAAGGGAGAGATCACAACTAACACCAAGGAAGTAGAAACAATCATCAGAAGTTATTATCAACAGTTATATGCCAATAAGCTAAGCAACCTAGATGAAATGGATGCATTCCTGGAAAACTATAAACTCCCAAAATTGAACCAGGAAGAAATTGACAACCTGAATAGACCAATATCTAGTAACAATATTGAAGCAGTGATCAAAAACCTCCCAAAAAACAAGATCCCAGGACCTGATGGATTCCCTGGGGAATTCTACCAAACATTCAAAGAAGAAATCACACTTATTCTCCTGAACTTGTTTCAAAAAATTGAAGAGGAAGGAAAGCTTCCAGACTCTTTCTATGAAGCCAGCATTACCCTGATCCCCAAACCAGGCAAAGACCCTACCAAAAAGGAGAATTTCAGACCAATATCACTGATGAATATGGATGCTAAGATTGTCAATAAGATCTTAGCAAACAGGATCCAACAGCATATTAAAAAGATTATCTACCATGACCAGGTGGGATTCATCCCTCGGCTACAAGGATGGTTCAATATTTGCAAATCAATCAATGTGATAGAACACGTTAATAACAAAGAGAGAAGACCACATGGTCCTCTCAATTGATGCAGAAAAAGCGTTTGACAAAATCCAGCATCCGTTCCTGATTAAAACGCTTCAAAGTATAGGGATAGAGGGAACATTCCTGAACTTCATCAGATCTATCTATGAAAGACCCACAGCAAATATCATCCTCAATGGGAAAAAGCTCACAGCCTTCCCGTTGAGATCAGGAACACGACAAGGATGCCCACTCTCACCACTCTTGTTCAACACAGTATTAGAAGTCCTAGCAACAGCAATCAGACAACAAAGAGAAATAAAAGGTATCTACATTGGTAATGAAGAAGTCAAACTCTCTCTCTTCGCAGATGACATGATTCTTTATATGGAAAACCCAAAAGACTCCACCCCCAAACTACTAGAACTCATACAGCAATTCAGTAATGTGGCAGGATACAAAGTCAATGTATAGATTTTATAGTTTTCTAACTTCTGTATATCCCCAAAATGTCTCCTCCAGGGTTGTGTGATTAGGGAGCGGTGAGTCTGACCTTGGGGCAAATTGAAACTGAACCGTAGCTCAAATAGTGCAGTTCTGGACATAAGAACTGAGGTTCACCACCTCTGTCCCCGTCCGTCCGTCCGTCCTTCCTTCCTTCCTTCCTTCCTTCCTAGAGCTCTGCCCTGCTTTCAGGGCAGGAGCTCTGGGCTATTTAAGGGACAGCTTGGCATTGCCACCTATGCCATGCCTTCACTGCCGAGGAACAGCATTGTCCCCTGTTGATACACATAACTTGTCAGGCTCAAGCACATGAGGGGCAGAAGGTGTGCCCTGAGAGCTCTGGATTATGGAACAAAATATGGAGTTTGTTGGGTACCCTTAGAGCTTTCACAGTTGTTAAAATAAGAGGAATTTGCACCTTACAGAACATCGAAGAAGAGGGTGAGCTCTTTAGAGAGACTCTCACCGCTGTGGTTCAGGTGGAAAGGGCCATGAGCAGTTGCATCAGTTCTTGGGGCTGCTGTTAACCTGCCATCCTGCCACGCCGGGAGGCTTGCAACGGAGACGTTCATCCTCAGGGCTCTGGAGCCCAGAAGCCGGTCAGGTGTCACGGGGCCATGTCCCCTCTAACAGCACTAGGGAAAAATCCTTTCCTGCCTCACCCTGTCTCTGGAGGCTTTGGGAAATCCTTGATTTTCCCTGCGCCTCCAGTTCTCCAAGTGCTGCCTCCTGGGCCCAGGCTTCCTTCCCTGCCGGCATCTCTGTGTGCCTCCCTCCCCTTACAAGGACACTAAGCATACCTGGTAGGACCTCATTTTAACTTGGTTACAACCACCAAGACCCTCTTTCCAAATAAGGTCCTATTCACGGGAACCAGAGATCTGACTTGAGAATACCTCTTTGGGGACACAGTTGAAGCCACACTGTGGTGGTTCTGGGATGTCGGTGGGAGTGTGGCTGGAGACCCCGATTTTAGAAAGATTTAGAGGAAGAAGACATAAGGATGACCTGTGCCTTGGGTTACCCTGTATGTGTGAGGAAAGGGTGCACTGGGTAACAGGTAACACCTGTGTCGTTCATTCCCCAAAGTGCTGACAGCTCCTTGTTCCAAAGAGCCACAAAGGAAAAGAGGAAATCACGTGGTCCTTGTGAGTGATGGAGTAGATAGAAGAAAAAAGAAGTCAGCAGTCAGACTGCTCTGTAAATTCTTGTGATAAATATTAACCAAAGTGGAATGCGGGTGAGAGCCTGCCCAGAACATTTTCTTGTCTCTGTTGCTGTCTCTAACATACCTGAACCAAGAGTGGAAGCCAGTGTGCAGCCGGGGCAACCTGCCAGAGCTCACCGGACTGTCAGAAATCAGGACCACACAAACGTAGGCTATGATTCCCCGACTGCCGGTGCTCCTCCTTCACAGCGTGGGAGCCTTCTCCTTGTGGAGCGAGTCAGAGAGAGAGTGTGGAAAAGGAGCTCTCGGGGGCCCCTGGGCAATGCAGCCTGTTAGCCGTCTGGCTCTCGGTTCCAGCTCAGGTCATGATCTCAGGGTCATGAGATCCAGCCCCATAATGGGCTCCCTTTCCAGCTCAGTCTGCTCAAGATTCTCTCTCTCCCTCTCCTCCTGCCCCTGCTTTCTCTCTCAAATAAATAAATAAATCTTAAAAAAAAAAAAAAAAGAGCTCTCCAAAGTGCCACAAAGCATGAGCCTCCACAAAGACTGGGAGTGAATTTTTCTTTCCCCATATCCAGCCAACATGTGCTTTGCAGCAACGCCAATCAAATTTCATATTTAATTTTACTTTTTCTGATTACTTGGAAAATCAAACATGAAAATATATTAATTGCCTTAAGTCTCTTTATTAAAATATGATATTAGAATTTCCTATTAATAGCCTATTAATTATCTTTTATCTTATTTTTATTCTTTTTTATGAGTTTCAATTTTTAAAAATGAGACTCTTCTGCTGAATTTTAGAGAATGCTTTAATTCATTGTGACAAATTTGTACACCTATATATTGACATGGAAATCCACCCGGACACAATGTGTTGTAGTTTCTATTGTTGCATTATTGTTAACGTTCATGTTAGGGAAGATCTCAGAGTCCCCATCTGGAAACCCCCGTGTAGCTATGTCTTCTGTCAGTTGTCACATTGTGACCTATCAAGAGGACATGCCCGCGGACATGCCCGCGGTACTACTGATTGCTGAGGACACTAAGTGGCAGACCTCGCTGAGTCACTGGCTGCCGTGTTTCCCCACTGCAAATTCTCCCGCTTCCCCCGTGTCCACTTCGTATTCTTTGGAGGGAACTAATTTTGTGTGACCCACAGTTCCGGACTGGAGAACCAGGCTCCGCCTCCCAGAGGGAGCGACACCTACAAAACTTATTTGGAATTATCCTTCACGAGAAAATCGACCTCTTTGTGCTGATCTCCTAATTCAGAGGCATGGAATAGCTCTCTGTGTGTTGAGATGCTGGATCTTTAACTCAGTGTTAGAGTTTCCACATACAGATCTATGTGTGTATTTTGTTAGTTTTATATCTCAATGCTTCGTTTTTCAGTGCTACTGAAAATGGCATTTCTAAAATTTTAAATTCTAATTTTAATTGGACAAATATTTGAATTTTTGTCATTAAATATATTAGGCATTTTTCCTTTTTGAAAATTGTTTTGCTGTTATTAATGCAGATGCATCTTTCATTAGATCTTCTAGCCTGTTTTCTGTTTGTATACAGAAAAGCCGTATTTTTCTTTATGCTGATTTTATTTTTTTATTTTTTTTAATTAAATTGATTTATTTATTTTCAGAAAAACAGTATCATTATTTTTGCACCACACCCAGTGCTCCATGCAATCCGTGCCCTCTCTAATACCCACCACCTGGTACCCCGACCTCCCCCCCCCCACCACTTCAAACCCTCAGATTGTTTCTCAGAGTCCACAGTCTCTCGTGGTTCACCTCCCCTTCCAATTTCCCCCAACTCCCTTCTCCTCTCCATCTCCCCGTGTCCTCCATTCTATTTGTTATGCTCCACAAATAAGTGAAACCATATGATAATTGACTCTCTCTGCTTGACTGATTTCACTCAGCAGAATCTCTTCCAGTCCCGTCCATGTTGCTACAAAAGTTGGGTATTCGTCCTTTCTGATGGAGGCATCATACTCCATAGTGTATATGGACCACATCTTCCTTTATGCTGATTTTAAAATCTGTGCCTGTACTAAATTCTCTTATTTCGGTTATGCCGTTTCCATCAGGGAGTCAAGTGAGTTTATTTCTTCCTTCCAAACCACCCTGGGTCTGATCGCTTGTTCTTTTGTAACTCCTCATCGCCAATGTGTGTGGAAACCTCACTTGTCCTGTTAAGGCAGGTGCTGTCTTTGGACTAAAGTGCATAAAGAAAGAAGAGTCATTAATTTCTTTTCTTCTTCTTCTTTTTTTTAAATATTTTATTTATTTATTTGAGTGCATGAGCAAGGAGAAGGTCAGAGGGGAAGCAGACTCCACCTGGAGCAGGAGCCCGATGTGGGACTCGATCCCGGGACTCCAAGATCATGACCTCAGCTGAAGGCAGTTGCTTAACCAACTGAGCCACCCAGGTGCCCTCTTTTTCTTTTTTGAGCATCAATTTCTACTTGTTGAATATTTTTAAGATAAATGAGAGGTGAATTTTGTCAAATGTCTTCTATATACCTATGAAAATCATATGACTTTTCTTTACCTCTATTAATACGATGAATTTTGTCAGTAGGCTTTCTAATACTGCATCACTCATATTTCTGGAATAAACCTCCTTGTGCACAAGGTACTACTTTTTAATATGTTGTAACACTGTGATCATCAATATTTTATTTAAGATGTTTGCGTTGACGTCTCCTGAGTGGGGCTGGTCTGTGTTATCTTTTTCAGTGCAACTGTTTTGTGGAACAGTTTTCTTAGCATGGTTTTATTGTCTGAAGAGACATTATTTTAATTCTCTTTAATTAAGACATTACTTAGTTCTTTTTCTTATAATAATTTTGTGGGAGAATTAATTGGGATTTTTTCATTTGAGTATTTGATTATTTTTAAGTGAAACGAGTTTCTTTCTTCCTTTTTTACCTTTTTGTTTTGTTTTGTTTTTAGTAGGACTGTAGCAGGAAATGTTTCGGTTGATGAATGGCTTCACAGCTTTAGAGTCCCTTTTTGGTTGGGTTTGTGTATGAGTGTGTATGAGTGTGTGTGTGTGTGTGTGTGTGTGTGTGTGTGTGTGTGTTTTATTTTGTTTTTGCCTTTCTTACGCGGCTTCAAAATGTGGTATAAGATATGGACTCAATTTCTGAGAACATTTCCTCTGCGCTTTTCCTTCCTGCTATCTAGACCTTCCCTATTGTCTCTGATCTGCTCAGGAGAGATTTTACCTCAAGTTTTGTTCTAGAAGCTGTGTCTGGTGGGGGCTGGGCTGGGCTAGGCGATGGGGAAGAGGGGAGGATTTGGGGTCAGGGCCAAGCTGGTGGTGTCTGATAATTTAAGAGGGAGAGTGGGAATAGAATCTACTTTCATAATAATCTTAGTTATTTGTATTTTCCAATATGTTCAAGAGGACAGGCCTTGCTAGAGGAGGTATTTGAAATAAAGTCTTGAACATACTATAGTAGGTCTTACCAAAGGAAGTAACTATAAAAGCCTACATATGAAAACGTACTTAATTAGGAAAAGTTAACTCTCTTCACCCTACTGGTCAGTCCTCATGAGCGATGGATTTTTCTCCCGACAGTGGGGACAGTCTGTCTGGTCCTGCTTCCTGGACAGCCTGCTGCCTCCACTCCATGACCTTGAAGTTCTCCCTGTCTACGGTTTTCTCTGTCCTTCTCCGGACTTCTCTTCTCGCTCCGTAGCCATCTCTTCCCTCATCTGCTCCCCACGGTGTGTGAGTGTGTGGGTGTGTACGTGTGTCTGCCTGCCACTCAGCCGTTGAGTTTCTTCACAGTTCTGTTCTGGCGACTGTACCAGCTCTTCTGGATCCATCCATCTGTACGTGGATCCTGGATCGACATCCCCCGGAACACTTCCTGTCTACTCACCGTCTGCTGAGCGGACCAGACTCTCCTTGTACTTACAATCCAGATGGATTTTTGTCTTCAAGCCCAATCACTTCTTCATTCTAGCGTTCACCTGGAGTAGGACCTTTTCTTGTCCTTCCTGGAGGTAAAAATTATAATCCTTGGTAGAAAAAAACATGAACAAAATTGGTTGTGACAAAAGGTGGAGTGGAAAGATTGTGAATTGTGGAGGACATGCATTGCTTGCTGCTAATGCCCAGATCAGAGCCGTGTCCCTGCCGGACTGTGTCCTCGGACAAAAGAATGGAGACACTTTCATCAAAATCCAAACAGAGACTATATCATGACTAACATCAGATGCTCTTTCAAACATTGCTCTAGCATTTCATCCTTGTAGGTCTTGCTACATAAACACCTGTATTTTGTTGTTTCAAAGGTGAAACCGTCTTTGGTCACCGAGTCTTATCTTTACTTTGCCACGGTAGACACTTGGGTCAGAAGGGGACGTGAAAGTTCTGTCGGAGGTGCAGTAGGCGTGTTCCACGTGGATTGCACCACGGAGGTGATGTGTGTGAGTTCATTCCATCGGCAAGGTAGAGCTCCACAACTCCCTGCTGCGGCTACAAAACCCTCACGGCATGGAGGAATGCTGCTTTCATAAACCTTTCACAGTCAGCTCCCTACAGGCGGAGCGTTGGATGAGGAGATGCTGATGCAGACCCCGCTGAGATGCGACGTGACACGAGGAACTGGTGACTTTCGAGACACATCTATCCCCAAGTAGCTGAGTGAAGGGACTGCGGGCCTGTCGTGCCTGACCATGACCGTGCAGGAATAACTCAACACTCACAGCATGATATTAACAGAGAATAAAGCGTTCTGGCACTTAACCCAATCCTTCTCAGATCAAACTGTCTCTAATACGTGCCCTTCTGCTGAGTTTCCACTGTAATTGTAACTGGCGTTTTTACGCACTTTATTCCTTGGTTTCACATTTTTTTTTTTTAAGATTTAATTTATTTATTTGTCAGAGAAACAGCCCATAGGCAGGGGGAGCAGCAGGCAGAGGGGGAGGCAGGCTCACTGCTGAGCAAGATCCTGATGCTGGACTCGACCCCGGACCCTGAGATCACAACCCGAGCCCAAGGCAGAGGCTAAACAGACTGAGCCCCCCCCCCCCGGCGCCCCTTGGCTTCACATGATACGTGATGGCTTAAAAGGTGAGGAATGGAGTGGGTCTATCAGCATCACTTACAGCTTTAAGTATTTATCTGTATTTCAGACTTTGTCAAAAGTGCCCAGGAACCCTCAACATCCACGAATAAAATGGAGACGTCCGGACCCTCCCACCTCCCTCTTCCCGTGTGCTGCCTCCCTGGCTCCGTTGTAACTCCTGTCATTTGTGTTCTTTTAAAAAACTATCAGTACATTAACCCGTTAATTTTTTTTTTTTTTTTTGCCATTTTGTGCTTGGCTATAAATTCTAAAATAGAAAATTGATACTGGCGTAAACACTCATGAACATGCAGAAGCTTTCCACTATTGAACCACGTAATGTCATGAGAATCTTGCAGAAAATGTGTAATGAAACATCAGCAAACTGGTGTCGTTCTGGCCGGTCTCTGCGTAGGCCAAGTGGATCCTTTCCCGTTTCCCTTTGTCTCTGTCCTCATCTGCCTAGCCTTCCATCAGCTGCCCCAGATTATAACATTCTATGGTATTTTATTCATCTATCGGCCATACATTTCTTTTAAAAATGTTGGGCATTTTCCTATCATTTTCCAGTTACTTTTCTATATAATTGAGAAAATAAATGTAAATAAGATCATTTTTAAGAAAATACCTTTTTATTGTTTGAAAGGTTTAGTTTGGAATAATCAGTCATCTATAATCCGGCAGGGAGAACGTGTTGTGTGTTTTGTTTGTTTTCATTTTTGTTTTTTTGGATTGATTGCTTTCTGATGCATTTTCTGTTTAAGATCTCTGTGTCCTGGATCTCATGTCTACTCACTTGGGTTTTTGGAGAGGTCTTGAGCGTGCATTACATTTTTTTTTTTCCCCGAATCACACATGTCTGAAATTATTTGTGCTGTCTAATCTGTTAGCTGGGCACAAAACTGTAGTTTCCAAATCCTTTTTTCCTATAATCTCAAAGAAAAGAAGCCCCCCCTCATTTTTAAATGCCTATAGCACAGGGTATTTTTCCCCCTTATATTTGCTTCTTTACAGAAACAAACAATACTGTTCATAAAAGCGTGCCCTGAGACCAAGTGCTCAGGGAGTGAGGGGCTCCTGCTCAGAGGAGGAGCCTATCCAAGGACACTCCCAGGGCAGAGCCCACTTTCCTTACTTCCTTGACCTCTTGGTGAATCCACCCCTGCTTCTCTAACAATGAACGTACATCACCGTGTCCAAACTATTTGAGCTACTTTAAGGAAAAATTATTTTACTTTAAGGAAAAATTATTTTTAAAAATAATTAATAAAATCATTTTTAAACCCTTTTCTCTATAGGCTTTATATGTTACATGTTATTTACTTTAGTTAAATCAGTGTTTTACCGAAGTAAACCCAGTTATTTGTTTTGTCCTTTCCAGAGACGAGATGGGAGAGGGATGTGACCAACAACCGTGAGAGTCTCGCGCACCTTCCATCACAACATGATTTTAACTGATTTGCTAAGTTCAAAGGCTGATAAATTCGGTATTTCTATGGTTTCTGATTTTGTACCAATTATGCACATTTAGATACATTTAGATACAAATAGCTGTGTCCCCTTTTAAGCGAGTGAGCCTTGAAAGAATAAATGACAGCCCTCCACACGCACCGGGCTCACTCTGAAGTCCTTGCCCGGACCGTGGGGCCTTCTCTCCAGATCAGCACACGCCGGTATGAGCCAGATTCAGTGAGCTGAACGTTAAGTTGGGTCTTGAGAGGAGGCCTCATCTGAAAGGCAAACGGACAGATAATTCAAATAAATGATTAATTAGTATATTGGGGGTTGATGACAGTGTTTGGGAAGAAGTTGCAGACTGCAAATTGTTACTTTCAAACACAGTTTCCTAAATACTTATTTGCTTTTAGATACACTTTTAAAGAAGTAATTTCCGTATTTAAAATTTACTCCTTTCCTTTTTTTAAAAAAAAAAAAATTAATGCAGCTTTTAAGAGACTCATTTTTTTAATTTTTAGTTTTTTAAAATTTTATTTTATTTCTTCAGTGTTTAAAGTTTCATTGTCTATACACCACAGACCAGTGGAACAGAGTAGAGTGCCAGATATGACCCTCAACTCTACAGACAAATAGTCTTTGACAAAGCAGTAAGAGATATCTGCTGGAAAAAAGACAGTCTCTTAATTTATTTTTTATTTTTTTAAAAGATTTTATTTGATCTATTTGACAGACAGAGATCATAAGTAAACAGAGAGGCAGGCAGAGAGAGAGGAGGAAGCAGGCTCCCCGCTGAGCAGAGAGCCAGATGCGGGGCTCGATCCCAGGACCCTGAGACCATGACCTGAGCCGAAGGCAGAGGCTTTAATCCACTGAGCCACCCAGGCGCCCCAAGACAGTCTCTTTAATAAATGGTGTTGGGAAAACTGGACAGCTATGTGTAGAAGAATGAAACTTACACCATACAGAAAGATAAACTCGAAATGGATAAAAGACCTCAACGTGAGCAGGAATCCATCAGAATCCTAGAGGAGAACATAGGCAGTAACCTCTTCAATATCAGCCACAGCAACTTCTTTCAAGATATGTCTCCAAAGGCAAAGGAAACAAAAGTAAAAGTGAACTTTTGGGATTTTATGAAGATAAAAGCTTCTGCACAACAAAGGAAACAGTCAACAAAACAAAGAGGCAACCCACGGAATGGGAGAAGATATTCACAAATGATACTACAGACTAAGCCTGATATCCAGGATCTATAAAGAACTCCTGAAACTCAACACATGCAAAACAGATAATCACATTAAAAAATGGGCAGAAGACGTGAACAGACACTTCTCCAAAGAAGACATAAAAGGGCTAACAGACACAAGAAAAAGTGTTCATCATCAGTAACCATTACGGAGATTCAAATCAAAACCACATTGAGATACCACCCGACACCAGTTAGAATGGCCACAATTTACTCCTCTGTTAAAGAGGAGTTTGAAATTAGAATCCACTTGATTTTTTTATATGATGCTATATGCAATCACCTTGATCTGTGAGGTTAGTACACATTTTAAGTGAATTGTGTACAGTTTCACAGTATCCCCACGTTCTGGGTGCCATTAGGGCCCATGTTGTAGATGAACACACTGAAGCAAAGACTGGTCAGGTGATTCCAGGGTCCCAGCAGCCAAAATGCAAGAGTGACTTCAGACCCTGTCCCTCGACTACTCTAGATCACACCCTCATTCCCCCTTCACAGGAGAGTGCTGTTCAGGGTCTTTCCAAATCACACAGTGAACTTACTCAATTTCTAATGTTACAGAACCTGGACTGGATGCTGGTGGAAGAACCCAGCAGCCGCCAGAGACCTTGGAGGATGGGAGGTTTACTTCACGCTCGTGGGCCCACAGAGTGATCTCCCAAGGTCTGAGCCCCGAGCACAGACAAAGGGGGAGTTTATACACTTCTACTTCCATACCTGTGCCACTCCTGTGGCTGCGGCTGGCAGGGCTGGGGGACCGGGTGGAACCAGGACTGGCCCTGGGGCCCGGACTGGGATTCCCCTGCTGGGTTGGTTGTCCACCTTAGAACACAGATTTCTCTTATCACTCTCCCCTCATCCCCACATTACCATGAATATGAACATGCCCCTTTTCATAGAAACATGGCGGCTCTGAGAACCCTCCATAAGAATACAAACACATAACCTCTTAGTACCTTTACGTGTATCCTGATTTCTTTCTAGTCTCTCCTTTATTTTCTCGTGTGTTATCTACACTAACTCCATGTTGCTGGAATCTGCGTATCTTTTCCACCTGCTGACGGAAGTGCGTCTGACTCCGGAGGCCTGGTTCAGGCAGCTGGAACTGCCGGGGCCTTGCGGTGGGCCAGTTACCCATGAAGGCCTTTGCCATCACACATGAAGACGTGGACTTCCCGTCCATTTACACGATTACTTGCAGAATAAGGTGTGGTTTCTACTGAACGTATTCTTTAAGAGGCGGGTCTTTCACTGGTTGTTGAAGAAAATAAAAGACCCCTCCCCCCACCAGGGCAGGGAGAAAGGTCTCCTCCCTCTCCCCACCCACTGTCAGAGGACACCTCCTCTGTGTCAGCCACACGTCGCCCTCATGAACGTGTGACGGACTCACAGAGCTTTCGCACACCTCACTGTACTCTGATTGTGCATCTGGCTGGCCTGGGTCCCCTTCCGTGAAGTTTTATGGTGTCACTGAGGGTGTCAAAGTGCAGAGGATGTCTTACAAGAATCCTCAGGGCCCTAGAGCGAGCTATGGCTTGGAGCCAGCGCTTCTGGTACCCCGAGTCCCCCTCTCACTTGACTACAGGCGTCCTCACACGGAGAAGGCAAATCCTCTCCACGTTCACTCCAGGTGCGTCCCTTGTGGGCAGACTCAAGTCATTTTGCAAAGGCACCACAAGGCTTCAGAATTATTTAAAACTTAGATTCAAGATAACATATCCAGAAGTTCCCCAGTGCTGAACTTGTTTCCCACATTTCATGTTTGCAGACCTCCGGGGGTCTTCTATCTGTCCTGGGAGTTATGAAGCCCCACCCATGAAGGGGGGTTCTCACCACTGCCGAGAAGAGAGCCCGGGCTGAGTGTGTTTAGCTGTGCCTGGTTTCCCTGGCAACACACATCTATAGCTTTCTCGAGTGACCTCCATGGTTAAGCCGCCCATCATCCAAAGGAAGAGTGGACACATACAACCATTAAATCATTAGTTCTGTTTCAGCCACTAGCAGCTGAGTGTTTGCTTCCCACTCTGCTGTGAGACAGAGGAAGCCAAGTTCCTGCATCAGAGACAGTAACAGCAAGAAGCCATCCTTAGTGGCCACCATGAGGATGGACTTCATGGGATGTCACTCTATCTCTCATTTTAAAGATTGGCCAAATAATGCACTTAGTAGGAAAAAATCCGAGTAAACTGAAAACAATGGCTTTCTTCCTCTTTGTGAAGAAATTAAGCACTTGTGAGCTCAGAATGGCCACGGGAACATCCCACATTCTTTTAATGGAGCATTTTTACAGAAAGAACTCTCTGTACCATGAACCAGGCTGAGTCACTGTAACCCGTGAAGTTGGTGCCTCTTTCGAATTTTCTAAAAGGGGAATAATGTTGGTTGCCTTAAACCTCTGGACTCTAGTTATTTTCCATCACAAAAGATGAAAGTAGGAATAATTATCTTAGAGACAATTTTCTCAAACATCAACCCTTGAAAGTGGTAGGCAATCCACCACCATAATTAAAAGTATTTATCAAGTGTTTAAATGTGTGTTCTACCACTCGCCATGGTCCAGATGGATGTGACTGAAGATGGGATTCCCATTTTTGGACACCACAGAACTTACCTCCCATGGAGATCAGAAGGAGACTTCATCGATACAGAATCTATTGTTCCCACCACATTTGTCACAAGCTTCTCAATCAACCCACAGTTTTGTACTTGACCCTACACTGAGCCAACCAAGATTCCCAATACTGCAGGGTTAGGAAAAAAAATGTATTGAGATCTCTGCTCTCGAGAAGCATGTAGTAGACCCTTCCAGAAGGATTTTGGGAGGGAAGGCCATGTGGAAAGCATAGCTGGGGGCAGGGCTGAAAGAAATCATGAGAACTTGACATGGTGGCTGGTTCTAAGACTCCCACCCACTGGGCTGTTTTCTCGTCCAGTGGATTCTCACTGTTCATCACTGGCTTTTCAACACTTTTTGATCTATGCCTTCAAGACTGCTTTTGATTTGATAAGCTTATGAACAGCTCAATTTTAAAATAAGCTGAATTTATCGAGACAGTGCAAGAGGATAATCGAAAGCCATGTCCAAACTCGGGAAGTAAAGATCCCAGGGTTTTGGGACAGTTTAGGAACAGACAAAATAGTGAGTGTACAGTTTAAGGAACTGGGCAGGGTCGAGGAGGCAGGTCATGGTGGAGGGTAAGCCAGGATCAGAGCAGCTCTAGTAGCTGAGCGCAAGGAAACTACCCCAGGATTGCAGAAAGCAAAGGGCCCCGTCCACCCCACAGCGTGAAGCGTAGGGGTAAGACGTAGGGAAAGGAAGTGAGTCGGTGCCACATCTGGGAGGTCGTTCCATGACTGACCTGCTTGTTGCAACTCAAACTGGGAAACGGCAGAAAGAGTGAGGGCGGACAACGTCACGGTGGGTTTAAGTTCAAATCTGGCACTCGGGAGGTGCGGGGCTGATGCCTGAGGACCTAGGGAGGCGGATGGAAAGGCCCCATTAACCTGCTCACAAAGAAACCTGCCTTCAAAAAATAACGATGAGAGGTGTCGGGGCGTCTGGGTGGCTCCGTGGGTTAAGCCTTTGCCTTCGGCTCGGGTCCTGATCTCAGGGTGAAGAGAAGGATCTTATTTATTTATTTGACAGACACAGATCCCAAGTGGGCAGAGAGACAGAGAGACAGAGAGAGAGAGAGAGAAGCAGGCTCTGCACTGAGCAGGGAGCCCGATGAGGGGCTCGATCCCAGGACCCTGGGATCATGACCTGGGCTGAAGGCAGAGGCTTTAACCCGCTGAGCCACCCAGGTGCCCCCCCCCTTTTTTTTTTTGAAGGTTCTTTTCTTTTTATTTTTGCAGTATCATTCCATACAAAAGCAATAGAAACATAACAGTCTTAACAAGAAGTTTACAATTGAATATTTGAACAGAAAATCTGTACACATCATTTACAGCAATTTTACATGGTAAATTAACGGATGGTAAAAAATATGTTCTTTCTAATCCCCTCCGCTGCCTTAACTCTTGGAGTATTACAGGTAGAAGGCCCACCTACTGCTATTTACAAGTACCTCAGTGCCAGAAAATGCTTCAGGGGGGATCTGAACTGTGTTCATATCACACTTGCTCTGTAAGTCAGGACACCAAACGCTATGAAATTAGGTGATAATCTGGAGCAATGATTCTCCAACGTTTTGGTCTGACGCTTGCCCTTCACTCTTAAAAACCACGGAGGACCTCAGGGTAATTTTGTTTGTGTGACTTAGATCAAAGGTGACGATGGCCCTCTATGCAAATATTGTACCCGAAAGAGAAGAGATTCAGTAAGATAGGTTTTTGCTCAAAAACAAAAGTGCAAGTTTATATTAAGTAAAGGGAAACGTAGATCCAACTGCAAGAAGACCTGAGAGAAAAAGAAATGCATTCCCTGAGAATAAAAATTCTGCCTCTAGCCTCCTGAGGCTAGAGTGTTGAGGCATTTTCGCATTTAAGTAGGCATTTGGAGCGCGCTTTGGAGAATGGGACGTGAGGATGTGCACACCAAGGCTGGACTGACCTTCGCACAGACGCCGTGTTGGACAGTTCTCGCCGGAAGCACCGACCCAGGAAAGGCCACTTCCTGCGCGGCCTCTGGAGCCCACGGCTCACTCCTCTCACTGCGTTACTGTGGAAGCTGCCCGCGTGTCAGAGCTTCCCCTTAGGATCCAATTCTCTCCCATTTACCGAGGCAACGCGACTTCCTCCACCCAACTGGCCACGCCGTAAAAATAGACCGTATGTGACCATTTATCACCAAGGAAGTAAAGTCCGGTTGCCAGGCATGGCTTTGTTGCCATGGGGGCCACACGGAGAGGCTGCTCAGTTATTAAGTTACTTGCAGCCCCAATTAACACGGCGCAGCCAGGCCTGACGTTCCTTGAAACACAGCTTTGCTTTGATGAGGATCTCCGGTGTTCACTTGCTGTGATTACTTTCTTCCACTTTTCAATTTGAGACTCCTCAATTTGAGTTCGGGGGCACCTGGCTGGCTCAGTTGGTGGAAAGTGACTCTTGATCTGGGGGTTGTGAGTTCAAGCCCCGTGTTGGGTACAGAGATTATCTAAAAAAATAAAATCTTGGGGCACCTGGGTGGCTCATTTGGTTAAGCTCCGAACTCTTGGTTTCAGCTTAGGTCATGATCTCAGGGTCCTGGGATCCAGCCCCTGTTCATGCTCAGTGTGGGGTCTGCTGGAGATATCTTTCTGCCGTTCCCTCTTCACACTCCCACATAAACACATGTGCTCTCTCTCCGTCCCAAAATAAAAATAAAAATAAAAATAATAAAGTAAAAATCTTAAAAAGCCAACAAACTATAGTTTGACCAAACTGCTAAGCTATTTCCCTATATCATGGTGCCCCCCGATCCCTGGGAGTGGTGTGGGAAACAAAGACAGAAGGAAATGTAGATCAAATTAATTGTGCTTATAACCTTCAGCCCACGGACAAATACTTGAGGCTGCCAGAATGTAATGTTCTCTTGGAAACTCCCAACTGTCTTAACATTAATGTCTTGCTAGAGGGAAAAACAACACTAGCCTGACAATAGCCAGGCCTCCAGCATCCTTTTGATGAAGTTTTAGAATATATAAGTGAGGTCTGGAGCCGACGACCAAGGGAGGATTCTTAAGATATCTCTGGTGCAAAAAAAAAAAAAAAAAAAGATTTTATTAAAGCACGGGGGCAGGACCCGTAGGCAGAGCCACCAGCCTGAGGCTGTGAGGAGTGGTCTGTCACACACCTGCAAGTTGGGAGGGGCTCAGGGAGGGTGTACGTCTCTAAGGAATTTTGGAAGCAAGGTTCCCAGGACCTTGAGGGGCTAGTTGTTGTTGGGAAAAAGTCATTTATTACCGTCTAATAAAACCTTAGTCATGAGACCTTTCAGATGTATATCGGTGGGCCATAAGCTTGGGGATGACTGCCAGTGTGTATCTGGGGGTTGAGAGATACAGGAAGTTTCCAAAGGCATTTTTATATGTTAGAGTAGACTTACAGGATCCTTGTTGGGGGTGGGGAGCAGTCAGGCTAGATTGCCTTTTGCCCTTAGCAAAATATTAAGGTGGAGGCAGTTGAGTCCCTAGAGAAAAGTCACTCTGCCTGTTTCAAGGACTTGCCGTCAGTGGGCTCTAGGTAGTAAGGAAATTTAATAATTTTTCTTCTGCCTCTGTTTCCCACATCACATGTAATAAATAATAGCTTATTCTCAAGGAACTTCTGTAATCGTGCCTCCTTTCCCACAAATCTGAAATGGCGCCTGCAACGCACGCTGGAAAGCGCCATGTTCTACAGGACACAAGATGTCTTTCCGTGTTGGCGCCATTCTGTTGGTTCACCGTTGATTCTTAAACCTTTAGAACTGCAAAAGTTGGAGCTTTGAAGTCATTTCATGCTGGCAAAGCGGACCTTTCTTCCCACGAATCTTGTTTCTAAAACCTGTTGTGACCATTGTTGTTCAGACCATTGTTGTTCAAATGTTGTGTAGAAGGATTTTTTGGATGCATTTCTTAAGGCTCTTCAGTGGAATTGGAATTTGTTCCTAATCTCACTGAGAAGAGTCCACGCATGTGTGTCAGGTGTGCCCTTGAGCGACCCTGTTCTTCCTGCAGCTTCACAGCATGTTTGCTCCTTTTATTCCTGGGTTGGATTAAAGAAAAATCAAACCAATTGAACTTAGTTCATCCTCATTCTGAGATGGTTTAAAATGTTTTCTTGCTGTTTCTTTGTTTATAAGTATAAATTATGTGCTCTTTTCTTTTTTTCTCTAGCTTTAGAAAAAGTAGAAAATCACTAAAATGCCTTAATAATATTCAAAATCACATTTGATTTTATTGAATCATTTCAATTTTATTTATTTCAATCTATACTTTTCTGCTCAACATAAAAAAAAAGAAACATTTTATTAATAGCATTTCCTAGATAAGAAAATACACAAAATTTTTCTTCTTCTTAAACTAACTCATTTCAGTTCCTGGTTTGGTGGACTCATTTGGGAATTTTAGGAGATTCAAAAAAATTATTGATGTCATCTGTGTGTGAAATGTCACAAACATTTGATTTGTCTTGAGTTTGTTTTAGTTATATTTCATGGTAATGCTTTTTTAAAAATACAATGTTTTATAAAAAATAAAAATAATAAAATATTTTATTAAATATTTTGGATAACAAGATTACCAAAAGATTATTGTGAGTGCATTTAATACATATATATATATATATATATATATATATATATATATATAAAATATATAATTTAACTTTGCTAAATTCATTGTATATATATGTCTTCTGGTGAGGGTGAGGTCCAGAGCAGATGACCAAGAAAGAATTCTTGAGAAGTCTGTGGTGCAAAATGGCGGTAATTAGAGCAAGGGGACAGGACCTTTGGGGAGAAAGAGCTGCTGCCCCGGGTTGTGATTAGTGTTTGTTTATATAGTTGGGAGTTGGGGGAGTTAAGGAAAATTGGGGGTTTTCAAAAGATTTTCATATGTTAAAGAAGACTCCCAGGATACCCAAGACCTTGCCATTGGTTGTTTTTCCCTCTGGCAAGGCATAACATTGAGATAGTTGGGAGCTTCCTAGAGGAACACTACACTCTGCCCACTTCAAGTATCTGTCAGTGGCTGCAGATTATAAGGACATTTATAAATAGTGCTGGGGAAATTGGACAGCTGTGTGTAGAAGAATGAAACTCGACCATTCTCTTACACCATACACAAAGATAAACTCGAAATGGATAAAAGACCTCAATGTGAGGCAGGAATTCATCAGAATCCTAGAGGAGAACATAGGCAGTAATCTTTTCGACATTGGCCACAGCAGCTTCTTTCAAGATATGTCTCCAAAGGCAAAGGAAACAAAAGCAAAAATGAACTTTTGGAACTTCATCAAGATCAAAAGCTTCTACACAGCATAGGAAGCAGTCAATAAAACAAAGAGGCAACCAATGAAATGGGAGAAGATATTTGCAAATGACAGTACAAAGGGGTGATATCCAAGATCTACAAAGAACCCCTTAAACTCAACATACACAAAACAGATAATCATGCCAAAAAAAATGGGCAGAAGACATGAACAGACACTTTTCCAAAGAAGACATACAAATGGCTAACAGACACATGAAAAAATGTTCATCATCACTAGCCATCAGGGAGATTCAAATCAAAACCACATTGAGATACCACCTTACACCAGTTAGAATGGCCAAAATCAACAAGACAGGAAACAACATGTGTTGGAGAGGATGTGGAGAAAGGGGAACCCTCTTACACTGTTGGTGGGAATGCAAGTTGGTGCAGCCACTTTGGAAAACAGTGTGGAGATTCCTCAAAAAATTAATAATAGGGCTTCCCTAAAAGGACATTTAATTGTATCTATATTCCCTTCTGGAAGCCAGGTTACTGATGGAAAGGCTTTGTTCCTGTAGATTGCTAAGACATTTGTAAACTGAGGGAGACTCAAGTCTTGCAGGGTTGGGATCTCCATAAGTTAACCATTTGTTTTCCCTTCCCTTAGCTTTGGGGCAGCCAGAAGTCCTGGGGAAGGTCACATAGGTCCCATCTGCAGGGGTGGGGAGTGGGGGTGGGGTCAGCTTCTGCGTTGTCCTCAGCTTGCCTTCTGCTCCCTCATCAATATAATACTTTTCTTTTTTTTAAGTTTACCTGCACTAAGGTCAGTTTGCATTAGGCAGAGTCAAATCACACGTGGTTAGTGGTATTCCCTCATATGGCTTCTAAATAGAATGTTAAATGAAAGAAAATTTATAAAGTTAATGCATGTACATTACAAACACTGAAAACCAAGCTTGTCTTGTACATCTGATGTCGGGTGCCTCGAAGGCAACTAGCCCGTGCAGGTTCCTGTGACCTTGCTGACATGTCCTCCACACATAAGACGATTACTTCCAAAACTACAAACAAAGCCCACTCATCCATGCATGCTTTTTTTTTGCCCAATGATAGAATTCGGAGATTTTCCATAATGATAAGGGAGAAGAAGGCCAGCTGAGGACAAAGCCCAGACTGGCGCCCTGCACCCCCCACTGCTCGGTGGGGTCCATGGGATGTTCCCCAGGTGCTCCCGCCTGCCCTAGACTTCAGGGAAGGAAATGCAAATGGTTCACTGACAGATCACAGCTCTGCAGGACGTGGGTCTCCACTGGTTTACCAATGTTTTGGTGATTCACATGGAAAAAGCATTCTTATCAACAGCCTACCTTCCAGAAGCTCATAACTCAATTTCCTGGAGCCCTAACATCACCCTCCCCTCCGCAGTGATGAAGGAAACAGAGGCAGAAGGGAAAGTAAACAAAGTTAATTTGTTTCTGACCTGCAGGCTCCTGACAAGGACTTGTAATAGGAAGAGTAGAACTCTCCTCCAGGAAACTCCCAGTTGTCTTCGTGTTGATGCTCTGCTAGAGGGAAAACAGTCCTAGCTTGAAAATAGCCAGGCCTCCAGCATCCTGTGAGTCTTCTTCAGAATGTGAAAGTTCTTTTGAACAACCTCCCTTTTTCCTTAAGTCCCCAGCTCTGGAGGGTATAATCAGCCAGCCTTCACAACGGCAGGTGGCTGCCCTTTCTGCTCAAGGGCCCTGTCCCTGTGTTTTAGTAAAATCACCTTTTTTTGCACCAATGATGTCTCAAGAATTCTTTCTTGGTGGTGGGCTCCCGACCTCACCCACATTCCAAAACTACATGAACGAGAGGCAGAAGAGAAGACATTCAGAGACAGAAGCCACAGAGGGGGCCACCAACTCTGACTCAGTGGGGTCCTGTCTCCCACGGGGGCTGGGCGGGCAGTGTTGGTTGGTCAGAAAGAGGACAGGTGTGGGGCTGGATTGTGGTGTCGCTCCTTTGTGGCCCACATGACTTGCACGGACAGCCCACAGCATGTCAGCTAGAGTCCAAGTGTAAACCCAATGCAACTTTATTTGGAAACTTGCTGAAATTGGCTTTGAACACAATGGAAAGGTCAAGTGAACCTTGACATCTCTTCATTTTCTCCACCCATTAAGAATACATTAATTATAGCTGTGGTATTCCAAAGACAGTGCCCATGGCATGCACATAAGAAATTAAAAACTTTCATTTAGATTTAATGCTTACCACAAATCCTGGTGTTTTTTTTGCTTTTATTTATTTATTTATTTATTTATTTTTATTAAATTGATTTATTTATTTGCAGAAAAATAGTATTCATTATTTTTTTCACCACACCCAGTGCTCCATGCAATCTGTGCCCTCTATAATATCCACCACCTGGTACCCCAACCTCCCATCCCCCCGCCACTTCAAACCTCTCAGATTGTTTTTCAGAGTCCATAGCACATGAAACAGGAAAACATATCAAAAAATGGGCAGAAGATATGAACAGACAGTTCTCCAATCAAGACATACAAATGGTTATCAGACACATGAAAAAATGTTCATCATCACTAGCCCTCAGGGAGACTCAAATTAAAACCACATTGAGATATCACCTTACACCAGTTAGAATGGCCAAAATTAACAAAACAGGAAGCAACATGTGTTGGAGAGGATGTGGAGAAAGGGGAACCCTCTTACACTGTTGGTGGGAATGCAAGTTGGTGCAGCCACTTTGGAGAACAGTGTGGAGATTCCTCAAGAAATTAAAAATAGGGGCACCTGGGTGGCTCAGTGGGTTAAAGCCTCTGCCTTCAGCTCAGGTCATGATCCCAGGATCCTGGGATTGAGCCCCACATCGGGCTCTCTGCTCAGCGGGGAGCCTGCTTCCCCCTCTCTCTCTGCCTGCCTCTCTGCCTACTTGTGATCTCTGTCTGTCAAATAAATAAATAAAATCTTAAAAAAAAAAAAGAAATTAAAAATAGAACTTCCCTATGACCCTGCAATTGCATTCCTGGGTATTTACCCCAAAGATAAAGATGTCGTGAAAAGAAGGGCGATCTGTACCCCAATGTTTATAGCAACAAATCCTGTTTTTATTTCAATATTTTAATTTCAAATTTAAGTTTGGATTAATTGCATCCTGGATAGAAACCTCTTGGTTTCGAATCCCAGAACAGAGTTTCTCGAAGTTTCTAGTCTGGATTGCCCATTACCGTGGATTCTCACGGCCCTGCCCTTGGTCAACTTTGGCCAGTTCTCTGGGGGGTGAGACCTGGAATCTAAAAGCTTAACAGCCTTTCAGTTGGTTCTTATGCAAACCACAGTTTGAGGGGACCTGACCTTCAGTCTGTCCTCTGCCCCCACTTTCTCATCTTGGACCACTTCGTCTAGTTCAGGGAAGCAAGACCTGGTACAGGGAAGACAACGGCTCCTGAGCGATTTTTCAGTTTTTCATAAAATCAACTTTAGCCTTTTTTCTTCTCTTTTCCCAGGAAATGGACGGAATTTACTGATAATTCTGCTTATCAAATTCCAAGCCTTGTTTTTAGGGTTTTGCAGAATTATGGGCAATTAGCGAAGACCGAACCATAAGGAAGCCATTCTACGATTTCGGGGTCTGAAGACCCTGGTTCGGATCTTGAGTCTACCAAGCTCTGGCCCCATGTTTCAGTGTCTGCCTTCTCATCTGTCCAACGGGAACAATAACACCGCCTTTCTACGTGCTCTGAGCACACTCAGGTGCGTGAGGTAATGCCTGTCAGAGAAGACCGTGGATTAGATGTGAAGGTAAGAAGGAAGTTCTTCTCCTGACCCGAGGCTCTGATGCAAGATACGCTTGTCCTGGGCCCCAGTGTGTTGCCGAGGACTGAACCATTTCTGTAGCTCTCCAGCCCCACGGCGGTGTGCCAGCACGTGATGGGTGCAGCACCAGACGCCGCGTGCCAGGGTTCCTTGGTTCTAGCTCCACCTGCCAGATGGAATTTCATCTCATCAATGAACCTCTCCACATGAAAATCACACGTCAGAAGTTCCAGAAAGTAAACTGTCCCCGGGAACCCAACAGCGTAATTGGTTACGGTTTGACCTTTCCCTCGACGTGACTCAGAGGGTTTTAACAAATGTGAAGGGGCTGTAGGAGGTTCTGGAGCACAGACTCCCTCTGCCCTGCTGCCTCCCTGTAAATATGACTACGTACCTCTGGAGTCCGTCACCAGGACCCTGAAGGGCCACAGGCCAGGGCAGAGGAGACGCAGGGACCCAGCGTTTGTGCAACAATGTGGTGAGTTCCTGGGTCTCCTTTCTGTCCCCAGAGTTCTTGGTCCTTCCACACCGAGCCACCAAGGGGCCTGTGCAAATGAAATGAGCACAAGCCTGTTGTCTCAGGCCGAAGGTCCAGGAAGGGGAGCCCCAGCAGGGAGACTGGGGAGCCCTGAGAGCTATTCCCTCAGAGCTGATCCAGGCAGGCCCAGGAGGCCGCAGCTGGGTGCCAGGGTGAGGTCTGGCCACACGGGAGCCGATCTGTGTCCCCACGTCCTCAGCAGCAGGCATCAGGGCACCCAGTGTCATCTGGAGGCCCAGGGAAGGGTCTTGCATCAGGCAGTGGCCCCTGCTGAGACTCAGAAGGACCCTCCGTGACCCCAGAAGAACAAAGCGCCAAGAGCTCTGGCAACAGAAGTGCCACCGGAAGGACGGTCCACGCAGAGGGCGGGAGCTGCTGCTGACCCTCGCTGGGGTGTGCCAGCCACAGCAGAACAGCCGAGGAGGATCCAGAGCCCCTCATGGAACAGCCTGAAAGGCCAGGCTACCGTCGAACCTCAGTCTTCCCACCAGCAGCCGGCGAGGCCATGACTGGGGCGAGAAAGTCCACCAGGGAAGTGGACGGTAAGAGACATCAGAGACCGGAATGGCCTGGGGAGGGTCTTAAAGAAGCTTCATGAATGATCAGCATCCCCAGTAGGGCCCCGAAACGAACACCACGTGGACCAGCTCAACAAGCGGCAAAAGTTCTAGAAAATGACCAAATGGAAACTGTGGAACTGGGAAACAGTAGCTGCAACAAATCCTCGTGGGTGCCCTGCCCTGCCCTCCCCCACCATGGGGGTCCAGAGTCCGGCTGCGGCTGCTGGGGCTCTGGGTCACCTGCCCTAACTCATCCTGCAGCGCTGGGGCCAAAGCAGCCTTGCCCACATGCGATGCTGGCCCTCACCTCCGGCGCTGCCTAGAGGCGCCCACGCCAGTATTTCTCACGAATGTCACCTGTACCCTCTGACTTGACCTCTTGTTGGGGAGAAATGGAAAAGGCGCTGGAGATAAATATACATTACGTAGAAGATTGTCCCAAATACTTACGATCAGTCTTGGATACATTGTACTAAAAATTATTAGGAGCGCAGGAAGCGTGAGATGTCAGAGGCCACTCAGCGTGGGGCAGCTGTCCCACCCGTGCCGGCGGCTCCTGAGCCCTCAGTGCGCCCGAGCACTCACGGTGCCGACCAACGCCCTCAGCAAGGGTCTGTTTCAGTCCGTGTGCGACTCCAGGCTGCGTGTTACCATCCCACGGCGCAGATACACTCGGGGGGAGGTGACTCACCAGCGGCATCTGGAAACCTAGACATGGACCAAGGCCAACTCCTCCCCCTCCTGCATTTCACCGCTGTGCCTTCTGCATCGAGAATATTGCAGACAGGACAGCAAATCATCCCCCCTTTCTCATGATGGTCCCAAGCTACCGAGAAGATCTGAAAATTAGGACTAGCAGAGACCTGTGCTTCGTACTTCAGAGATGCCTTCTTCCTGATTCAAGAGGTGTGATCTTTACATTCTTAAACTTAAAAGGAACTTAAAAGGAACCCAGAGATGGGCTAATTCTAACATGAGTTCCTCATATTACGGTTTAAGACACAACACTCACAGAGGGCTGGTGACAGGGGACCAGTGGAATCACTGGAGCCAGAAGCAAGACACCCATGCTTCCCATAGAGTAATCCTCCCCAAATTATGATTCATGGACCAAACTGCACTAAATGCCCGGCAGCACATCCCAGGGGCCAGCAAGCGTGGAGAGCAGCGGAGAGTGACCCCGGGAGGCCCAGGCTTGTGGAGGTGCAGGTGGGGGGCTCTGGTCCGCGGTGCTCGGGGCTGGAGCTGCTCCCGTCTGCAGAGCAGGAGTGAGGCTGATGCCGTCGGGAGGCGGAACGGAGACGGCCCGAGGGAGTTACGGGAGAGAAGTGCCCGTGTGAGAGGCAGGGAGCTCATGCCTGATCCCAGCGGGTCTGGGTCACGGTGGCAAGTGCGTGTCAGCCCGAGGGCATGTCGTCAAGCTGTGCAGCCCAGAGGCTGTTCTGTGGGTCAGTGGTAAGGTCACCTTCTCCATGGCTGAGCCCGGTACTTTCCTGGCGGTTTCCTGGGTTCTGCTTTCAGTTTGCTTCTTTGTCACAAAAGTCACAGCCCCGACTCCACGGCAGTCATAATTTCTGTCCCCCACGGCCAAAGCAGCCGCCCAGCATGCAGGGTGTGGCCGCCCCCACCCCTACAGGGAGTCCAGAAGCTGCTGCGTACGGGACCTTCCTTACCCGTCGCCGCTAATACTAAGTCTGGTGGTTAAAGCGCGGGGAGCCCCCGTCCCGCAAGGTAAAGGCCGAGTTTTGACTCCCAGTGAAAGCTTTTCTCCGTTGCACATCCTGCAGAAGGTGACGGAACTCCCTGCCCGCGCCGAAAAGCCGGCTGAGCGTCCATCACGCCTTGTCCGAGGAGGAGCTACTGGCCGTGTTCTCAAGAAATTTAACGTTTCCCCAAAGGTAAAATTATATTTCTAGAGCAGCAAAACACACATCGTGGGTACTTAACTGCAAAGACATGTAGTTTCTCTGATCCAAGCCCCGAATGCACCTACGGGCGCTATACCCCGCGCTACGAAAGTGCTGCTGTTCGTAGCACCGATAAGTACAGAGATGGAATAAATATCAAACACGAGTAACTCAAGTGGAAAATTTCAGGAAAATAGAGTGTCATTTTCCCTGGTTTCATTGTTTAAAGAGACCAATTAGTAAAAAAAAAATAAAGTAGTCTTTGCTGTTTTGGACTTCTTAGAATTTTTTAATACACTTTATCATGTACTGTTTTCCAGAAAAGATCTAGATTCACCTAGATTCATTTTAAACTCATCTCATAATAAACTTATCCCCTAAACTACCTCATAATCGTTCTTAATAAGGCTTTTTATCCTTTTTTTCAGTCACTAATAACCAAACGACATTTGTGAGCAAAGTGTGCCCCAAGGACCAGGAATATAAAAGAGACCACAGGGTTATCACAGGAGAAAGAAGGTAAATTCTTACCCTAAATGGCACAGGGGAAACTCTTCTCCTGTGAATCAGGAGTCCATGCCCGAGTGCGGGAGGCAGGCGGGGCGGCTCTTGGGGACGGACAAAGGTCTCCCCGCAGTGGGGGGTGTCCTTCTGCAGGCAGCTTCCTGCAGGACGTGGCCTGGCTGGGGGACCAAGCCTGAAGGATGTGACCAGAGAGTGCCCAGTCGGTGGCTGGGAAACCGCCTCCGAAAGACAGCTGGAGAGGCCCTGAGAGGCCAGGGGACGTCAGGTAAGGGCACATAGTCCATCTTGGTGCTCATGAATGATGAGACGAGGTCCCTGAATCATGAGCCCCTTGCCAGAGCCACCCAGCCAGCCACCCAGCCAGCCAGTTTCCAACAATGATGGTGACACAGGACCACTTCCTGTCTGTGAGCGCCTGTGCTTCAAGGAGACGGTTTCAAAGTAAAATGTCATCGTGTTCTGTTGGCACTTGACCCCTGGCCTCGTGGATTGTATTGCAAGAACTGCACTGTCAGCTGTCTCCTCCTCAGAAGATTCCTGATTTCCTGGCCCTGCGCTCCTTCTTGTCATGTTGGAAGTACAGGACGCCAGTGGGACTAGAGGTTGGTCCGGAAAATGGACATCCATGTCCTCTGACACTTTGTCCACAACTATCGTCCATGTTCAGAAAGGCCTGGGGTCATTCAAACTTCTCTGTCCTTAGGTTGCCCGTCAACAAAACAACGATGACGGCTTCGGAGTAGCCCTTCTCAGAACCTTGGTGTGTAGCCAAACGCACCTGCGGAACATTGGCTCTAAGGCTTTTTTGTTGTTGTTTTAATTACACAAATGTTTTCTGCTTGAAAAATGTTGTACAATGTCCAACCCCATATTTTGGATCTTTATAACTAGGTTTTAACTGGACTAGTAAAAATATGTATCTCTATCTTCAGAAACAGATGGACATGCAGGAAGGGTTCAAAACGAGGTGGCCGATTCAGCAGCCGAGAGATCCTGATTAAACTGCCAAGGCCTGGGGTACAGGCTGGGATATCGCCACTAATACATGTAATTTGCTATAGAGAAGCAAGATGAAAACGAATGCTTCTTTTGTATTAATAAAAAAAAGTTCATTAATGTTTGTGTCAGTTAGTCAAGCTTCTCCAAGTATTTAGAAACATGAGATTCATATAGATTCCTCTTTCCAGGCCTCAGATTTCTGCCTTAAGTCTGTGGGTAACATTTTCCTCTTTAAAAACACTATTGTTTTGCCTTTCTTTTATCATTTGCGGTTTTGTGCTCTTTCTCACCTGTAAAATATCTTTTTTATCTTTTTTTAATTTTTAAAAGATTTTATTTACTTGCTTGGGAGAGAGAGAGAGGAAGGGAATTTGCGTGAGGAGGGGAGAGGGAGACGGAGAAGCAGGCTCCCCGCTGAGCAAGGAGCCTGATGCGGGACTCGATCCCAGGACCCTGGATGGTGACCTCAGCTGAAGGCAGGCGCTTCACCAACGGAGCCCCCCAGGTGCCCCTCACCTATACAGTATGTTGTAGGGCTCTGAAAGTATCTGGAAATAGAACTCTGAAAAGAAAAGATACATAGGATTTTAGTGAAAGAGTAATGATAAGAGGGCCTGTCACAGCCCTTTGTAGTTTCAAGTGTTTTCAACACTTTCTATTTTAGTCTTTGCGTTACTCTTGGGAGGTGGACTGGACAGATGTCCCCGCCTCGCTCCCGTTGCGAGGACACCGAGTAGGCAGGCTTTGAGAAACGGCAGGTTTGGAAGCAGGATTTGAATTCCTACAACTTCAAGCCGGGGGTGTTTCCTAGAAACCAGGAGAAAATCAATGTCGCGTGCGTGTAGGTGCCGGTGACCCGTGGAACTCTGAATCATATTGAGTAGACGGTCATGTACGAAACTTTAATTCACGGTGAGGTCCGTGAGCGCCAAAGCCGTCCTGTGTCCTAACGGTCAAGAGCGAGCCCTTAACAGCTTCAGCTACACGCTCAGTCGACGCAGCTCTTTGCAACACTGCCCTGAGTCCAGCCTCCACGTCCCCCTCAGCTGCGGTCTCTGTCTCATGGGCGGCCCCACGCGCTGAGGCAGAAAACCCCGACTCCCTCGCTTTGCTGCTGTGACCGTGTCACGCCGGTCTGCAGGGGGCCTGATGTTCACTAAGGATTGGACGTGACCGGGGCCGGAGTGAAGGGAGCTGACGCAGGTCTCGTGCTGGGGCCGTGGGGCAATCAGACACGTGCAGGGATCCCTAGATGTGCAAAACACACAACTTTGCCAAAGAAGAAAACTCGTGTCATATTTACAATTATAGTATGGGGGAAACTCTCGCTGGTAGTGCGTCTGCCAGTTAGTTGGCGTGTCTAGTTAGAGTCGGGGGAGTTGTCTCTCTCTGTGCTCTCTGTGCTCACAAGACAGCAGGAGGGACAGCGAGCAGGCGCACAAGCCAGAGGCAGGGCACAGGCAGAGGGAACAGACAGAGAGAATCTTCAAGGAGACCCCCTCCGAGCACAGGGCCAGACGCAGGGCACCTTCCCCGGACCCTGAGATCATGAGCTGCGCCCAAACCAAGAGTTGGCCAATGAACTGGCCGACCACCCAGGCGCCCCCGAACAGCTGAAGGTGCCGTGAAGCAGACTCAGTGCCAGATGAGGAAGGTATTTGAAATTTCATTTGGGTTCAGTCTAAACCATCCAAACTTCTTTTTTGAGGGGGAGAAACAGAGGGAGAGGGAGAAAGGATCTTAAGTAGCTTCCGTGCCGGGTACAAAGCCCATCTGGGCTTGAGCACACGGCCCCGACATCCTGACCGGAGCTGAAATCAAGAGTTAGACACGGAACCAACTGAGCCACCCAGGTGTCCCCAAAGCATCCAAACCTCTGACGTGAGAATAAAAAATTCCCTGAGCTACTTTTTTAGAAACAGAAAACCCATGTGCAAATTTGTATCTGCTTTTCAGCTTTAACGAGCATAAATGAGATGCATTAAATCAAATAATGTTTAAATACAACCCTGGGTAAATATAATATAATATAATATAATATAATATAATATAATATAATATAATATAAAGTGAAACAAAACAAAAACACAATGAGATAGCATTTTAAAAAGGTTTTCCCAATTCCTTAAAGGAAGTTTCTTTAAATATATGTTCAAGGGTGCCTGGACGGCACAGTGGGTTGAGCTACTGACTCCTGGTTTTGGCTCAGGTCATGATCTCAGGGTGGTGAGATCAAGTCCGCTGGGCTCTGCACTTAGCACAGGCCCCTTCTGCCCCCTCCCCCCTGCTCTCTCTCTGTAAAATAAATAAATCTTAAAAAAAATATATATATATATAAATACACACACATATTTAAGAACCTTACAAGGTTATTTATAAAGTAACTGATTTTGACAGACAGTAGAGTACTGACATTATAAGAAAACACGTCTTATGATCTCTGACCACAGATTCCCATTGAGTTGGAGAGGATGATTCCTGGCCGTGTGCACTGAAATCTGGTCTGAATGGCTGAGGCTGCCGGGAGATACAGGACAGAATAGGCACACGTCTGTGCCACAGCCGGAGACACACAGCTAAGAGCAAAGCAGGACGGCAGCGAGAGGCGGCTGGCTGTGGTCAGAGAGGAGTCCCTGCTGCCACGTCCGGGAGCTTCGCAGACTGCCCCTGTCCAGACCTCTGCCTCCCAGAGGCGGTTTCTGTGCACAGGGTCACCACGGTGTAGGTGGTGTAGGAAATAACCACCCAGAAATGAAACACGCTATTTCCCTCAGCCGTCTGTTTCAGAGCTCAAGTGAGACCTACACATGACGCCTGTCCTTGTCAGCCGAGACCCCTGCTACCCTCCACGTGCCCACACTGCCCCATCGCCCCACGCTGCGACCTCCCAGACCGTCCTGCCACACGTGGAGCCCTGGGACGCTAACTTGTACTGTGTCTCCGGATCACCAACTGTAGTCACTTTTCTCTTGCCTGTTGAACACGAGCTTGGAATTAAAATCACATGAATTCTTCCTAAGAGCTTCCAAAGGAGAGAGATCTACATTAAAGAGCCATTTCTTAGTATCTCAGCAAACTCAGTGGCAGCCGCATGTTTTCACGGTCGCACAGCCGGCTTTGATCGCACTGTCTTGACCCGGTTCTACAATTACGTTACAGCTAGAAAAATACCGAACTAGTCATCTAGTCTATCGCTTTTCACGCTGACAGGTGAGAACCAAAATGACACTGATCCAAGTCTGGGACACCGTGGAACTAGACCTCTGGTCACCTAAAGTCATTCTAAATTCAAAACAAACTGCTAATCCTGTACATTTAGGGATAGGATTCTGCCAAGTCCCTTGCCTGCGTGTCTACTGTTTGGCAGAACAATGCGGCGGGAAACAGCAGTATTTCTTGTCTGAAGAGGTACCATTTACAGGAGGCGAACACATACTCCTGGAAGTGAGTTCAAAGAAAAAATTAGCAGATGGAAGGTGAGATGCTCACATCACATAGAATCAGATAATATGGCATATAATGAGGTGCCCATAGGCCACGTTCCCGTGCAGACTAGTCCTCGGTACTCGGGGAGACCTTTCTTTGAGATAAGAGCTCGCACAAGACAATTAAAACCACCTGCATCAATGACACAGTCAATAGAATTGACGGCCATGTCTAATTGCATATTTACTGTGCCCAACTTAAATATTTCATAAATTCTTTATTCATTTCTCACTGAATATTCATTTTTGAATTCTGGAACACTTGCAATATACAAATCTGTATCCCTTGGTGGATAAACTCATTAAGAAGTTTGCCATTTCGGGGCACCTGAGGGGCTCAGGTGTTAAGCGTCTGCCTTGGCTCAGGGCAGGCTGGGGTCCTGGGATGGGGCCCTGAGTCAGGCTCCCTGCTCAGCAGGAGTCTGCTTCTCCCTCTGCCTCTGCCCTCCCTGCTTGTGCTCTCATTCTCTCTGACAAGTAAATAAATAAAATCTTTAGAACAGAAAAGAAGTTTGCTATTCAGAACTGGACCCACACCAAGTTGCATTCACTGTGTCCTGAGCCCCTGATATAGTTGGGGGATTGGGTGGGCAGGGGTGTGAGGGGCCCTCCAGATCTTCGAGGAGGTCGTACCTTCATCAGGTGGTAAGAGTGTGTGCAAAAGTGCATCAGGTGCAAAGCAAAGACAATGCTTTTTCTCCAGAAAGTATTTCTCTACTAATTACCATACGCAGGAGTGTGAGTAGGAAGCCCCTCCTGGGCAGATAGGTTTAGAGCCCTCAGGCTTCACCAGCCCATGCCTGGCATCTGGTCTAGTTTTCACGTGCACAGGAGAGCACTCCACTCACATGAACATGTGGGTTCTCCCGACACTTCGGTTAGGGTGCGGCACCGATGCCCGTGTGTGACGTCGCACGTGTTGGAGGGCAGGCGGGGAATCAAGCCCTTGGCAGGACAAACAAGGGCCAGAGGCAGTTTGGAGGGATTGAAATCCTTCACGTTTTAACAGGAGAATGTCGTCTATCCTGAACAACTTCTTACACACACGTATGTGACTTTGCCTGAAAGAAAAGCACCTGAATGAAAACCCTGAGAATGCCAGATCCATTGTCCTGGGATTTCCAACCTCGACTATTCAGTAGAACAAAGAAAAGTAATTTCTGGTGCTGCTCCGGTGACTCGACACAACCCGAACACAAGCAAATTGCTAAATTGCTGAATTAAAAAATATTTCCGTATTGCCAGTGAGCAATAAAGATACGTTTTGAAGGCAACAGTGTGCTGTTAAAAATGGTATGTTTCTCCGTTACTGTCTTGCTGTGTTGTTGACATTCTAGTAACTAGAACCTCACTCCCCCTGCCTCGGCCTGAGACCACAATGAACAAGAAAGACTTCAGCATAGCATCGGTCAGATCCATAAATACTCCCATGCTTTCATTTAAAAAACATGTAGATGGCTTTAAAAAATCAAATATTAGTCAATATATATATTTTTCTCAGATATTGGAAATTCCCCAGTTTAGACTGGAGCTGGAAACTTAGACCCCTCAACCCTCGATCACGTGACATGATCTCAGACAGGGACTCCCGTGACTCCGGGCGGATCCGATGGAAACCCACCTGCTGCCCTTCCCTCTCTGGGAAGCAAACAGGCAGTAGCAAAACCCAGAGATCAGTTTGCCTCAAGTTGACTATTCCTCAGCATTTCCTGCCATGCAGGAAATTAAAGCCCGAATGGACAATGATCTCCATGAGGACTTATCTCCACGTTAGAAGCCGCCACAAAGACACACGTGACACTGCTTTGCACGCTATGCAAGAGACGTATGACGTGACCGAGTTTTCTTCCACCAAAACTCTATTTTCCTAGGCACCTCTCTCCTGTCGGCGTGTATGCACAACTGAGTCACCTTGTGTGTGTCACATATATATGAGCTATATATATGAGCTATATATATGTGTGTCACGTGAGTATATACATTGGATTAAAATGTGCTTGTTGAGGGGGACACCAGTCGTTAAGAGCCCGGCCTTGTGAAGTGCTCACCTTTCATCAGCGGACACCATCTCCTCTGGCTTTGGCACACCCAGTGTCTCCGTGTTTTGAGACACGGCCCAGACACTGTCCCTCACGGTCACGGGCTCTGCCCACACTGACTTTATGTGTCTCATGGTGAGGTGGGTGCTCCTCGGAGTGGAGCTGACCCAGGTGCTGAGGATGCCCGAGGTCCTCAGGTGTGCCACTGAGTCACCTGGTCCCAGGAGCGCCTCTGCACAGGCAGGAAACCCCTCACATGCCCCAAACGGTCTGCTGTGATTTCAGCAGATGCCTCCAGTGGAAAAGCAGTGAGAGTTTATAAAACCAAATGCACATTTTGAATCAGCTTCTTAAAAATATATTGCATAAATTTATCTAGAAAGGAGTGTTTATAATTATTACCAGTAATGGGCTCAGGAAAGAAGAGCCTCTGAAGACACTGACAAGAAATGTTTTCCTCAGCTATTGCATTGGTTGGATTTTTAGGTTACACTAAGTTGGGGGACACAGAAAAGGAGCAAGTGAGAGAGAATAACTAAGGGCGATGACATTATAGCATCATGTGGTGAGTCGATTCGGCTTACGAGTACGGGAAATGATGTGAACAACATGTGTACAAAATACAATTTTTGTGTCAGACCCTGATACGGATAGCGGTTGAACATGGCATCGAAATTTCCATGTGAGTGTGGACGGTGCAAACTGATGAGTTCGTTATTGTTGTTTTCTGGAATTTTTGAGACGACAAAGGTAAAAGCACACATAGCAAATAATTAGAAAATGAAAAAGATGTACAAAGATGTGAAAAATTCATAATACTAACAACAATCATGCTAAATGAAATAATTATTATGATTAAACTGTCATTGTAGATCCACTGAGACTGTTTGGAATTCATTATTTCTAGACTCTGACGTTTTAAGAGAAGTACAGGGATATACTTCAAAGAGTCGAATCCATATCCAGCCCTTAGAATTGATATGCTAAAAATGAAATAGGGCAGAGAAATGTATTTTGTGACGATTTTGAAGAAGCAGGATGCGACAAAGATGCTCTTCATTTCCCTTAGTGGTCATCCAAACTTCAGGCCAACATACCTCTAATCGCGGTACCCACTTTGTGAGTAGTGAATTGTAATGTGGATGATGCTTCATGTAAGACGTTTGTTTCCTGCTTGAACTTGATTAAAAGGACCTTCACTTGGGTTTATTAGTCACAAAAAATTAATCTGTGTCTTAATCTTGTATAAGAGGGTGTATAGGGGTAACGTGGGGAAAACAGGAGACATTTTAGGAAGGGGATGAGCTGTGCCCCCGACTGTTTCATGGGGGTAATGTGGGAAATGTTTGCAGCTTGGAGGCTTGGAAAGTGGGGTCGAATCTGAGGGTCGAGGCATGAGGGGCAGAGTTGTGTGGACATAGACCAGCATGCCGGAAAACTGAGTAAGAAAACAGGGAGCAGGAAGAAACAAGGACAAGGTAAAAACCAGCCGGCAAATATCCGTACAAGATGACTGTGGAAATGGCTGGAGGAAAGAGCCGAAGCCGGGGCGTAAGACTGCCCGTGGCGAGCGTCCAGGGCTGGTGTACAGGTTGTGGGAGGAAGTTCCAAAGAAGCAAAGGTCTTGCTGCCAGACTGACTTTAATCCTAGCTTCACATGGGACAGTGTGACAAGGACATTCTCTCTCCTTCTACTGCATGAAATCTCTTGTGTTCCTCCTTTACTACCAGGACGCGGGATCCACTTCCGCTGGAGAAGACACCATAATGACCAAGATGGCCAACATCTGGAGGACACTGTTTATGCAGGCATTCAGAACCAGAGGGCAATGTAGAAGGGTGAACAGCATTGACACTGACCCTTCTCTTGTAGAACTCAGCCTAGTCTGATGGTCACTGACTCCAGGGAAACTTGAAGACTTAACAGACACCCTTTATCCAGTACAGAGAAAATGCATCTTCACTGTATTACTCAAGTGTTCCCAACTCCTGGAGCCCACCCATGAGATTAGTTCCATAAATCCCATCTTAATGTGAAGAATCCATCAGTGATTTTACCCTTCTGGTTAGTCACTCTTAAAACAGTGCCCTTCCACAAGACCCCAGAGAGCCCCCTCATCCCACCTGCCATGTGAGGGCATAGAGAGAGGGCTGTCTGCACCAAGTGGAAAGTTCTCAACAGACAGTGAATCTGTTGGAGCCAGGACGTTGGGCCTCCAGCCTCCGGAGCTGTGAGAAGTCAGTATCTGTTGTCTAAGGTCCCCAGTCTGTGGTGCTCTGTGACTGCAGCCAGATCATCTGAGGCGTCGTCACGAGTCCTCAGGGTCCTTCCGTCTGGAGTGGCTCCTCAGTCTTCCCTTGCCCATTCTGACCTTGGTGCTTTGAGACATTAGAGAACAAGTTTTTTGTGGAGAGTCCCTCAACCTGGGTTTCTTCCATAATACCACCTTTGATGGGAGTATCTCAGGAGATGTCGAGTTCTCCTTCTGTCCCTGCAGGCGACATGTGCCAACCTTCCCTTCCGTCATTCAGTCCAGGTGCCTTCCAGTTTCTGTGCTAAAACGACTTTGATTGCTTTTCAATTAATCAATGTTTTGTGGGTCTTTGCTCACTAAGTATCTGAAAGTCTCATTTCTCATTGAATTTTCAATTATTCATTTATTAAATAAATATGGACTCTTAGTTCCTATTTTCTTCAAAAGGTTAAAGTTCCTCCTTGTCATTACTTCTGATGGCTAACTTGTCTTTGAATTGTCCTGTGAAAGCCTACAAGTGAGCTGGGTTCTGTGTCTTTCTGACATTTACGTCTCTACTCGAGCATGTTCCTGCCTCCTGGCACAAGACGTCCCAGGTTCATCGTGTACTTTCCGTCTCTCCAGGGAGCCTTGCTTCATTTTAGTGGAGAACTCATGTAAAAGTGATGATCTCAGGGAGCTCCGGGCTCCTGGGTTTTCACTGCCTTAAGCTCTACCAGGAGAAAGAATTCTATGTATGGGTCTAATGCGCAATCATGGATGTATGTACGATACATTTTTGCATCATCTATCGATCCATTCCTACTGACCTGTCTATCTATATTGAAATCTGTGACATCATTCCAGGAGCACTGGTTTTAGTCCAGCACCACAGTGTTTGTTCTGGTCTCCAACACTGAGAAACCTGGCTCCCTTCACTTCAATGTATCTGCCAAGATATTAGTAATATGATACTTGCTAAGTCATATTTGCTAACATGCTCAATCCTCTGTCTGTCAGCGATTGCCCATTACCGTACCTGGACACCTCCCTCGTCTGCCCGGGCTGCAACTCGCAGCTTCCAGATGTCCATCCTTGGGGCCACCCTTCTCCCTGCCTTGGGCTCTGACACCCCTAAGACACTCTTCTATGAAGTTGCCTGAATTTCTCTGTGATTCTTGATGATTTTGAGCCTGTGATGAGAGGCTGTATCAATGCATTCCTTCAGGGAAGGAATTCCTTCCTTAAGGGAAGAGATAAGTCTTCCTGGCACCCCACACATCCTGGTGCTAATTCCATATCGCAAGGGGCAGTGGTGATGTCCAGAGTAATCAGAGAATGTACCGAGTTCTTGGTCAGATCCTGATTTGCTCCTTCTGGCCAGATTTCCATGTCAAGGAGGGATGAGTTACTTAAATCTGTAAGATTCTTTCCACTCTGAAAGTAGCTAAGGAAACACTATATGATTTCTCTGTTGTCTCTGCCAAAACAAATAAATACCCATGAGCAAAAGCAGCATGGGACCTTGAGCCTACACTGGGACTCTTGTGTAGCAGAAAGGAAACACTAAACCAAAACTGGGGTCAAAGATCACCAAAGTCTGTTAGAACAAGATGAGATGAATCATGAGGCAAACTGTAGTCACCTTAGATGATTCACTCTGAGCAATCTGTGCTTCTCACCTACCCTCTGCTTAGGAAGCAAATGTGCTAGAAGAGCCTATTATTGTCTGAGTAATTGCCGGTTGGGTGTCGCTCACGAGTCATTGTAGTCTGTGCTGGAAAATTTCCCTAATAACCTCATCTGAAATAAGATGTAAATAAAGCACTTAGCAAAATTACATGAGTCTCAGAGTTCAGATACTTTTGAAAGTAATTTAATATTTAATCATCTGAATGTTTGTAGAAAACGTAAAATCATTTTGATTTAATTTTTCTCATATCACCCCTGATGAAAGCTGCTATAGAAAATATTTTTTTAACTCCTTCTTCTTCTTCTTCTTCTTCTTTTGTTTTTACTTAAATGTGACTTGGAGCTAGAACACAAAAGAACAGCTTTTGAGAGCGGTTCCTTTTCTCTACTATGGGACTGACCCATTTGAGACCACTGTTGGCTGCTCCATGGTTATGTCGCTGTTATTTTTTTAGAGAGAAAATTAATTTCATCTTCAATCTCATAATATGCTATATTCCTCATAGAAGAAGACTACTTGGTGATAAAATTCTTCTTTGAATTCTTAAGGGAGATATTTGAGTGAAAACTGCTTTTTTTCAGCTCACACAGACACAGACACACACCTTGATTATGTTCCTGTCCATATCTTTTGTGGCCAGGTCCTAAAATGATGTTCCATGAAGTATAAATGTGTGAGATGTATTTATAGAGCATAGCTACCTGTATTGCTATAATATTCTGTTTTTTTTTTTTTTTTACCATTACCTAGACCAATTTCTTAGACTTCCACACATCTCTATAAAACACAACAGAATCTTAGTATCAGAATATACACTTTTCATTAGTCAGGGTCTGCCTATGGAAAAGTCATTTTGAGTGTATGCCTTTTAAAATAATATTTTCTGTAATATTCTTACATAAAATGAAAACAAAGACTTTCCATGAAATGCACAAATTGTATATTTGCATTTAGGTAATATATAAAATATGAAATGGTATGTTTGTATCAAACGGGACTACAGCAAGCTATTGCTTATGTGTATTATTTATAAAATAACACCGTTTTATTTATAAAATAAAAAATAATACCATATTATTTATAAAAAAAACTGTATGTCTTGAATTCTCTTCTCTTAGAATAATAAATAGTTATTTTTGGTTAAAAAATAATAAAATAAAACACAACAGAAATCCAAACAAAGGATAACCTTTCTTTCCTGTTTACAAGTTGTAATATGCTTTCCATCTAGAAAAGATGATAAATTTCTAGGGTTTGAGGCCATATTGATTGAAATGGCATGTGTTATTGTCAGCTTAATGTTTTCCATGTGGATCTCAGTAAATGGTTTTGGTGGTGCAAATGGAATAAAATGAAAGGAATGAAAGAGCCAGAAATTGATAACTGAAGTTCAGAATATCCATGAATGCATCTGTAATTGTGCCTTTTCTGTTCTCCACAAACACAATCAACTGGATACAGCTCATTAGCTGTATCAATTCCCTCATTAGCTTTGCTGTGCCAGTCCCCAAGGCTCAGGAGTGAAATTATGATTTCATTGAGCAGACTCATGATTTAAGCTTTATGTGAGAAAAATGACACCTCCTATAATATCACAGCTTCTGCTGAATGAAAGAATGAAGGCCGCAGTCAGAGATCAGAATCTGGAAGACCACCATGTCCTAAGACCGGAACCTGCCCAGCTCCCCTGGGTCTGTTCTCTTTCTTTCTCACAAAGCCTCACGAAGCTTCTGGATTTTATTGATTGTTTTTTCCAAGAACAAGCTTTTAGTTTTATTGATTTTTCTCCGTTGACTTCCTGCTTTCAATTTCACTGATTTATGCTTTATTCTTAGCGTTTTTATTCTGCTTACTTTGGATTTAACTGACTCTCTGGTAGAAGTTCTCCCTGGTAGAAGTGTCAGTGTTTCATTTTAAATCTCTCTTCTTTTCTCATACTTGTACTCAACGCTCTACATTTCCCCCAAGCATTGTTTTAAATGCATCACACAAGCTTCATAGCTTTTAATTTTCATTTAGCTCAAATTATATTTTAATTTCTCCTGAGGTTTCTTCTCTGACCCATGTGTTCATTAGAAGAGTTTGTTTTATCTTCTTGTATTTGGGGATTTTCCACTTATCTCTCGGCTCTGATTTCCAGTGTGGACGGAAAGCAGACATCATATGACTTCTGTTGTTTAAATATGTGAAGCTGCGTTTTACCGCCTAGAATGTGGTCTTTCTTGGTCAATGTTCCACGTGAGCCTGAGAAGGATGTGTGTTCTGTTGTCGTTGGAGAAGTACTGTGTAGACGTCAATGACAGCCAGTCGATGGATGATGTTGTTGCCTTCACCTGGGTCCTTACTGGTTTTCTGTGTGTTGGCTCTCTCCTTTTCTGATGGGAAGTGGAAATCTCTGACCACACAGTGGATTCACCTATTTTCCCCGACAGCTTCACTAGTTTTCCTCAGGTAGTTTGGTGCTCTGTTGTTAAGTATTACTGTGTGTTCTTGGAGAACTGACCCTATGTTTTATGCAATACCTGTCCCCACTGATAGCTCTTCTTGCTTTAAAGTCTTCTTAGTCTGCAATTAATATAGCCACTGCTGCCCTTTTTGATTAGTGTTATCATGATATTTTTTCTACATTTTTCACTTCTGATCTATATGTGTTTTTATATATAAAGTAGGTTTTTTTGTAGACAATGTTTAGGTTTTTTATAGATAATGCAAAGGTGTACCTATAATAGGTAGGTTCTGTTTTTTGATCCATCATGATAATTTGACTTTTATTTGATGCATTTAGACCATTACCTTCTAAAATCATGACTAAGATCATTGTATTTTAAAAAGCTGTATATTCTTTAGTGTCCTTTGTTTTTTGTTCTGATTTTTGTCCTCAATCTCTTTTGTAGTCCTCACTCGTTTTGTGGTTTTAATGAAGATTTTGTTTGATTTAGTTTTCTCCCTTTCTTAACATCTTGGTATGTCTATTTAAAAAAAAAAGTTTGCGGAGAACAGTGTGGAGATTCCTCAAAAAATTAAAAATAGAGCTTCCCTATGACCCTGCCATTGCACTCCTGGGTATTTACCCCAAAGATACAGATGTCATGAAAAGAAGGGCCATCTGGACCCCAATGTTCATAGCAGCAATGGCCACGGTCGCCAAACTGTGGAAGGAACCAAGATGCCCTTCAACGGACGAATGGATAAGGAAGATGTGGTCCATATACACTATGGAGTATGATGCCTCCATCAGAAAGGACGAATACCCAACTTTTGTAGCAACATGGACGGGACTGGAAGAGATTATGCTGAGTGAAATAAGTCAAGCAGAGAGAATCAATGATCATATGGTTTCACTTATTTGTGGAGCATAACACATAGCATGGAGGACATGGGGAGATGGAGAGGAGAAGGGAGTTGGGGGAAATTGGAAGGGGAGGTGAACCACGAGAGACTATGGACTCTGAAAAACAATCTGAGGGTTTTGAAGCGGCGGGGGGTGGGAGGTTGGGGTACCAGGTGGTGGGTATTATAGAGGGCACGGATTGCATGGGGCACTGGGTGTGGTGCAATAATAATGAATACTGTTATGCTGAAAATAAATAAATTTAATTTAAAAAAAGTTTGTAGTAAACATTTATAGCTAGTCCAAGTTCATTTTTAAATAGCAATCTACCATTTCATGGGTAGTGTGAGTACATTATAGTAATAAATTAATCCTAATTCCTCATCCCTTGTATCATTGTTGTCATTCGTTGATAGATAAGCATTCGTGCACACGTAAGATTCAGAAATATACATGTAAGCACACTAGATCGATTATACTGTCGGTGTTCTTATTGTGAACAAACTATGATTTCTTAGATCAATTAAAAGTAAGAAAATGTAAGTCTCTATTTTACCTCCACTTACTCCTTCCTCAATGCTTGTCTTTATGCAGATCTGAGTCTGACCTGTATTATTTTCCTTCTCTGTAAAGAACTTCTTTTAACATTTCTTGCAAGGAAGATCTCCTGGCAAACCCAAAGCCAATAAATCAACATAAACACTCATTTAGATTGGTGAATTCTGTAAAATCCCTCTGAAGGGAAGAAACCGTCTCTAGGCTCATGGAAAACCTGAAAACTGAGTTAACAGACAAACACTGAAAGCTACACGGAGAAAGTTCAAGGCAGGAAGGAAAGCCAGAAGATCAACGAGATCAGTGAGCTGCCCGAAGGACGCTTAACAATAGCATGATGTTTGAGAACTTTAGGATTAAAAAATGATCCCATAAAATAAGCACGGAACATCACAAAAAGAGAACTAACAGGTGAGAAAAAAGAAACAAGGGAAATCCTAGAAAAAACAATATATATGCCCATTAGCTTGAGCAGTTACTATTCCAGAGTGTTGTCAGGGTCCTTTCGGAAAGGAAGAAAGCCCCCCACCCCCATGCTGCCATGATCCTGCAATGCCCCAGCTGAGCCCCAAGACCTTGTGGTTAAGGTTCCACACCTGCTCGTTAGGGCCAGTTAATGGGGAAAAAAGACAGGCTGACATTATAACTGAAGGGTACCTCAAAGAGTCAATCTTTCTCTGAATAGATTCTTCCTTTTCTTGATAAATCTTTGCCCAATTTGGGGAAATGTCCCACAATAAGATTATGCTAATATTCTCTAGATATAATTCCTCTAAGAATCGAACACTTGAAATGAAAGGACTTTATGGAATATACATCGTATCTCAGTAATGTTGTTTTAAAAACGTTTATGTTCAGGGGCACCTGGATGGCTCAGGGGGTTGAGACTCTGTCTCAGCTCAGGTCATAATCTCAGGGTCCTGGGATCAAGTCCTGCATCGGGCTCTCTGCTCGACAGGGAACCTGCTTCCCCTTCTCTCTCTGCCTACTTGTGATCTCTCTCTGTCAAATAAATACATAAAATCTTTAAAAAATAAAAAATGTGTTATGTTCAAACTTGGCCTTTTATCCTATAATAATAAGGATGCTGGATGCAAGAGAAATATCTTAGAAGAATCTTAAAACAATTTATCATGATAAAATAGAAATACAGAAATTCTAGCTTTATTTTTAAAAATATGAGGTTCTTGGGCGCCTGGGTGGCTCAGTTGGTTGAGCGACTGCCTTCGGCTCAGGTCATGATCCCGGAGTCCCGGGATCAAGTCCCGCATCGGGCTCCCAGCTCCTTGGGGAGTCTGCTTCTCCCTCTGACCTACTCCTCTCTCATGCTCTCTTTCACTCATTCTCTCTCAAATAAATAAATAAAATCTTTTAAAAAATTAAAAAATAAAAATATGAGGCTCTCAACAGTCTCTGATCCTACAGAAGTAAGCCTGAAAACTGGTCTTTAAAATTTTGTTAGGTAGTCGGTAAATCAGACTTCCTGGCAGCTTTCTGAAAGTTTCTAAAATATTTTGCACATTAAATGATTCATTTAAAATGAATGTTTTGTGACACACCACAGAGATTTCCTCTTATTATCTAATGGAACACATGCCCTGCCAACGGGATTCTTGCTTCTCCTTTTCTAGTCTAGTGAGTTGCTCAGTTTGTTTTACCAGTTTTCTTCATTAAGCACGATGCATATTCAGGATCTTAATTTTGAAAAGATTAATTCATGTTGTGGTTTATTTGAAACTCCTCTCAGGTATAAAAATTCTCATTTTCTGATACTAAATAGAAAATTCTACCACAACTCAAAGCTCTGAAATATCATAAGTGACAATGAACAACTTTTTATCAGGACAGTATACTTCGGCGAGAAATATCTTAAACTTCATTTGTCATCTCCCCCACACCATGACAGTGTGTTTCTTAAACTTAAAAAAAAACCCCACAAAAAAACACAAAAAAGAGTCATAACATGAAACATTGCTCTTCATGATGAGAGTACAGGTTCAAGGGCATGAAGGTTGCTGTTGACCCCCAGAAATGAAAGGAAGAGTGGCCACATTGACACAGAGAGAGGCTCCCATTGGGAAAACATCTTCAAAATGGAGCTCTTACTACTAATTGCGGGAGCCCGCATCCCCCTGTCAACTCCGAGAAACAGTCACAGGTGAAGAAACGCTTTGACATCCTATGGGGGCAGATTGCTGAAAGTCACACGTCCAGACTGCAATTCTGTTCTGCGTGCGTGCTCTCCTGGCAGTGCATTCCTGACATGTATGGCTTTTACACAAACATTTGGTGTATGACCTCACTTTAAGCAACTAATTAGGAGAGTTCTCATAAAGACAAACAACTCTTTAACTCTTTAATCAACTCTTTTTATCCCAATAAGCAATCTTACAATTCCTTCTGGTGATGAAGTCCCAAAAGTCTATTTTCGCTTTTGTTTCCTTTACCTTTGGAGACATATCTTGAAAGAAGTTGCTGTGGCTGATATCAAAGAGATTACTGCCTATGTTCTCCTCTAGGATTCTGATGGATTCCTGTCTCACATTGAGGTCTTTTATCCATTTTGAGTTTATCTTTGTGTACGGTGTAAGAGAATGGTCGAGTTTCATTCTTCTACATATAGCTGTCCAGTTTTCCCAGCACCATTTATTGAAGAGACTGTCTTTTTTCCACTGTATATTTTTTCCTGTTTTGTCAAAGATTATTTGACCATAGAGTTGAGGGTCTATATCTGGGGTCTCTACTCTGTTCCACTGGTCTATGTGTTTGTTTTTATGCCAGTATCATGCTGTCTTGGTAACCACAGCTTTGTAATAAAGCTTGAAATCAGGTAACGTGATGCCTCCAGTTTTATTTTTGTTTTTCAACATTTCCTTAGAGATTCGGGGTCTCTTCTGATTCCATACAATTTTTTGGATTATTCGCTCCAGCTCTTTGAAGAATACCGGTGTAATTTTGATTGGAATGGCATTAAAAGTATAGATTGCTCTAGGCAGTATACACATTTTAACAATGTTTATTCTTCCGATCCAAGAGCATGGAATGGTCTTCCATCTTTTTGTGTCTTCAATTTCTTTCATGAGTGTCTGTAGTTCCTCAAGTACAGATCCTTCACCTCTTTGGTTAGGTTTATTCCCAGGTATCTTATGGTTCTTGGTGCTATAGTAAATGGAATCAATTCTCTAATTTCCCTTTCTGTATTTTCATTATTAGTGTATAAGAAAGTCACTGATTTCTGCACATTGACTTTGTATCCTGCCACATTGCTGAATTGCTGTATGAGTTCTAGTAGTTTGAGGGTAGAGTCTTTTGGGTTTTCCATATAAAGAATCATGTCATCTGTGAAGAGAGAGAGTTTGACTTCTTCATTGCCAATTTGGATACCTTTAATTTCTCTTTGTTGTCTGATTGCTGTTGCTAGGACTTCTAATACTATGCTGAACAAGAGTGGTGAGAGTGGGCATCCTTGTCATGTTCCTGATCTCAACGGGAGGGCTGCAAGCTTCTTCCCATTGAGGATGATATTTGCTGTGGGTCTTTCATAGATAGATCTGATGAAGTTCAGAAATGTTCCCTCTATCCCTATACTTTGAAAAGTTTTAATCAGGAATGGATGCTGGATTTTGTCAAATGCTTTTTCTGCTTAAATTGAAAGGACCATGTGGTTCTTCTCTCTTCTCATATTAATTTGTTCTATCACATTGATTGATTTGTGAATGTTGAACCATCCTTGTAGCCGAGGGATGAATCCCACCTGGTCATGGTGGATAATCTTTTTAATGTGCCATTGGATCCTGTTTGCTGGGATCTTGTTGAGAATCTTAGCATGCATATTCATCAGTGATATTGGTCTAAAATTCTCCTTTTTGGTAGGGTCTTTGCCTGGTTTGGGGATCAGGGTAATGCTGTGAAAATAAACTTTTGGGACTTCATCAAAATCAAAAGCTTCTGCACAGCAAAGGAAACAGTCAAGAAAACAAAGAGGCAACCCACGGAATGGGAGAAGATATTTGCAAATGACAGTACAGACGAAAGGTTGATATCCAGGATCTATAATGAACTCCTCAAACTCAACACACACAAAACAGGCAATCATATAAAAAAATGGGCAGAAGATATGAACAGAGACTTCTCCAATGAAGACATACAAATGGATATCAGACACATGAAAAAATGTTCATCATCACTAGCCCTCAGGGAGATTCAAATTAAAACTACATTGAGATACCACCTTACACTAGTTAGAATGGCCAAAATTAACAAGACAGGAAACAACATGTGTTGGAGGGGATGTGGAGAAAGGGGAACCCTCTTACACTGTTGGTGGGAATGCAAGTTGGTGTAGCCTCTTTGGAGAACAGTGTGGAGATTCCTCAAGAAATTAAAAATAGAGCTTCCCTATGACCCTGCCATTGCACTCCTGGGTATTTACCCCAAAGATACAGATGTCGTGAAAAGAAGGGCCACCTGTACCCCAATATTTATAGCAGCAATGGCCACGGTCGCCAAACTGTGGAAAGAACCAAGATGCCCTTCAGCGGATGAATGGATAAGGAAGATGTGGTCCATATACACTATGGAGTATGACGCCTCCATCAGAAAGGACGAATACCCAACTTTTGTAGCAACATGGACGGGACTGGAAGAGATTATGCTGAGTGAAATAAGTCAAGCAGGGCGCCTGGGTGGCTCAGTGGGTTAAGCCGCTGCCTTCGGCTCAGGTCATGATCTCAGGGTCCTGGGATCGAGTCCCACATCGGGCTCTCTGCTCAGCGAGGAGCCTGCTTCCTCCTCTCTCTCTGCCTGCCTCTCTGCCTACTTGTGATCTCTGTCTGTCAAATAAATAAATAAAATCTTAAAAAAAAAAAAGAAATAAGTCAAGCAGAGAGAATCAATTATCATATGGTTTCACTTACTTGTGGAGCATAACAAATAGCACGGAGGACATGGGGAGATGGAGAGGAGAAGGGACTTGGGGGAAATTGGAAGGGGAGGTGAATCATGAGAGACTATGGACTCTGAAAAACAATCTGAGGGTTTTGAAGGGGCGGGAGGTGGGAGGTTTGGGTACCAGGTGGTGGGTATTAGAGAGGGCACGGATTGCATGGAGCACTGGGTGTGGTGCAAAAATAATGAATACTGTTATGCTGAAAATAAATAAATCTAATTTAATAAAAACGAATTCCTTCCAGTGAACTCCAGGTTTCTGAGGATCTCTTTTCTCAGGTAATTGCTCAATTATAAGATCTTTGGTTATATAGAGTTTCAGTTATTGCACCAAACTGCCAAAATGTTATAATTCTATGAATGAATTATGTGTGCAACGGGCTAGCTATATGTCTGGGTCTGGCGGCACTGGCGTTGCTCTCAGGAGCCGGCTCAGGTAAAGGCACCTTGAACTACGTGCGGCACCGTAGGCGTCCTCTGGTGCACGAATGGGCGGGGCATGGATGCTTTTCAGTAGTTTCGCTCCCTGCTGTCCAGACTTCCAGAGGATCTCACGTGCTGCAAATGTGAAGTTTTCACTTGGAACGAATCCAAATAACTATTCCTCCAATTTCTTTAGAGAAAAGATGCCTTTTTGGCCTGAGGGTGAGTTTTGCTGTAAAGTTGCTGTCTAGTGATGTACTTACTCGATAGTTTGCGACTCTTTAAGGGCCACACTCTCATCTCTGGATGGATCCAAGATTAAAGCAAAGTTAAAGTTACAGTGTATTTTTAATTGAATTTTGAATATAACTGATATATTACATATTCATAACATTTTCTTATGATTTTTTTTTACTTCTTTACGTGGTTTGCTACCAGTTTTAAATGTTTTGGGAAAGCTATTCCTCTATCAATATTACAACAATAGTGACAATGGAGATGGTGAGTAGAATGGGCTGGAGTCAGTCTTAACCGTCTTTTCTTTGCCACTTGGAATCAGTAATTGGTCTAATATATGGAATCGATTCAAACTTTTCTCAGGACTTTAAGGAAGTGGTGATGGCAGAAAGCTTAGAATCAGAAAGGTTTGGAGAGAAAGTCCCTCATTTACAGGCTGTGGGGATTGCCTGACAACTTACATTATCACGTGCAATTTTTTCTTCTTTAAAAATTATAGTAATCATATCAGTGTCATAGAATTGTTATAAAAATTAAATGAGAAAAATTATGGGCCTCATATTTGAAAAAAGAAAGATAAAACTTAAATTTTCCTTCTTTTCCTTTGGCTTTCCCTCAAAGCAGTCAGATTCTCCAAATAACGATAAGAGCCATAAGTAATAATAGCAATGACACAACTGAGGTCAATGGAAGAGGGTGTTACTCTGTAGCCATCTTTCTTTCTTTTGATGGCGGGATCTGCGCAGCCAGCCTGCTCACTGCGACACGGCTGGCGAGTGCATGAGTGTGTGCTCCTCTTGACACAGACTGAAGGGCTGTAGACAATGAGACTTAAACCCAGACCCTTGAGAGAAGGTTTACTCTTACTCAGAAAAAGATTAATCAACAGGGCTGTAGGGGTTGGAAGGAAAAAAAAAAAAGCATATTATTTCAGGAATGTAGACTATAAACTATTTTAAATATAATTTCCTGGAGCCCAAATAATGACAATAACGAGTGGCTTGAGGATCCAGTGGGCCTTCTGTGGAAGTGGACAGGGTGTCCACAGGGGTAAGCTGACAGGTGGGTTTCAATAACCATTGCTAACTATGTATTGTTACTTTTGGGTTGCACACAAATACAAGCAGAAAATGAACGGGGTCTCTGTCTCTGATGCACACATCACGGGTAGCTTGCCAGAGGACGCTTTGGCGGTTTTCTCAGTGAGATCACATGCTTCAGAGCTGTTCACGGAGCTCGTTGGCAAATGTCAAAAGCGGCGCACTGTAATGGGGTGTGTACACAGATGCACGTGCATGTGTACGAGTACACACACGTATCCAAATACAATACGCTGTATAAGCACATACGTGCGTGTGCTCACATGTGTGCATAGAGAGAGCGAGATAACCCAGGGCTAACAAAGCAATGGCGACTTGTGCAAAATTTACTTAGTCATTATGGAAAGCGAGGGGATCTGAAGGAGAATGCTTTCTGACAGAATGTGTTGCTTAGTGGAAACAAAGTAGCTACAAAACAATACAATATGTGATCCAAATTTTAAAAAATTCATTACTCAGGAAAAGACATGGAAAACACGAAAATATTAATGATGATTATCTGTGGTTCGTGCTTATTTCCCTCTTTGTGCATTCTTGTGGTATTTTCTAAATTTCTAAAATTTTATGTTATTATATTTTCTTTAAAGACTTTTTTTAGATTATTTTTTTATGTGACAGACAGAGATCACAAGTAGGCAGAGAGGCAGGCAGAGAGAGAGGAGGAAGCAGTTTCCCTGCCGAGCAGAGAGCCCGATGTGGGACTCGATCCCAGGACCCTCAGGATCATAACCTGAGCCGAAGGCAGACACTTTAACCCACTGAGCCACCCAGGTGCCCCTGTTATTATATATTTATAGTGATTATTTTAATGGAAATAATTATGCAGGTGTGAAGCAGGTCATGAAGGGAAAAATAAATCTTGTTCAGGTACTTGGGCTTCACCAGGGTGATGAAGACATTTTGACATTTCTGCATGGGATGGACATGAACAGATGTGCATTTTAGGTTTTTACCTATTTATTTATTTGAGAGAGAGAGAGATCGTGAGCAGGGAGAGGGGAGAAGGGCAGAGAAGGAGGCAGAGAGCATCTCGAGCAGACTGGACACTGAGCCTGGAGCCCACCTTGGGGCTGAACCTCACAGGCCTCAGATCACGACCTGAGCAGAGATCAGGAGTTGGACACTTAACCGACTGACCCACCCAGGTGCTCCCAAATGTGCATTTTTAAAGGACTGCCCTAGGGTTAGTGCAGAGCGGATTCTTTCAAACTCATGAATGAAAAGTAACAGGATGTCAGGCAGGTGTGACCCTGACTGGGCAGTGAGCACCAGCGGGTGGCCGTGCTGGGCGACAGTCATGTCCCTGGGGCCAGCGAGAAGAATGGGCTTCCGGAGGTGATGGGGCCTAGGTCGCCTTGGACACTGGGTGGGCGGAGAGGGTCCCCCATCCGTTCAGGACGGTTTGGCTGAGCTGGGACAGCTACATGTCGACACCGATGCTGTTGCATGAGGGAAAGCAATAACCAAGCCGCTGGCCGCCTTGTCCCTGCCGGGCTGAGCGAGGACTGTTCCAGTGCCCTCGCCATCCTGCACATTCGGCTCTAGGTGCCGTCTGCGAGTGGCCCGCCTCTGTCTCCCCGCTACAGACTGTGGCCCCTGCTTCTCTCTGGCCACCAGCCCTGCTCTTGCATCTGGAGGGGGACTCGGCGCCACAGTGCCAACGGCTCTGCCTCTACCATTCCCTTCACCTGGAGTCTTGAGTTGCAGATCGTCATTCATTTTGATTTATTTTCTTTATCTGAACAAATTGGCTTCTGTGGATTAACGCATGTTCCTTAGGAAATGGCTGTACACAATAATGCTATATCTTGATATTTTTATATAAAGAATCACTTTGAAATGAAAGAAATTGAGAGACATAGCCATATTAATATTTTAAACTCAGGGTCAGCCCCATTACACTCGCTGTGCAGTAATACACCCTCATCTGCACCATCTGATTCTTCCAAGAATTTCCTCCTGTGGTGGTCTGCACGGGCGCCGAGTCCTAACGCAGAGCAGAATCAGCAATGTGTCTTCCCTCCACCACCTTCTAGCACGGTCTTCTTTGGAGCAGTGCTATGGGACATCCCAGCATGGGACGCTGTCCCTGGGCCCATGTCCACGTTGCTCTCTGCCCCGGCCCCGGCGGACCCGGCAGTGCTTGGGGATGGAAACGCTTATGTCATCATTTGTCGCTCTCGACCCGCAAGAACGACCCGTAGGCGAGGTGAGTGGCAAACTTCTTTATTCACAATCTTCAGCCGGGGACCCCCCCCAGTCTAAGACCCCCAAGTATATCTCCCCCAAGTGCGAACTGTATCCAATCAGAGTACACCACGACTAACAAAACTACCAATCAGAAGGACTATCTATGTGCACGCATCGTGCTCGTGAGCACGTATGTGACTCCATAGGTTTTCTTTGTTCTACAGATCATGCGCCTTTCCCTTGACTCCTGGTATCTATCAAACGTCACCCGCGAATGCACTCACAGTCCTTGGGTTAATCTCTCACTCCTCCCACTCTTCTGGCCTTGCTTAGTACGTGACTCCCTGCATCTGCTCGCATGGCTCTCCACAGCTCCCCCTTTTTGTATTTTTATATGGCAGGGATCGTGCCTGTCTTAGGTCGCCAATCCTCTGCACACATGCTTACCCGTCATCGGGTACTCCCCCTAGCCGAGGAGCCCCTGTCTTAGGTTGCTATGGTGAGGGATCAGTCTTACCCGTCTTTGGCTACCGATCCAGCATTGCCAGCTATAATTTTGAGGGGGAATGGCTAGTCTCTGGAGCCACCATGGCCATGTCTGCCATGTGTTTTAGCAGCAACAGCTTTAAGAACATCAGAGTCACTCTCATTAGGCTTGTTTGTTTTTCCAGCCTGAGGAGGAATAATGTCAAACACTTTCTTATAATACCAGGGTCAGAGGGCACCTATGTGGCGATTAAGGTCGCTCTTTGAGCTTCCCACGATGGACCTGCTGTTGTTTACGCACGATGGCTCTCAACTTGTAAACTTCTACAAGTATAATTTTAGCCACACACGGTAAAAGGCACATAAAAATAACAACCACTACTAGCACACCTATAATAGATCCTATAACATACCATGCATGCGTCAGAGAGGGGAAATGAGACAGGAAGAGGGCTCATAAAGCTTTTAGCAAGCTTGCATTAAAATAAGCGTCAGTAACAAACATGAGTTAGGGTGAGAAGATTGCACTCTATGCTGAGCCATTTGAAGAAGGGCTTGAAGCTGGGCAGTCTCTTGTCTCGACCACAGTTGAACTGGCTCCGTCGCTATCATCACCATCACCAGCATCCTCCACAGGTTCCACGGCCACCAGCCTGGTGAGACGTTCCGGCACCCAGAGTGGAGCAGGCGCATCCTGTGGGAAAACACAAAGGGAACCTCGGTGCCACCCAAGCACCGGGTCGGGTTTGGATAATTGGCCTTGCAAGTCTCCTGCCCCTCTCAGAGTCTTTTAAGCCCTGAGGGCCGCCGTGGCTATCTGTTGATACACTGCAGGGGGGTATGTACTCTGCACTTGGGCCCCGAGATATGGCCCCGTGCCTGTCAGCATTTCCAAATTCCATTGCGGGTTACCCGCGGCTGCATTTCTCCGTGCTGTGTCCAGACAATTGTCCTGATTTTGGATTTTCCATTCTAGATATTGTCCTCCACTTAATATCGCCCTGGTCAAGTTGGCCCAATCCTCGGGAGCGAGGTAGAGTGCTCCCAGCGACTCCACAAGGGAGACCGTAAAGGCTGCCTGGGGCCCATAGCCGGTAACTGCCTCCTTCAGCTGCTTTACCAACTTAAAATCTAGTGGCTGGTGGTACCTCTGCTGATTCTGATCTTCTAACACTGGAAAAAAACCTTTTCCCGGGCCAAGGACCTCTCTCCAATTCTCCGCGGCGCAGCCCGAACAATAGCACGTCTTGGTGCAGCTGGGCTTATAAGGCGGGGGCCACTCATGGGGTGGCGCCGTGGAGCTAGAATGTGGAAGCGGCGTAACTTTCGTTTTTAATTTCGATTGTGCCACAACTGCGGCTTCCGCCCCTGCTCTCAGCTGCGCCATTACTTCTCCCTGCACTCTTAACTCTCCTAATACCTTTTGCAATTCCGCCTCTTTATCCTCAAATCGTTGCCTCATGGCTTCCAAGTCTGTCTGGAGACCGGGAGATTCCTCCTTCTTGTTGTTTGCCTCTATCTTTCCTAGCTCCTGCAACTCGCTTTCTGACATCCCTTCTGAGCTTTCGCTTTCGGAGTCAGAGTCTCGGGAGGAGCCCGAGTCTCGGGAGGAGCCCTTTCGGGATTCTTCTTTCACTCGCTCAAAAACTTCCCCTCCCTGTAGTACTGCTCGCTGCAGGGGCTCTCGGGGGGATTGCAAACATACTTTCACCAGGGACCACATGGCGAGAGTTCCGGCAGTGACAGTGGAGCTTTGTCTTAAATCCTCCCCCAGATGTTCCCACTGAGGCACATTCAAAAGTCCTTCTTCTATAAACCAGGGGGCAATCTCCCCTACCTCTTTTAAGAAGTCACGAGCTGTCTTTGACTTCATGGGAGTGCCGTTTGCCTTGAGGATGTCTCTTAAGGGGCCCTCCATCCTATATCTAGCAAGTTTGTTTCCCATTCCGGAAATCTTTCGTTACTATAGTCCCCGAGGAGCCTAAAAAGCCTTATCTATGATCGTCCTTGGAGAACCTTCCCTGTCCAAAGACAGAAATGGGTGCACACTTTCCTTATCGTTGCTCTTACCCCAATCCTCGCTCCACGTCCGGCGTCTCGGTCCCCGGGTTTTCGGCACCAGTTGTCGCTCTCAACCCGCAAGAACGACCCGTAGGCGAGGTGAGTGGCAAACTTCTTTATTCACAATCTTCAGCCGGGGACCCCCCCCAGTCTAAGACCCCCAAGTATATCTCCACCAAGTGCGAACTATATCCAATCAGAGTACACCACGACTAACAAAACTACCAATCAGAAGGACTATCTATGTGCACGCATCGTGCTCGTGAGCACGTATGTGACTCCATAGGTTTTCTTTGTTCTACAGATCATGCGCCTTTCCCTTGACTCCTGGTATCTATCAAACGTCACCCGCGAATGCACTCACAGTCCTTGGGTTAATCTCTCACTCCTCCCACTCTTCAGGCCTCGCTTAGTACGTGACTCCCTGCATCTGCTCGCATTCCTTAGGCAAACTATCTACAGCCTTGGCCTCTCATGCCTAGCTTAGTACGTGACTCCTTGCTCCTGCTGCATGGCTCTCCACAATCATTCATCATAGCCATCCAAGAGCTGCTCGGCGATGGTTTCTGAAAAGGCACTAGCAATGGTCTTGTCTTTTTGCTAGTGTTGTTGATGCTACTCTAAAGAACATTCTGGAGTTTTGGCTCCGGGGGCTTCAGGTTTATTCAGTTAGTCCCACGCCAGTGCAGACACACGGATTGACCGTCTTCCTTCTGAAAGGCCGTGTGTGGCCAACTCCAGAGTGCGTGACACCTGCTTCCCACACACACAACAGTGGCCAATGCTCCCCGCTACGTAAGGTGTTTCAACTTGACTGTCTTGACTTTCTCGCCGTCTCTTTGCGAAGGACGAGACTCATTCTAGACGTCCTTTTACGCAGCAGAGCACAACGCGAGCACCACCGCCCTGTGAATTCTGAAGCTGTCATCTGCGCTTGATTATTTTATCCGTTTTGCCGACTTAGTCACGGCTTCGAGCCACACATGGATAATCCTGCAGGCAGTAGCTCGAGGACACACGGAGGACCGTGGTGTTCGACGTATTTTCTTGGCTCACTCGCGTTGAAGGCGGGAGAGGAAACGCTGTGGACGGCCCGCCTCAGCTTCTCCATTCTGAACTGAAACCAAACACGTGCCCATAGCAAGTCCTCACACTGTAAGTAAAATAAAGGGAGTTTTGGCCAACAAGGGCACCTATTTTGAGCAGGCAGAGAATGGATGGTTTCCCATGAACTGCACAACCAGGTGTGGGATTATTTCGTGAGTCAAAATACGGAATCAAATACAGCTGCTGCACGTGTAGGGCTCATACCCAGCACAGCCAAGCAAGCAGGAGGACTCCAAGGAGAGAGAAGAGGTGTTCAGACAGAGAAGCATCCATTTCCATTTAAAGTGCAAGATTGTCCCCAACTGACGTCCCTTGACCAGCAAGGACAGCAGTGACAGTCACTGGTTTCTATAAAGCACCCTTGGAAAAACTTGGACACCGACGCTGCACGCGGGAGGCGGGGGTATTTAGAAGGGCTGCGTGGCTGCCTGATCTCCCAGAGCAGTGCTGTGCACCATGTTTGGGAATATCCTGGTGAGGTACCCGTTGCAAATGTAAGTGGCGAGTGTTGTTGTTTCCTAACAGCACTGATGTTCACTGCTTAATAAGTGGAAGACTTTATCAAATGTAAGATTCAAAGTTCTTGGAATCATGCATCATTTCCCCTGAACATCAAAGGAAGATGTTGCCTTTTGTGTCAGGAGGGCACATGTGGTCCGTGAGCGGGTTTCAGGTCTCAGCCGATGCTTTCGTGCTCGGGCACGGTTGCCGGATGACATTTCGGGTGGTTCGCCTCATTCATGGCAGCTTGTTCTGGTTCCTTTTCCGTGGCCCAACATGATGGTAAGAACACTTCAACCCAGATGCGTACACCTGGCAAGGCGGTTTGTTTCTTTCCCTCGGTCATTCACCAGGGGTTGTGCCTCTCCCAGCGCCGTGGTGCCCCTGCAGTGACCATGGTCCATAGCAAGGGGCCCCTTTCTTCCACTCCAGGTAACGACAGAAACAGAGTAAAAACAAATACAATGTCGATAACTCCTACACCAGAACTAGTCCGCTGCTGGGCAACTTTCCCAGATGCCTGACTTGTTCTTACTGGTTACGTTAAATGTGTCCGCGCTGCTCCGTTCTGCAGCCCCAACCCGGCATCGCCCGCGCAACCCTGTCCACCTCCCACTGCTTCCCTTCCCCTGAATAAGACTCTACGAGGAGAAAAATGCTTATCTCGTAAGACTTTATGTCCTCCTAAGATCTGATAAAAAATGTGGGAATCTAATTACCCCTGAATGAACTACTCTAACTTATTTAGGGAGAAAAATGGAATAAGTCAGTGCATTCTTTGGACCGAGTCATGTTGGCAAGCCCAGTTACACTTGATTTATGATATACTTGGAGCCAAAACATACTTCTTACTTGCAGATAAACATTACTGTAACTCTGCTTTTATTCCTAAGATGAAGGGAAAAAAACAAAGTAGTAACATATGAAGATGATTTCCATAAATAGATTGGTGTCTCGCTTACTTTTTAAATCTAAATCTTGAAGTCTACCTAAACAGTGCTAGTATTTTAGAAAAAATTCATATGGGAAGAATTTAGTGCATCTTTAATATAGCCAAACAAATTCATCCCTCCTGAATGCCCTGTAGATTCTCTGTACCTCTCCAAATATTCTGCGACATTTTCTTGTTCAGTGATGAATTTAACAAGCACCACTGGGCTCCCATCACTTTTTAGAAACACCCAGTGAATAAGTTATCCCGTGGAGCTTTTATCCCATTTGTTCAGCGAAGAGTCAGTGGTGACAGCGTGTGGTGGGTTGTGCTGAGCAACGGGACTGTGACCTGCCAGAAGAACCAACAGTCTAGTCTACGCCTTGCTTGAATATTCCGTGACAGGTTGGAGGTAAATATGTTGACGAGATCTTCACGTCTTAACTCACAGAGAACTTCTCAAGAAAACCAGTGAAGACTCAAGTTTAACTTACAGGTGTATCTAACATCCAGAAGTTGTTACAGACCCCAAAATTGTAAAATTGGAATGGAGATGTCAGTGAGTTAAGAAAAGAAGCGTGTCCTTGCCCTGTTCCCTTTACCCGCTTGGCCGCTGCTGTATTCATGCGGACACTTGAATTTTCAGGTCCCTATCTCGGTGTTGGTCACAACATCAGCCCTTTCTTTAGGAAACTTATTCTACGTTGCTCTGCGAACCAACCAGCAAACCAGACTAGAATACAAGAGGGAAAGTGAGCTGCCAGGTCAGAACATGTCCCGGAGTGGCTATGACCAAGAAGCTAAGTGATTCGTGTTGCCTCGCAGGTGAGTGTGCTGCCGTTGAGAGCACGCCCCGAGCCCCCGTGTCCGTACCCTCCAAGTGCATCGCACAGTGATGCTCTCTAGTTCCCACAGAGTCCCCTGATGTGCTCGTGTGGGTATGTGCAGGGGTTGGAGCATGCCCATGGTCCCCGGGGGAAAGCTGAGACAGCCCGGAACAAGGAGCACGTCCGACACCCCGATCCGGGCTGCTGATGCTATTTCCCAGGGAAAGGAGCAGGAATCCTGGAGATACGATGATTCTGGAGCGAGGGCAGGGAGCACGCAGAGTGACGCCGCAGGCCAGTTCCGGAAGTCAAGCAAGTACTCAGAGAGCATGCGTGCACACACACGCACACTTGTGTGTGCCCTCACACTCACACCACGGCACACGTGTGCCGCGGACACACATGTGCACGCATGCGTGTGCCCTCACACTCACATGATTGCACACATGTGCCATGGACACGCACACGCTCGCACGCATGCACCTCACACTCACTTGATCGCACATGCGTGCCATGGACACACACGGGCCGGTGCGCACACACACACGGGTGCGGGGACACACAATCGTGTCACGCGTCAGAGGCACAGAGGCCAGCTTCAGGTTCTGAACGATGCTTGTTAGTATCTGTCTACAGACGTAGCTAAGTGACGGGTGACGTGGACGTTGGAATCAGGCAGAGACTGCACGTGGGGGGGCGTGCGGCGAGGGGCCAGCCCCGCGTGCTTCTCCCGTCCGTGATGACCTATGGCGCATTCTGTTTATTTTCAAACGCTGAAAACCAATCCGTCAGAAAGAGAATTAAAAAGAAACTTTCATTAGTTTGCAATCAGGCAATTAATTTCATCATGCCCTAGTTTAATAATTACCATAGCAAATCCTGTGAGGAACAGACGGGCGTAAGCCAATGCGGCTTTGCGAGGGAACGCGAAGGGAGCGGTGGTAGCATTTCCTCCCAGAAGTGTCTTCATGCACCAGCGCGTAGGGAAACATTAACCTCCGTCGCCACTCGTCGGAGTGAAGCCCCTGAACTAATGAGCGTTCCTAGGTTGTAATTTGTTATTAAATTATTTTCTTTAATTTGTTAAATTCATTTTTAAATAAAAATATGTAATATTATAACGATATGATATGTTACATATTTATATGATATATTTAAAATGTATATATACTTATATATGAAATTTAAACATATATAGAATTTATATATATTTAAAATTTAAATTATGTTTCTTTTTATTTATACATAATATACATATATTTATTTAAATAAAATTTATTTATTTAAAATTTTAAATAAATGAAATTTATTGAATTTGTTATTTTACTACCTTAGGAAACGTGTATCCTATTTCTTCCTTGGAATCGACAGCAGCTGCTCAGCTGAAAAGGGATGGTCTCTTCATTCCCACTCCTCTTACTTACCGCCCTGGCAGGTACAATGAATTAAGTATTGTAAGAAAGGAGGGAATAATTCAAAATGTTATGTTAATGCAATGCTATATGCTCCAAATTGGCAGAAACTTTGCGTATGATATTTTCACTTTAATGTGTTGAAACACAAAAAATTTAAGAATCTGCTAGTTACAAGTGGCTTCTTTCCCCTCCCTTTAGAACTACACACAGCCCCCATCCAGGTGTGTCCCTCCTAAAAGCTGTCTCCTCAGCGAGCCGAGAGCAGGGGCACAGGGCCGAGGTGCTGCCACCCACTTTAGAAATCCCTGCGAGCTGCCAAGTTCGGTGGAGAGTCTCGGGCTTGGCAATCACAACGCAACATCTCTCACGTATTACAACATATTCAAAAATGACTTCAAAGCTAGAAAAAAGTGGAGCAAACTGGAACAAGAGGTCTTCTTGAAGGGCCTCAAGGAAGAGCCGGTCTCCTCGTACAAGAGGGCGTTTCACGGCTTGTTTGTTGGGGTTTTGCTCTTTCCTGTGTCCTCATGTGGAGGACGAGAGGTCCACACCGGGGGCCGGGGGAGACACCGTCCTCCACCGTGAAGCCCCAGTCCTGCTGCTCCGAGGTCCACACCGGAGGCCGGGGGAGACACCGTCCTCCACCGTGAAGCCCCAGTCCTGCTGCTCCGAGGTCCACAATTTATAACCTCATTTCACTTTAAGTACCTGTATGTGCAGTTCCACGGGGAGTTAGAGCTTCAACGGACGAACTGGGGGGACAGTTGGGTGAACAGCGGTGGACGGAAGGGAGAAGGCGGGCCTCGCCCTGCGTGCGTCCCAGAGTAACGGGGACCGAGTTTCCGAGAAGTGGGGCCATGGCATCGACCAGCGATAGACCTGAAATTTCTGTTAAGTTTTATAACTCGTCAACATAACAGCAAACTTTAACAAGTAGCACGTCCACAGGATCAGAGTTTGGGCAAAGTCGGTACGTAGGTCACAGAGAGTCACGCAGTCTGTCCGCATAGACCAAGCGAGCAAGAGAGAGACCCCCAGCACTCTGGTCACCCAGAAACGCAGGACAGAGCAGGTGACTTGCACATGTTGTCTCTAACCCCAGAGGCACACGGACCCTGAAATCTCTTCCTGAAATCCAAACTCGGTTGTGCCCGGGCACCAGTGCATCATTCCAGAGTAGGAGGCTTAGGAGACTTGGGGTCCACAACACCTCAAAACAGGTGAATGTGCCTGGGCGCCCCTGGGCGTGTTGTTGGTCCAGACGGACGTCCACCCTCCTCTCGCAGGAATTTTACCTTGAACGTAACTGAGCGCGTCGCTGACCACGTGACACTTTTGCTTCTCAAATGATCCCGTCACAGGGAAGAGAGTGTCGTCAACTCTTCTTGCCGTGGAGTACTTGGTGTTTATATCACGAGATACTTTCCTCACCTGTGAGCTTGTTCCTCTGTCCAAGGGTATCAAATGTCTGTTACGCGAAGGACCCTGCCCCTTACAGGCTTGGTCAATAAGGCCCAGTTAATTGTCTCTGGGAGTTAATAGTCGAACAGGGACGACCATCTGCCAAAGGCAGTGCATAGAGGGAAAGAGAAATGGACACACGCCCAGGGAGGGGCCGGGGAAGGGGCATCAGCGGCAAGTTGAAGGCCGATGGATATAAATGGGAAACGCAGCAGCAACATAAACACCGTTCCTATTGTAACAGAAATGAAATGATGGGAATCAACACGTTAAATAAAATGCATCAATGATTATCTTATGTTTTTGTGCCCAGAACAAGCTCAAACATAAGATCAGTTTGCAGATCCATTGGGGGCTCCCTTGGAAGCGCGTCTGCAGCTTGCAATGTCTCTCCTTTCTGGAGAGTCTCCGAGACTGATATCCTCTTGCAATGCCAACTGGATGCAAACAGTGTCGGAGATGCACTTGCTCTGAAGGGGTCTCCAGACGGCCGAGGCACGTGGGGCAGGAGCCCACGGTCGGGTGACCCGCGTAGCTCGGCGACGCAAGCACAGTTTCGCGACGTCTCTAATTCTCTGCTAACACTTAATGCAGCTTCGTGGCCAGGAATCCTCAACTGCCTTCCTTCCCTTTAATTAAATAATTCTTCGAGGACCAAACAGACATTCGAAACTGTATTAGAAGAGTCACATTTCTGCTCCACATTAAGCACAAATGAGTAAGGTCGAGCTGTTCGCTCCGGGAGTTTTGGTAATTTTACAAGTGTGTTACTTACAATACACAGTGTCTGCGATCTCAGGTCATGGATATGACCCAACGGCAGGACTGCTCGGTGCCATGAGACTAGGGGTACACGGCACTGTAAGAACACAAATAAAATTAGCTTCAAGCTTAATATGCGTATCGCTTGAATTATCAGAATAAAATATCATTGGACACAAAGGGCCCCGGGCTCTGCGACGGAGGAACGGGTTGGCCTGGGCCACTCACTAAGAGCCGCATGCATTAGACTGCTCGCGGATCGTCGCGTACACACGAGCATCGGGACAGGCAGACGCAAATCTCCTCAGCTTTAAGGAGATGCGTAGTTGCGTTTCCCTGAAGACAAGAGCGGGGTGAGTTCTGTTCACTCGTGTCACCTCAGCTTCAACGCTGGTGCCTGGCCACTGCAAACACTCAGTAGAATGAACGAATGAGTGAGTGATGAAGGAACGAGTGGCTTTACGGACAGATGCGGTATCGAAAGCAGGACAGTAGCCCCGCAGCCCGTGGAGTTTTGCTGCTGGGACACGAGTCCGTCAAAGGCACAGGAATTCCAGGGATTCCTTCTGCTGCTGTAGCGTCTTGGTCCGTCTGCCCGGTGGCACCCGGGCTGCAGAAGTGTGGCAGACAGGATTCTGAGATGCCGCCAGCACATGCAAGCTCTATTGGAGACGCCCCGCGTGATTCCTTGCCTGAGGCTGGGTGGAGCGTGATGGGCTCGTCCGTCCAAGACCACGCCGGCTTCCACGTGGCTCTGCTGCGGCAGGCTGGATGGGGATCCTCCCCCGGCCTTGGGACACTAGCAAGCATGTGTGACCTGCTTGCGGGGGTGCCCAAAGGGGCCGGCGCCTGAAGACGGCCTCTAGGCGCCCATAGCAATCCACCCAGCAGCTCGTAAGTAACCAGAAGGCTCAGAGCTGCAGCCTCAGGGACACGAACTCTGCAGCTTCGGTGGGAGGACCTCATGCTTCAGGTGATCAGGACAACGTGTCCCACACCTTGATTTCAGCCTCGTCAGACCCCGAGCAGGGCCTGGCTAACTCACAACCAGACTCCTGGCCCAGGGAAACGGGGCTAATAAGTGTGTGCTTTTGTAAGTCGCTAAATTTGCAGAAATTGTTAAGCAATCAAGAGAGAAGGCAGGCGTCTGAGTGCACGGAACTGGAGAAGAGACGCACCTACCAGTTTTTATGCGGCAGAGACACATCAAGGATCTGCCACTTCAGCTCTTTCTGGGGCGACAGGACAACCCCGTTCCCAGAATGGGAGTGAGCTCAGCCAACGAACTTGAAGCCTTCCTTAAAAAGTCCCTCCAGATCCTCTTCTGCTCTGCCTTTGGAGGCCCACCTTCCTGAGGCGGCAGCTGCGTGCTTCGAAGTTTCTGGATCCCTGGGTCACTGCCACAGACTCAGCCGTATAAACGACCCATTTATCACATACAGCTCTGCGGGTCGGAAGGAGTGGGTTCCCCTGGACCTCTGCTCAGGGTCTCGAGCCCACATCAGCATGTCAGACAGGCCTCCAGGAGTCAGCACTGTGAGGGATAACGTGTGCAGAAGCCGGCGGAACCGAGGGACCAACGTCCCGATCCCTGCTGCTCGGCAGCTGGGTCTCCCCCGGCTCCTCCGGCCTCCAGAACCCCCCCGCCCCCGCCAGCGGCACCTGCCCATCGGCCCCCTTAGACTTAAACAGCCCTTCTGCTGGGGAGACGCCTCTGCCTTTGACGGCCTCCGTGACTGGATGATCTCCCTACTTGAAGGCTGCCACACCACGTCGTCGCTTGGGAAGAAAAGGTGCGTCTAGGAGGGGTCCAGGGAACGGAGCGTCCGACAACATGTTTGCTCTCTTCCCATCTCCCCGGCAGAATTAGCAGCAGAATAATTAGGTTTCAGTAATGTCTGGTCAAGTGCATTTTCTCTTTGAGAAAGAAGAGAGTTTCTGCACCCCAATCCAGCACGGGCACGGGGGAACACGGATGTCCGTGCGTTCATTTCTCTCCCTACACCATCATTTGTTATGCACACGGATATACAAAAACACGTGCATTGGGACAAACATCATCCCCTTCAGAACGTTTCTAGAATTAGAAGGCTTCTTCCGTATACAAACTGATGGAATGATCAGTACCAGAATAAAGGCTTATTCTCCATCAGACACCAAAGTTCCTTTTATTTGGGACACTCATCCTAGGAAGTTTTCATGGTAAATTCTCCCGTTTGCTAGGTTTTATCTTCTGATGGCTCTCAGCCACGGGTCCCCACTTACGACCTGTCTACAATCTGATTCTGAGTTTGGAGGTAACCCCCGTTCTGGCTACAGCTGTGGAAGCTGTATTTCTTCAGACGCTGAGAACCAGAGCCCTTGGTAAATTAATTTAGAATACTTCCTGTTTCTGTTTTCAAATCACCATGGCTAAATAAGGATTAAAATGACATCATCATTTAACCTGTTCTTGAACCGAGGGACGCTGATGCTTCTCTCATGACCTCTGACACCATAAAAATTCTGCAGATTGATTTATTTCACAAACAGCAATGCAGAGAAAACAGCTGCTGGAAATTACTGGGTTTGGTGTCTGTCTAGATTTCTGGCTCTAGACTGAGTAAAAGCAACGTGGCTTGGCCAAGTCAGCGATTGCCCACTGGAGGAAAGGCCGTTCCAGCATCCCAAGAAATTGAGAAGGTTGTCGGACACGGCAGCCCACCCGCCCGGCTCCTTCCTGCCCTAAGGTGGCCTTGGGAAATAAAAGCACTGCAAGGCGTGAAAGGGAGAGTGAAAGGAACCAGGCATTGGAAACACTTGGGGAGCACGCAGGAGAAGGAAGGATGTACCTCGCAGGTGAACAGGTGCATTTGTGATGAGGAGCTCAAAATAAGGAGAACCCGAAACCTTCGAGGTAAGAACATGGTGCTCCCGTGAAACGGGAGGTTAGAGCAGGACAAGTCATACTCTAAGGGCAAAAAACATTCTGATCACTTGCCGCTGAGTCATCCTAGTCTCTGCTGATGTTCAGGAAATAATCCAGTTAGGCCTTGGCCCCCTTTGTGGCCGCACTGAGGACAGATTGTGGGGGACATTCAAGGAAACAGCCATCCCGTAGTCTCCGTGACTGAGTCCTGCCATGATGTCCGTGGCCATTAGAATGTGGCCTGTGTCCTGTTGCATGGCATCACGACCCGGGCTGTGGCATCACGACTGTGGCGTGTGTGGAGGGCTCGTGGCCACTATTTCCTTGTGACCAGCGCATGCCGGCTCTGCCGTCCACCGAGACGGGCAACGGTGTTGAGAGAACCAGAAGAGCGCCTGGACCTCGAGAGGGGTGGGAACCGGCCCCAGGACCCTTGCTGTGGCCACTGACAACCGCGCTGGACTCCTTCTTGGTGACGTTGGCCGAATCCGCGAGCTCTGAGGGTGCCCAGCGTGTTCCTGGATTCAAGCGGCACTCACCTTTCAGGCTCCGGGATGGATACTTGCGTGGGACCCGCAGCAGCAAGAATGTTCCTGTCCTGGGGTTGACAAAAACGCGGGTGGGATTTAATTCCGTAAGTAGCTGATTTGAGATGGGTTTAAAACCGCTGACTTTTACTCTGATGTTAGGAGCTGTTTTGCTGAATGGGGCTTAGCCAGCAATGAAGAGCGTAAGACCCCAGAGCAGCCAGGGCTAGAGGGGACCGTCCTGAGCCACCTGACGACAGTGAACCCAGTCCCAGCGGTCCAGGGCGACGTGCAGACGGTGAACGGGATGCGGCTGTCCTGACCGCAAGAGGGACCTCCAGGCAGCAACAGTGAGGCTCTATCTCTGCAGTAAAACTAAATTAGCGACAGGCGTCAGGAGGTGAGGGCGGCTGCCCCAGCAAATAGTCCCAGTCCCTTTCCCAGTTCCTAGGTCTGAACTAGTTCAGTCCCAGAAGCCATGGCTGGAGGCTGTGTCCCCAGGGGGAAGGATCGTACCGCCATGGGGCACGCACACAGGGACGTACTCCGCCTTGCTGCACAGGAGCCTACAGGAGGCTGAGCACCTGCACGCAGGTAGAGGAGGGCCTCCCGCAGTTGCCAGGATGCTTGGGCCCAGGGCCCATGTGATCCCAAAGCCCGGATAATGATGCTCCATCCCGGCCCCTGAGGAGTGAGAACACACGAGGGCAAAGGGAGCCCAGACTGCGTACCATGGTTCATTGACCCTGGGGGTCTCTTCCCCAGCCCCAAATGTATCCTTGGCAATGAACCCAGCCCCTGTACTGATTCCTGTTTGGAAGGTTCAGTGAAAACTGGGAGATGTGCCCGTGCTAACAGGGAGACGGGATTAGAGCAATACTGTACCTGGGGGAGGGGCCAGAAATTGGTGCCACCCGAAGGGACCTAAGGTTTGCAGGATGGTGGCCTTCCTCTCCATTCACTTCATCCGCCGGTGCTGGGAAGACCAGAGACAGCCTCGGGAGGCACATGGGCACCCAATCCTACAGGCAAGGTTCCAGATATCTGCACAGGCAAGGTTGTAGATACTGGTTGGTGCAGGCAGGTTCTCCCAGCCTTGGACACATGGCGACCCCACCAGCTCCTATCTGACATCTGTTCTGTACTTCCCTGTAGATTAGCAAATGCTGTTGTAATAAATATATCGTGTGTTTTGTGTGAGCGAGTGCAGGTAGCGGGAATTCAGACAGAAGAAGATTTGATCATCAGACATTAGTTAGATAATTCCAATAGGCCTCGAAGTCTATTAATTGTTGGGTTCTGGTTTCCCAACCTCACATTTTACTAACAAAGAAGATACAAGTTTTAAAATTCTCTGAGTCATTCACAGGGATGATGCTATACCATTCAAATACTATTTTAATATTTAATCTTGATATTTCTTCTCCTAGACAGCTGTGCACTAAATTAACCTAAGAAGGAGCATACATTTTGCCATCCAGGACAATCAAAATGAACATTTGAGAAGAACGTGTATTCTTAGTTCTGTAATATGTAATCTGTGCCCACACACGCATTCGTGAGTCTTGAGGCTTGATCTGCCTGTCACATATCCTGACACAATCACAGCCGCCTTCCTTGGGGAATGACGGCCTGCTCCAACATAGGCAGCGGGGGTTATTTCTGCAGTACGCTATGCAAATAGTGTGCTAGCGTCTCAGAGTTCATTTTTCAAAGGCCCCTTTCCTTCAATGTCCCTCTTACAAGCTTTATTTCAGGATGAGATGATGGCATTTTGAAATTCAATTTTCACCCTTCCTGTCACATTAATTTGTATGTAATGTGCTCTGACCTCTATATGCTCTCTTCATGGTTCTTCTCCTTAACCGTCTGCTTCATTTCAAGAGATAAAAATTTGTTCTGTGGTTTTTAATATAGCTTTTTCTTCAACCTCACCAATGCTTGGAAGACCAAATTATGTGTTTGACCCATCATCTTTCTCAAGTAAAGATGTTGTTTTTATTCTTTCCTTGAAGCTCAAGCACTTGAAGTCCGTTATGGGCAGCGCTGGGCCTCCCCTGCCCTGCTGGTCCAGCCTGTCCCCGTGTGGCACTCGCATCTCGTGCCTCCCGGCCCGGGTCCTGGAGCCTCCATCTCCTGGGGCCTGTGACAACTGGAAGGTGATGCAGCCACCTGGCGCACAACGAGGGCTCAGCCCAGGGTAGGTAGCGTGTATCCGATTGTAGGTGGGGATCTCAGAAAACATAAATCCCACATATGTGGCTATTTTAATAACATTGATCTCTTCTGGTGGGAAGGAGAGGAGGAACTGAAAGACTGTACAAGGGACTGGTTTCATCATTCTGCCTCCCGTTTCGCTTTCTTGAGAACGACTGTAGAGATGCACTTTGAACAGAGGGGGAGGTCATGGTTCCTTTCTCATGTAAGCTCAGCTTTTGCGAGATGCTGATATGCATTTTCTTGTTCTAAAACTCCAAAACTTATCAAATAATACTTTAGAAAACTTTGTTAGGTTTTTTTGTTTTATTTTTTAAGGTTCTTTCTAGAGACCATCCCAACAATGGAACCAAGAATGTTAAGTTGACCCAAACTCCCGAATTACATTTCTTCAGTTCCTAAGAACACTTGTGTCGTCATTGCTGTCATGTGGTTTGGTTCAAAGTTTCCTAGGATTTATGCTTCCTGCACTGGTAAAGAAGATGGCTAATCTATATGAGGGATGTGGCTGCTTTTCTGAATTGAAATGAACATTTCTTCAGACTGAAGAGTAACTGTCTGATGCATTAAGAAATAGGTAGAACATCAAAGAACATTCCACTAAATATTATAGGACATGAGACACGTTACAAAGAACATAGACCTACTTACGATTTTCCTTGTAAAAGCTATGCTGGGCCTGATGATCCAAAATGCCAAAGGAATGTGGGACGCTTGGCTTCCCCTTTTGTTAATTGCTTCTAGACACCTAGAAACAGGAAAAAAATTCCATTCACACGTGGGTGCCAGTAGATTCTCGTGGTTTTTAAGTGGAGGAATCTATATGGTTAGGACTTAAACGGGGTTTGCCCACATTTTATCAGCCTCTGTAGGCAGCTCTTGGCATGTCAGGGAATTTCTCTTGGGAATCTGCACACTGAGGGCTCTACCTTTGACCTTGACCCTGAACTCTGACCTCTGTAGGAACCCACTGGGAATCACATCTGAGGCCAGCCAACACCACTTGATTGGAGGCATTCCACTAGGTGTCTGGAAATGCAAACTGTATTATGCTGCCATCATCTTCGAAAAATTTTCCAAGTGAAAGGTTGGATATTTTCTATTCTGAAGCAAAGAAACCATTATCTCTAAATTTTAGTTTCACTTGAGAGAATTGTTTTTTGGCTTAGTAATACGGCTAAGGAAATGACCTGGATCATTTGTTCTCTTAATGGGTGCATTCACAGAAGCTTTCTGGGCTAAATCTTTTTCTTCACTATGTGGTATCAAGGCATTTTCATTATTTACTATGAAATGTAATAATACGTCCCTGAGCCGAGTAGTCCTTGAAGTATGTGACCTCCATGACTGTGCATTTGTCTTTCTTTTTCACTATAAAATGAAAGCATTTGTCAGAAACTTCATGTATCTTACACAAAATAGAAAGCTGTTTTTGCTAGAATCTACAAAAGCATTATTAACCTATGGTTTCAAGGGCCACACACCAATGTATCTGGTCAAATATTCTGAGGGAATTCTACTAACTTCCTTTTCCCTGTTTTGTCTCCTCACCTGAGGGGGCCTCCAGGAGTGCTACCTCCTCCCACACTCTAGGGCTCTACTTTCAATAGCTTAACAAAGTGCTTGTTTGGATGTGGGTAGTGACAGAAAACCGAATTCTCTTCAACGAGGTTTATAGACTTTTCTCCAGGAAGAGCATATCGGTAAGATACTAGTATACCATTGATCAGTGAAGGAGCCTTCCCATCATTCTTCTGTGATGATTTGGGGAAGACCATTCAGTTTTCATGAAGAATTTTAGCTTTTTCACAAAGAGCACTCGTGGTATCACCTGTTATCTGCCAAGTGTGGGGAATGGATCAAGGGTGTCATTTTGGGTCTGTTTCCTGACTTTCGTTTCCTTTCTTTCATGCCTCCTCCTAGCCACCTGCAGTGATCTTGGTTAGGTATTGGATATTGGCTCATTTGTTGGAAGAACTACGTAAATACCAATTTTGCTGAGGTTCGAGTAAACTTATTTAAAAACAAACAAAAACAACCAGACACGTGGTCTAAGTGTACTGTGCTTCTCCTGCCCTTCTCCCGGCAACACGAATCTTGCTTAATCCCTCATTAGAGGAACAGCCCACAGGCACGCGGGTGTTAGCCTTGACCAAAAATATTATAAATTATTTCTTACATAAGTAAGAAAAGATGTTTGTTATCTGATTACATCACCTAAACAGTTTCATGCGCATTGTGCCACTTTCACAGTGAAGGATTAGTATTCTTTGATCTATTTTTCAAGAAAACAAATTATTGGCATAACGTGTAGGTATGACATGAGTATCTATCATGGAAATAGACAGACCAGTCACTATCAAGCTGTTTTCAATGATGAGCTATTTCAGAGTACACAATCATCCCCTCTTAATTACTGAGTTTCATAAACAAAGCACTCTATGAGTATAATTCACCGTGACGCTACATTTAATGCAGTGCCATAAAACAAATTGAGTGTGGCTGTTGTGAAGATGCATCTGACAAGTTGACATATTAAATCCAAAGCACTCAGTCATGGTGACGGACAACATGGCTGCGACATTATTGAACATTCTTTTATGAAATGCATTATGAGTAGAAAAATATCTGAGATCATTTCTTATAACTAAAAAACAATTTATAGTGACACGTATTGATTTTCTTCTGTAAATATTTCCACTTGACTGATGATTCCAATCAGGCAATGCGCGATATTTGTCATTTGATGAGTTTCTTCTTAAGCGATAGCATACTGAAAGTCTCCTTGTTTATCGGAAGTTGTTTAAGAAATGAAATAGGCAAAAAGGGAACGAAAATGGGGATGATTCTTGAGCTTTTGAAAGGTTGCATTCTTTGCTTGGAATCATTATTTGACCTTAAAATGAGGTGCACAGAGGTGTGTATTTCAGTAAAGTTGTTAAAATGGGCACCTTTTTGAATCTGGTCTTCTCCGTGAGGTGGAGATGATTTGTTAGACTAAAGCTCCCCAAGCTCTGGATTCCCACGCAGGGATGAGCTGTGCAGTTACAGTGACAGATTCTCAAGATGAAAACAAGTCTTGCTGTCGTTGGTTGGTTGGTCCTTCCAGCCTCCTGTGGTAGATCACTGGAGAATTACTCTCCTGAGGTCGACACCTCTCTTCCTTCTGTTAAGTTTTCATCCATTTTTCTTGGTTATTTAAAAGTTTTCAGTCAGGCTTATGGCTGGAACTTGCTCTCCAACCCTGGGAATAAGACATCTGGGCATGTTTGAAGAACCCAAGTGATGGATGGGCCACTGATCTCTCAGCCAGGAGGCCTCCATGAGGTTCACACCTGGTGATTGGGCAGGTGTATGGCTTGGTCCAGGAACATGGTGCCAGAGGGGAAGGACTCATACATGTGTCCTAGGAAAAGCTGGGACAATCAAAGGTTTCTACTCAGAACACATCTTTATCAGACTTGGAATCATAAGGCAAGCTTGCTGTGGCCAACCATAAAGGAACTCAAGGAAAGGACACACATGTGGTTCAGCAGGCAGCAATGCTCAACCTGGTGTCCACAGAGCACCCCATCCTGAGTCTGTGGAGGGTTCTGTGAACTTGGATGGGGAAAAAAATGTCTCCTTGTTTTTACTAATTTCAACTGAAAATCCAGCCTTTCCTTTTAGTAGAAAACAAATCATAGTATTAAAACATAGAAAACAAATCACAGTATTAAAAACAGCATCTACCCCTTTGTTCCTAATGGAAATTGCAGATAATTTCATGGTAGTCATGGAGGATAAGGCTCATTGCTAGATCTTATTATGTAATGGGCAGACGATATCTGTTATTATTAAATACTTTTCTTTATATATAGATAACTGGATTTCTTTTTTTAATTAAATTTTTATTTTTTAAATTTATTTTCAGTGTACCAGAATTCATTATTTATGCACCACACCCAGTTCTCCATGCAAAAAGTGCCCTCCTTAATACCAGGTTCACCCAACCCCCATCCCCCACCCCTCCAAAACCCTCAGATTATTTCTCAGAGTCCACAGTCTCTCATAGTTCACCTCCCCCTCCAATTTCCCCCAACTTGCTTCTCCTCTCCATCTCCCCATGTCCCCCATGCTATTTGTTATGCTCCACAAATAAGTGAAACCATATGATAATTGACTCTCTCTGCTTGACTTATGTCACTCAGCATAATCTCTTCCAGTCCCATCCATGTTGCTACAAAAGTTGGGTATTCGTCCTTTCCGATGGAGGCATAATACTCCATAGTGTATATGGACCACATCTTCCTTATCCATTCGTCCGTTGAAGGGCATCTTGGCTCTTTCCACAGTTTGGTGACTGTGGCCATTGCTGCTATAAACATTGGGGTACAGATGGCCCTTCTTTTCACTACATCTGTATCTTTGGGGTAAATACCCAGTAGTGTAATTGCAGGGACATAGGGAAGCTCTATTTTTAATTTCTTAAGGACTCTCCACACTGTTTTCCAAACTGGCTGCACCAACTTGCATTCCCACCAACAGTGTAAGAGGGTTCCCCTTTCTCACATCCTCTCCGACACTTGTTGTTTACTGTCTTGTTAGTTTTGGCCATGCTGACTGGTGTAAGGTGGTATCTCAATGTGGTTTTGATTTGAATCTATCTGATGGCTAGTGGTGATGAACATTTTTTCATGTGTCTGATAGCCATTTGTATGTCTTCATTGGAGAAGTGTCTGTTCATGTTTTCTGTTCATTTTTTGACATGATTATCTGTTTTGTGTGTGTTGAGTTTGAGAAGTTCTTTATAGATCCTGGATATCAACCTTTTGTCTGTACTGTCATTTGCAAATATCTTCTCCCATTCCGTGGGTTGCCTCTTTGTAGATAACTGGATTTCAGTACAATTGGCTTCTTTTGTAATCCTGTGCATTTTGGTTTATGGACTTAAACACATTATTCCTAGAAGCGTGTACAGGCTTCACCAGATCTTCCATGGGGCTATTGTTGAAAAAGGTCTAGGACTCCGCGGTGCAGCCGGCACATGGCTTGATCACATGGTTTGTAGGTGCTCTGGGGGCTGCTGTCAGAACCCCATACCACTATTGACACCATGCGTGTCTACACCGCAATGGTTGGAGGCAGCCCCGGCTCGCACATGAGAGCAAATGCCAGGCTCCTCACAGGAGCTGGCGACACTCTGCTATGGTACCGGCGGTTTGGTGACCACACACAGTTTTGAGGTAGTCAAGCTCCTTGAACCCACCAGGAAGAGGGAGCAGGCAGAAGAGCCTGTTAATACACGTCCACAGATGGGTTCTTTCGCATTCTGGAGACCTCGCTTGCACAGTTCAAGGAACGTTCGCAGACAGACGTGGATAGAATGTGGAGCTGGGTGAGTAGTGAGTGACACTCGCACCAGTGTTTAGTGCAAAGCATCTGGTAATGAACAGTCTGACACACTTAGTGCTTTTTTATCTAATTGCAGGGATAACATGATCTTACCTTCTGAACCAGACCATAGCAAGTCCCCAAATTAACACGGCGCTTGCTATATATTTCCTGTAATTCAAATAACGGAATTAATTCTAACCATTCTTCTAATATTGAACATTTTGATGGATTTCAAGTTGCTGCTGTTAAAAATAATATTCCTCGGAAGGCATACAAATGCACTGAATGCAAATTAGGAAGCTCTTTTCTACCAGGTAGTACTAAAGGATGTTTTTGCCATCCAGGGTCAAAATGATTAGGGTCATTTCCTGATGACTGTTTTTAATGAAATTCATGGGTTTTCACTGTTAACGTGAAAAGACAGTTCCTCGGTAGGAAAAATAAAAATCGAGGGGGGGGTGTGTAAAGGAAGATATCCTAATTACATAACAAGCCTCCTCAGCGTCCTACCAGCTAGAGAAGTGGTAAGAGTCATGATTCTTTGGTACTCCAATGACATTTTTTCAGGGTGTTTGGCCACATTCGCCATCTCATTCCCTTGCCAGGAAGCAACTTGGGAAGGAAGACCACTGGGGGTGGGAAAGCCGCCGTATCTTCGGAAGATATAGCAGATCAGGTAATGGAGGGATTTTAAGGGTCAGAGGGCTCCTCAGTAGAAGGTTTAAGTGGGAAAATAGAGGTAAGCCGGAGAGAAGGTGAAGGGAAAATAAATATGTGAAGAAGTTTAAGAAATTTTTAAAAATGTGAATTTCATAATGGGAAAATGTCATTGCGTTGTAACGAAGCTGGTAAGAATAAACGTGATTAATGCTTAAGTCCTGATAAACATAATAGCTCTCTGGGACACCTCGGTACATTCGGGGGACAGCGCAGGAGGGATGAGAGCCCAGGACGGGCTGTTTTCCACTGGGGACAGAACCCCTGATGTGATGGGGTGGTGGGTAACGAGAAGGGAGGCCCGGGCAGGCACACCCCGGCCCCAGGCACCGAGACGCTGTGGGAGCCACGTGGGAGGGGAGGAGCACGCATGTCCGGGGGCTGCAGACGCTGGTCAGCCCGAGACAGCTGGATGCCCACTGGAGGTGAGGAGCGGGGCCGGGTGCTGGGAAGGGGCAATGGGCTCCTGGGGACAGGAGGTGTGTCCTCTCCCACCAAGGCTAGTCCTGGCTCCCAGGAAGGGCACGCAGGTCAGCTCCCCACTCCAACTTGCTGTTCCCTGCTGGAGTAGGGCTCCCCGTTCACCTGCTTGCACAGCGACTGCTCCCCTCCGGCCCGCCCGCAACCCCTGGTCTGTCCCCGCGGTGCTACTGGGGCACAATGAGTCTCTCCGAAAAAGGCCTCCTACTGCCAGGTCCCGTTTCCTAGTGCTCTGGGGGCCCAGCTGCCTTCCTCTTCTCGCCTTTCAGGGTGCTCGTGGAACCTTGGTGGTGCTGTATCTGGGCTGTTGGTGTGGAGGGGAACGGGGGACTGACATTACTCTTGACATGACTCTTTAGGCCAGACATTTGGTCCATGATTTGGGAATTAAGAGGGGAGGGCACAGGAGCAGGTGCGGGCGGACACCGGGTGGGGCGGCAGAGTCCAGAAACCTCCGCCGGGGCAGTATTGGGAAGGACAGGCTGGAAGGAAGCTGGGGTGGCTGAGTCTGGGGACCCCGAGTCTGCAATGGCCCCGAGTGTGTGGACACATGTGGGCCGCTGGCAGAGGAAATGGATAGTGCGGGAGGGAGTTCTGCTGGATGAAGGGATGACGGGTCAACGGGGCGGGGGCTTTTAGAGAACAGTCCGGCAGTCCTGCCTCAGCGCACCGAGGGCAAGTTGTCCAGCTCCCGGAAGGATGTGTGCTTGTTTCACTATGAAGGCCATGCCTGGTCACTGTAGCCCCCACTGACTTCCTGCAGTCACGATGCGTAGGACATGCCGCACCTGTAGGAGCACACGTGGGGAGGAATGTGGAAGGGGACGGAGCGCCGCAGACCGCAGAAGGATGAGGGCACGAAGCTGGTGGACGCAGGAGCCGCGGCGGCAACGGGAGCAGGAGGGTCAGCGGCTCCCGTGGTCTGCGGCCGTTTCCCGCACCGCGCAGCTGTGGGAAGACACTCTGTCTGCTTTGTCCCTAGAAGGACCTTGGGTTCTAGGACCATCTCCGGTGACGCCGTAGAGGGACAGGCGTTGGTAAGCATTCGCTGACTTCCCTTGGAGGACGCTGCCTCGGGCTCCTGGGGATTGTCCTGCGTCTCAAAGCGCTGGGGCAGAAAGCGGGCCAAGGGCTGATCTTCCGAAATAGGCCCGTTCTTCTCTGCTGCACTGTCTTCGTGCTTCTGTTTCGCAAACACTTACCCCGTCTACCACTGCTTGCGGGTCCACTAGGTTCTTCCAGAACACAAGCGTATTCAACACTTCTAACTCTCCATATGAAAATCATTAATATTCCCCTTCAAGGCCATGGTTTACTTACCTAAACCCATGGACTACGCAGCTGTTACATTTCAGGTGAAATGACTGACATTTTGTGAGCAAGAAAACGCACTTGAGATGGGTCGTCGTTGGCAGATCCTGATGACCGCCCAGACGGGGACGGGAAGGCGGACGGAAGAGTCCGAGCAGAAATGGCTCTGCCGGGGCACCTGGGGGCTCAGTGGGTTAAAGCCTCTGCCTTCAGCTCGGGTCATGATCACAGGGTCCTGGGATCGAGTCCCGCGTCGGGCTCTCTGCTCAGTGGGGAGCCTGCTTCCTCCTCTCTCTCTCTGCCTGCCTCTCTGCCTACTTGTGATCTCTGTCTGTCAAATAAATAAAATCTTTAGAAAAAAAAGAAAAAGAAATGACTCGCTGCTTTACGTCTGGTGAGTTCAAAGGAACGAGGCAGGGGTGTGATGTCGTGGTAGCCTGGGTCACCTCCAGTTCACGAGGGAGACGCCGAGTGATTTCTCACGCTCCCTCAGACGTGTCCCTGCTCAGCACACTGGCCTTCCTCTGCCACGTGACCGCGTCGACCGAGAGCCTCTGTTCACGTGCTCACGGGACACGCGGGAGGTGGGAACTTCGTCGCCAGCGGGGCTCCACCCGCTTCCTGACGCGATGGGAATGTTTTCTCTCCTGCAGACCCAAGAAATTCAATTCTCGGCGTGCGCGAAAGAACAGAGACCAGCATCTCATGGGAAAGCATCCCGAGAATTGCCTGAGGTTTCCATTTCCAACGCCACACGATCAGCGAGTGCGTTGTTTCTGATGAAGAGTGAGACCGGCGTGCGCGGAGGACAGCCCTCCTGTCTGAGCCGGGCAGGCAACCCGCTCCTGCCCAGACCGCGATTACCTGGAAAACTGTTTCACCACGGAGCGTGGGGCCTTTGTGAACACGGAGCATAGTTACTAGCGATCGTCCACGCAGGCCACGGATATTTGTAGATGTTACCTGGGAATGCATGAAAAAACTGTACCAAATTTCTTGTGGGTTGAACAAGTCGAAATTGCGAATTTGAGTTCTTTGAAGAATCCGTTGCCCGTTGTGTGAAATGCATAAGTATATGCGTGACTTAATTAACAAAATAAGTACGGTATCTACTCATTATGTGACAATCTCTTTACTGTTAACATAGAAAAGTGCTGTTTTCCTCATTTCCCGTGGACTGTAAGCCACTGAAACTCTAGGCTCTCCTACCCTACGCGTCTGGCTCCTTCTCGGCACACTACACCCCTGTGGCCTTCACCCGACGGGCCGGTGACAGACGAGGTAAGCAGATGGCAGCGGGAACATTCCCCCCAAAAAGGCTCCGCTGAATTTTCCTGGCTCCTAAGGAGCCTCCCTGAGTGTGAAGATGCCGAGGAGAACAGACATGCTGAAATGTCCTTGTCCTCAATGGGCTGGGAAAGTCCTTTAAAATGGTCAGAAGAAAATAATGCTCCTGGTCATGGCGGGGAGTGCAGAGAATTAAACTCCTTCGATCACATAATGCAGCTTCCTCCGGGGGATGAGCCACAGAGCCCTCTCCAGGCCTCTGCACAAAGCTACTGCTTTTCTCCGTTCATCCCAGGAGTGGAAGCGCCTGCCCTGGCTTGTCTACCCCGTGCATTTTCAGCTATGGCTCCCCTTGGCCGTGAACTCGCCCGTGACCCACGGATGTCCGCCAGCGTGGCTGTGTGGAGCTGTGGCAGGGTTGGTCTAAGCACGACCCTGTCCCTGCCCACACTCCCCACAGACTGAGCTGGGACCCCTCTCCCGCCTGACGGGCCCATGGGGGCATCAGAGCACCTGCGGTCCAGGGCGGAGGGCAGGGTGAGGTCGGGGGAGAGCAGGCACCAGACCAAAGAGCCTTCCGTGGAAGGTGAGGGGAAACCTGCCTGTGGGATTTCTAGGAGAAACACAACATTCCATGGGGACGGGGGCCACTTTGCCATTTCCTGGGGTCCTGTCATGTGCCCGGCACTGACCCAAACTCCTTACACTGCTTCAAGTAAATTCCTCAGCGGGCTTTGAAGAAAGAGCTCTTGTCCCCTCTGAGCTGGAATTCGGAAACTGAAGCATCCGCGTCCACGACGCTGCCACAGGCAGACAGAGCACCCAGAGGGGAGGTTCTGGACGTGGGACACGTGGTCACCAGGTCCGTGCCGCCACCCGGGACAGACCATACAGCAAGTTTCAGTGGAAGGCGGGTTTACTCCAGTATTAGAAAATACATCACGCTCTGTGCTTTGGCACGTTATACGGGAGATTATGATTCTATCTACTGGTGGCCAAAAGCGTGGGCTATAATTCTATAATTCACAGCATTCGTAAAAAAAAAACAAAAACAAAAACAAAGAAACAAACAAAACTCTAAACAAAATAGGAAGAGATAAAACTTGCCTGAGTGCGTAAAAGCCACGACCGGCTGAAGATACGTAAAATCCCATCGGCGTTCTCGGCTTGGCTGCTCCGAGAGCCGGCTGCAGGCCTTCCAGAGGGCAGGGCCACATCACAGGCCAGTCACCCCAGAAGCTGTGCCGGAGGGGGCAGGTCTCCCAGGTTTCTGGGAGCTCCTTGGGTCATGGCAATGTGCACCTGACCTTGGGACGCATGGAGCCAGCTGGCAAAGTGCCGGCGCCAGTGTTAAAACCAGGTGAGGGAGTTCGGGGCCAAAGGCAGGTGCTCACGTTCCCAGATACGAATTTCTGTAGGACTCCCCTGCGGTTCTTGTAAATACAGGGCCCGGGCTTCACCCGGGCTTTCAGGATGTCACTCGGTCTCTCAAGGGTCAGGGACACTCACCTGATTTTGTTCTGGGGGTCTCCAGAGCATCCCTCAAGAACTCCCAGCCCGGTGGGCCATGGCCCCAGGGGGAGGGCAGGGCTGTCCCAGGGCTGAGGGCAGGTCTGTCCCTTCATGCTTATGGCCCGCCCCGGGGTTCGGTGAGTGAAAACCTCTGAAGGGGGAGGAGGAAGCTTCACCTTCCAGGCAAGTGAGGTCAGAGTGGGCTCAGGGCTGTGGCCGGTGGGGGCTGCCCCCCACTTCCTACATCCCTGCCCAGACAAGCCGAGCAGTGCTGCGGCAGAGGGTCAGACGGACCAGCACGCCTCGAGGATGCACGGACATCAGTCTCTCCGCTGTCCGGGAGCTGACGCTCCAGGAGGAGATGCACCGCGAGGGATAAGTGGGGGTTCCTGAGTCGGAGGAAGGACTTCTGTGGCCTCCTAGCCACAAGCGCCAGCTCTGATCAGAAGGCCTGAGTGCAGGGCTGTGTCTGCATGCGGCGGCCAGAGAAGCCTCTGGTCAGGTGGCTGAGCGGCTGCGTGCCGGCCCCGCGGAGAGCGTCGTGCTGATGGAGGTCCGCGTGGCCGGGAGCAGCGGCCAACCTGTGGCCAAACACACGGCCTGTCGGTGTCTCCGCAGCCGAGCCTGCTGTGCCGGAGGATGTCTTCATCGGTGCTGCCTGGCGAGGGGTCTCTGCCAGGACCTCGGGCGCAGGCCTGCCACACTCCTCCTGCCTCTTTCCCAGCCGGGCTGAAAGTAACGAGAATCTCTGCTTCGGGCCGGGGAAGCTTTGCATTTCCTCCTGCAATTTCCTTTCTAGTGGGACAGAGCTCCTGACCCAGGCCTCTGAGCGTTTTCTCATTATTTATTTATTTCCATCAATTCGTCAGTTGCATAAATGAGATTTCTGTGTGTGGCTCAGTCACGTGACTCAGAATCTCAGCCAGGAAACACCTAAATCCAACCTCATTCTTAATGCAGCCTGTGCAGGACATGGGTGAGAGCGGTCCACTGCGGCGAGCTGAAGGGAGGTGCCGACAGAGCAGTCCGACAGCCAGCTTCCGTAATGAGAGACCCGGGGGCTGCTCTGTCGCTTACGGCCCCGCTGTCCTTAGCAGTGACCACCTTGCGCTTGCATTCGGTGTGTGAGTTTACGACCTGCTGAGGCTCTGGGGCTCGAGAGAGAGAGAACGCTGCCCTTTGCCTATTAAAATAATTCTTCGCAAACCTGATCAGTGCTAGAGGAAGAAATTATGCCCCTGCAGACAGCGTGTGGGCAGGTGAGGGCTCCCTCAGTGCACCTGCTCCCGGTGGCAGGAAGAGAGAGCCCAGCACCCTGAGGAGGTAGCACCCTGTCGTCAGACGCTGTTCCTTCTCCGAAAGGGCAAGCTCAGCCCTGAGTGGGGCTTTGCCTGCTCCCCTCGGTCAGGCGGTGAGTTTCCTGCACAGGAGGGACACTGCAGGGCTCGGGCCCACCTGCGTGTCCGGGGGTTAGCAAGAGAGAGGGAAAGCGGCTCTGCAAGCTGGTGCCCCCCCCGCCCCGTCGGCCTCCCTCCCACAAACATGTGCCAGGGCCGATCTGTCCCAGCGATGCTCCCAGGGGAAAGCCTCGCTCTCCGGAGGTGACTTGTCACCGGCCCTGGCCTGTCAGACATGATCTCACTTCCAAAACCCGTCTTAAATCCAGCTCAGCTGAGATGCAGACGAGCCGGGTCTGGCCTCCCAGTGTAGACCTCCGTCCCCTGATCGCTGCGTGTGGGGGGTTGGCTTGCGTCCCGCGCACAGACGTGCTCCGAGACTGCTCATTTCAACACCGCCTTTGCCGGCTCCGCAGGCTCATCGGTGGGGAATCCTAGCTGCTGCACACAGTAGCCTCCGCCCACCGCCCTCGGCCGGGTCTCTGGCGTGTTTGTCTCGAGCACATCTACGTGTGTTTGGGTTTCTGGAATCGGCAGTCGATGCCGGCCGTGCGCGACGCTCCCAGCTTGCTCTCGGTCTCGCAAGGCCTGCGTGCCGCATTTCTCAGATCGCGTTCTGTGGCACGGCTGTGCACCCTGAGAATAAGGCCTGTGTATTTCCTTAGCAAAGTAATTTTGGGGTTTATGACATGAAATGTAAGGACAATTAAAGACAGTGTATAGAACGTACGTAATACGCATTCACGTCCCATTCGTGTCAGGTCAACTGAGATGTAATTTGCATATAACAAAAATCCCCATTTTTCAGTTTATGGACTAAGGAGTGTTTCCGTGGATGTGCGGCGTGTGTCTGGCACCTGCGTCCTGACCCGCCTGTTTCCATCAGCCTGGTTCCCTCGTCCTTCACCCTAACCCCGACAATCACGGTCTGTTTGCTGTCCCGGTCACGTGGGCTCATCTACAATTCCAGAGAGAAAGAATCCCGAGGACACGGCTGTGGCTCCGCTGGTTGAGTTTGGCTCGGGTCAGGCTCTCAGGTCAGGAGATCGAGCCCCGAGTGGGCTCATGCTGGGCGTGAAGCCTGCTTAGGATTCTCTCTCTGTGTCTCTCAGACATACAGACAGACAGAAAGACAACAAGTGACACTTTGTCTTCGTCGCAGACTTCTTCACTTCGCTTCTCGCTCTCGAGACCCCTCAGGCTCCTGGTGCTCCTGGGAAGCATCGCCGCGTGAGTCCTCCAGGTCGCTGGGAAGCATCGCCTCGTGGGCGGACACACCGGAAAGTGTCGTTCAGCTGCAGGTCTGGTTTCACTTTGTTGTTTCTTTAAAGATTTTATTTACTCATTTGTCAGAGACACAGAGAGAGCACAGGTTGGGGGAAGCGGCAGAGGAAGAAGCAGGCTCCCCACCGAGCAAGGAGCCATTGTGGGGCTCGGCCCCAGGACCCCGGGATCATGACTTGAGCCGAAGGCAGAACGTCACCCACTGAACCACCCAGGCGCCCTGTACTTTGTTTTTATGTATTAAGAACAAAGCTACCATAAACATTTGTGTACAAATTGTGTACACGTGTTCCATTTCTCTAGTAAATGTCAAGCTTGGGACTGTGGGATTGTACAGTAAGTGCGTGTTTAACATCACAAGAAACCAAAAATCTTTCCTCTATTCCCACTAAACATGTGTGAGATTTCCACTAGCGTCCCACCCTCGAGCCCGTTGGCACCGCTGTGGGCTGTCACTGCAGCCGTCAGGTCTCTGTCCAATGGCGTTGGTGACCTCAGTTCTCCTGTCGTACGGGGTGGGGGTCACATATCTTCTTTGGTAAATTGTTCAACTCTTTGGCCCGCTTACATGTAGTTTGTTGTCTTATCTTTTAGTTATAAAATTCCTTATGTATTTTGGGACTAACACCTTTAGTAGGTAGGTAAATATGTAAATATTTTCTCCTGGTGTGCAGATGATCTTTTCACTTATTAACTTGATCTTAGTTGTGAAGAAGGAGACGTTCCCCACGTCCAGAAAGGAGAGGAATTTGTGCGGCGAGCGCGTGTACGGGCTGTGTCTTCCACCAGCCCCGTCTCACTTCACCGGCTTTCCTCTCCCGGAGCCGTGAACATGAAGCTCGTCGGCTGTGATTTCGTCAGTTCTGCATTCACTCGGATCACTGTTCGACCGTGTTCTGTTCTGGTGCACAAACGTTAATAAACTTTACGTTCATTATTAGCAATTTCCCTATTAGTCACCGTGAGCCAGCATCTTTGCCACGCTCCGTGGCTTCGCCGTGGACGGTTCTCCTCGCTTTGGTGGTGTCCACACCCACGTGCCTGCGCCTCGCCGAGATTCTCAAACCTCCCATACGCACGCGCCGCTTCACAGACACTGAAGCGAACGTAGCGCAGCCCACGCGAAGGCCGTCCAACGGCTCCTGTCCACGTCGCCGTCTCGTCACCGTTTCTCTAACTTAGTCTTAGACTTGACAGTTTCAGTCGCTTTATCAAGATATGATTATGAGATTGGCTTGTTTTCCTTATTTTTTCCTGTGAGAAGCTTTCCCTCTTTTTCCCTGTGAGCCCCTCCCATGTGCGATCTCAGGGTTCCCTCTCCCGGACGGACTGTGGGGGACTCCCTTCTGCTTCTCCTCACTGGCTTCTGATCGTCCCTGTTTTACGTTTATCTCCACCGAGATTCGTGGGTTCGTGGCCACATTTTTTATCACCCTTTACCACGTGGACCTTTCCCATCTCATGAACACTTTCCGATTTTGGTAAGTGCTGTGTCTTCCTGGACACTGCAAGGACACAGATCCGAGCCCTCTGAAACTACGTCCCATTCCTACAGTAATGACATTCCGTGGCAACATGACTGTCCTGATGCCATTGCCGGCTGGGGTGGGGGAGGGCAGGGTCACTTCTTCAGCACGCGATTCTCCTCTGTGTGGCCATCGGGGTTGTTGAGGCCCACAGAGTGACCGTCCTGACCCGGGCATCCCCGGTCCTGATGGAATGCAGGGGGACATTCCCGCCATTCGGGTGGTTGGTCACAACGATGCTGCCGGCACTGCTGGGGGCGGCGGGGCCCAGGTGTGATCTGGGTCGGCTCGGGTGCCCTGAGCAGCTGCGCTGTGAACTCGCTCCACCATGGTGGGAGGCACTGGGGAGGGGCAGGGGCCGGGTCGTGGACTGTGATGCTCTGGGCTGTCTACCTCTCGTTCCTCCCGCAGGGACTGTCGGGTCCCGGCCTCATGGTGGCCCTGCTGGCGACCTGCCACAGCCTCGGCTCCCTCGCTTCAGGCACAGTGGGACATTTTCCAATTTTGTCTCTTCTCACCTTTAGGAGGACTCCTGCTCACGATGAGACCATGGACCAGGCTGGCTACTCTGTGACCAGGAGAAATGCCCGGAACTTTCTGAAATGGGAATGATTCCATACCTAGATTTTGGGGCTGGTCCATGTCTTTTAATTATAGAAAGTCTGGTCATTTTTGTGAAAGTCAAATATAAAACAGTTACATTCTGAACGTTTTTCATCTCTTAATTTTATCTTGAGCTCTTTAGAAGATGGCAAGTCAAATACAACATCGTTTGTTTCTCTGTTGACAGGGGTCAAACGCTCGCGAATCTTGGCATAGTGGTGCGTGTGGTCGTCTAAATCTGATGTGATTATTTTACTATGAGTTTCGTAACTACTAACTGACACCCTGCCCTCCAGTCCCTCAATGCCCAGACTCATGACTCTTCTTCTGGTGAAGGCCTAGACTTTCAAACACCACTTCCAGGCGGAGGACTTTTCTAGAGGACGATCCCTTCCAGACCCCAGGCCACACCAGGGTCTCCCGACTCACCGAGATTTGGGGACTGAGGAGCAGCAGCACAGGTCCCGCGGCTGGCGGATCCCGGACATCTCTCTCTTCCTGCACATTCTCCCCGTCAGAGGTTCCAGAATCATCGCAACTCAGTCTGTTAACAATGGGTTAATCTTGGGACATGGAGCCCAAGAACCCTGAACAGCAACACCATTGACGTCTTGGTTCCATATGCTCATAGCGTGACTCTGTTGAACTTTCTGAGGCTGCTCCTATTTCTATAATCCGTGCCCCAGTGTTGCTGGAAAATCTGTGCCCATCCTGCTGAGTGACGTGCAGGAAAGGGGGTTCGAGGTCCCAGTCCCAGCATAAGCTGACTCTATCCATCCTCGCGGTTCAGATGGGGGGGGTGGGGCAGCAGGCACAGAACCTCTTGTCAACCAGCGAGAGTCCCAAGACCTGCCTGGAGGAACAGGGGACACAGAGCCACCGCTGAGATGTCGTGGGGTTGGCACACTGGGCGGGTCTGTGAACTGGCTTTGTCGGCGGCTCTGGCGCAGCCTGAGCAGTGGAACTAGATGAATTGCCTCCAGTCCAGAGTGAGATGTCGACAGGAGACCGTCGCCAGTCAGCAGGCAGGCCGGGGCACAGGGAATGTGGCGGTGCGCCTAGTCAGAAAGAGAATTTGATAAAGCAAGTCACATCGAGGTGGGGTTTTAGGACACGGTTAGAGCTTTGTGGACGAGCAGAGACGGAGCGCTGTCCTGAGGAAGGAGGCCGTGGGGCGAATGAGGCTGGCCTGTGGCTGGGAAGAAGGAGGGAGGTCCCGGAGGAGAAGACGTGTCTCCTGCCGGCCTGGCCCCTGGGCCCTCGGGTTTCCGTGTGTCTCTGCCTTCGGTATGTGGTTCCTCACCATACGAACCTTCCAAAGAACCAAGAGGTGATTTGTTATTGTTGTTGTTTGTTTCCTTGTTTTGTTTTTTGAAGAAGTGATGTTTCACCTTCGCCTCTGGCAGAATTGTACGCGCACTCCCTGCATGCCGGTGTGTCTGGATGGCGAGAAAGTCCTCCCCGGGTCGTCCATCCAGGAAGCAGAGACAGCCCGACCTCCTCTTTTTCGATGCAGAGGGGTCAACCACTCACCGGGGCCAAGCTGGCAGTGGTGACTGAGACTCAGCTCAGAATTTCTGGCCTTGTGCTCTGTAATCTGCCTGGGTCTGTGACGGACAAGCAGAAAGACATGAGTCTTACAGAGCAGACGGGCATCATTCGAGCTGGCTTCCCACAGGACGCGTCCTGCCACCCAACTCCAGGATGATGGAGTTTCCACCTGATTTCACAGTCAGTAGCCTGTTCTCACGGGGTCTGGAGCCCTGCTGTTGCCATGGCAACCGCATGCCCTCGGAGCCATCCAGGGAGCTGGGCATGCGGAGAAGGAAGCAGGCAGATCTCCACCGCCGTCATGCCCCTGATGGCTGTGTCTCCGCTGCAGAACTGGGGTCACTTCCCCTGCTGAGGACACCCTGTCCCTTCCTCCTGGCCTCTTTCTTTTCCATCCATCTTTTTGATAATTTGGAAGCTAAATCCTAATTACTCGCTAAAACTCTGGTATCTGTTTCCTATGAGGAGAAATGTTTTTGCACAAACTCTAAGAGGCACTGAGTGTGAAGACGTGCACGTTCTGGAGAGGAGGTCTGGCGGTGGGGCACGCGGGTGTCCCTGGGGTCTGTCCCGCCAGACCCAGCAGGTGCCCGGCCCCCGCCAGGCTTCCCCTTGTTTCCTTGCGGTAACTTTACAGCAGTGTCGGCCGAGGACGGAGGCAGGTAGAAGCAGCCTCTCCGGCCCCACCGACAGAGGCGCCGTCCGGAGCCGCTTGCTGAGAGCTACTCCCAGCCTCTCCCGTGCTCACGAGAATTTGAAGGGAAATGTGTTCAAAACCCTTGGCACAGCACACCAGGCTCAGGACAGAAACAGTCCCGGGATCAGCTCAAGTGCAGCTTATTAAAGGTGTGATTATGAAGAAGAGTCGGTTTCTTTTGCCGTGTTCTCTCTTCAACCAAAATTAACATCAAGTATCTGTGTGTGATCAGTGACGGTCTGTGTCCCCAGCTTCACACGCGCAAGCCCTCATCCCGAATGTGCTGGTATTAAGAGGGGGATTTGGGAGAGGTAATTAGCTTTGGATGAGGTCATGGCGATTAGCATGTCCTTCTAAAAAGAGATCTGAGCCTTTGCCCCCTCCCTGTCCCTGCCATGTGAGGCCCCGGGGGCCCGTGTTGCTCTCCAGCCCCTGGGACTGTGAGAGGCTGACGTCAGCCCGTATTTTCTTACCACAGCCGAGCTGGTTAACGTGTCTGTCTGTGTTTTACATTTGCTGGCATTTATCTTTTGAAGATTCCCTGTAAGACCTCTATTTAAGGTTCCACAAATCTGGAAGAGCCGCCATCTAGGCCACAGGACATTGGAGGGCTTGGAGGGGGCATGAGGAAAAGTGAGATCTACCCTAGGATACTTGTCACTTGTACCAAGCCCTTACATTCACCGTCCCTCCTCGCAAACCATCTGAGCGCCTACGTGCAAGGAACCGACCACGTGCACCCAGGAGTCGGGCTGTAGGCCAAGGAGGGCCGGCCTGGACCGGGAAGTCCGTGCGACCCTTCTGAGCCCCACTTAGCCTCCGCGCCAGGGGAAGGGCTGGCGTGTGTGCCCTGCGGAGAGTGGCTCCCTGGGAACCCTGCCAAGCAAAAGGCAACGTGATGGACGCACACCCGTTCTGGTCACCCCATGAAGGACAGGAGAAGCTCTCGCAGATGCAGCAGGTGCGCGAGACTGAGAAATCCGTCTCAGGAATACTCGGAAACAACAAAATGCTCAAGGCAGACACAAGAAACACTTGCGAGAAAAACCTCCCCCGACCTGAGTGCCGGATCTACCAAGGGCGTTAGTGGCTCTTCCCGCCGGTCTCCGCACCGGCATCTCCCCTCTAGGAGGGAGAGGCTCATCGCCGTGCCGGGGAGACAGAAGATGGCCAGCCCGGACACCCTGGGACTCCCCTTCCCGGGGCGGTGTCCCAGGCTTCCTGCACCTGTTGCCCTCGGCCCGCCGAACCCGAGCCTGCTCCCTCCTCCCTGTGCTGAGACCGTGGACTCGGTGCTTCAAGGAGAAAGAGACGCCGCTCCTTCCCTTGCCGCTAAGAAGAGGGGACCACGGGGAGCGTGTCCGTGTTTTATTTCACTGGAAACTGTTGTTGTTTAACCATCGGGAAGCGGTGTGTGCGGGACGCACAGAGCGCGGTCTACAAAGCAGGCCCCAGGGGAGCGCCGGGGTTGCTTCCCACACAGCAGCCGGCGGAGCACGGACACGTTTTCCCCGTGGCACGTCCTTGACCGCGGCTGGAGAAGTAAGGGTGTGGGGGGGCGTCTGCGGGGCTCCACACAGACACCGTGGTTCCCTCTTACTGTCGAATACCCTGTGCATCCTGTCCGCAGCTCGTGAGCGCCCGAGCTGGACTTCGAACTCGCCTTCCTCACCCCAGAGCCCGAACGGAGGCTGCCGGCCGCGCGTCCAACGTGAGAGAGCGCAGAGATCGCGCAGTGCTGGGAGCCCCGCGAGCCACAGACGAGGCCAGGGAGGTCCGTGGTGGGCACGGAGGTGGGAGAACGGGGTTCTATCTCAAATCCACACTTCAGGTCGCCTCACGTCGTATCACAGGATTTGTATTACATCCAGGGGCCTCTACATGAAGAATGTGTATTTAGAAATTCTGCAATGAGTCATTTCTTTCTCCCTCCAGATTTCTACGATGACGTGAGGATACGTTTGGGGTGGAAACTGGCGTTTATGACTTGGTTTTTCTTTCCCTTACGAGACACGCAGAATGTCCTGATCTGCAGTAAGATAGTTTTTTTCTCTGTGTTCCAAATTTGGGAATGTTCAGTTGAGTAGGCAGAGACAAGCTCTCAGGGCTGCCGTTGCTCTGTCCTCAGTCGAATTCCCTTCCGTTAGCTGCGACCCGGTGATCTAGTCCATTCCAAGCGCACAGGAGATGCGTGTATACCGAAGAGGCCGTCAGACGCACAGTGCAGCAGGCAGCCAGGGGAGCCCACAGCGTGCAGAGAAGGGAGCCGCAGAGAGGGCAGAGCAGGGTGGCAGGGAAGCCAGCCCCTCCGGAGTGTCCAGCTGGCTCTGGAGTGTCCCTGAGAACACGGGCCATGGGGGCTGCGCCGAGCCGCATCCGTCTGTGAGTCGCTCCCTGAGCCCCAGAACCTGTCTGTGGCTGCGCTTCCAGACCCCGCTGGCTTCCAGAGGCCTTTCCTTCCCGGGAACGAAGGTGTAGTGTGGTGCCCTTCCCGCTGCTCCGCCACCGACGACACCTGTGACTGCTCCTGGCCGCGCGGGCCCCTCGCTTCTACCCGAGCCATTTGCAACGCCCCTCGCCTCACCTGGCTGTTCGCAGCAGCAAGCGCAGTGGGAGTTTGGTTCAGGGGCCGCGGGGACTCCGTTGGCCCGTGGCTAAGCTTCGTCCTCCAGATTGCCTTTATCGGCAGGAAAGGAAGCATTTTGGTCCATGAGTCTCCATTGTCTTACTTCTTGATTTGCTGAGAACCGTCTACTGGAAATATCCAAGCTACAGCAACCATGTGTCGGATTATGTAAGGCTCGATTTCTGATCGTGGCATTTGGGGAACAGAGGTTAATTTCTGCCTACATTTTACACTGTTCCACTTTTGGAAAGAGATGAGTTTTTGTCTTTTAGATAACTGCATCGAGTTATTACCTGATCTTAGAAAGTTTTAGAAGAGACATATTTTTAAAATCAAAGCATATGGGCCACCTGGGTGGCTCAGTTATGAAGCATCTGCCTTTGGCTCAGGTCATGATCCAGTGTCCTGGGATTAAGTCCCCATATCAGGCTCCCTGCTTGGCGAGAAGCCTACCTCTCCCTTTCCCATTCCCCCTGCTTGTGTTCCCTCTCTCACTGTGTCTTTCTCTGTCAAATACATAAATAAAATCTAAAAAAAAAAAAAAAATCAAAGCACGCCAGCACTTTATTAGGAAATTCTATTTCCAGTGAGAAAAATCTCATTTCCATGTTAAATAAAATCAGTGAAGATTTATTGAGCACCTTCTCTGCTCCTTTATGATAACTTATACATTACACATTGTATATTGCAGTCACGGTGAAAATTCAAAGAAAATGCAAAACATTCCTACTGAGGAAAAGCTTAGGATCGATCTAAGAAACATGATAGAAATGCATGGTGAGAAAAATAACAAACACATCACATCACACATCACAATCCAGTTTTAAATCACGGCCAAATTGAGTCCCTCGATATTACTTGCTTTAGCAATTCAGATGGAGGGTTCTGGAAGGTTCTGGAAAGGACGCAGCTTTTGAGCCAAATTTTTGAGAGGGAGTTTAAGAGGACAGAAAGAAGGTATCAAAGCAGGTGACACGGCATGTGTACGTGAGGGGTTAGGAGGGGCACGGGGCTCCTACGGCGTCGGAAGATCCGTGCGGGGTGAGGCTGGAAGGTCGCGGGTCAAGGCAGGGTCAGAAAGTGGGTTTGCGTGCTTGTCAAAAGGCCTGGAAGGAAGCGTGGAAATCTGGAAAGGGCACAGCCCAGACTAAAATTAAGGACTTTCTGGGCTGGATCCGACCTTGGCTGGACACGTGGCTAACCAGAGGCAGACGCACCAAGCTGCAATCCCGAGAGTTTGCCCACAGCGTGTCTATGCGAGCACGGGTCCACCTCTCCTACTCTCCAGGCGTCGGCGGCAGTGAAATGGGAAAACGGGACATTCCTGTGAAAGATGCTTTCCAAGCCCAGAGCTCCAGCGCACGTGAGGTCTTACCACCCGGAAGCCGAGACCCCAGCAGCAGTTGAGTGGGGGATTTCACGTTCCCGTCAGTGCTGGCTGAGTAGCAGTGGGTTTCTTCTGGACGCCCAGAAAGGGGTCAGAAGAGTAAGGGGAGGCCTGTGTGCTCCCAGGTGCTAAGTGCATTGTTACAAGAATTGATGTGGAAATGCAGTCCTGGGGGTCGAGAGTGTGGACACAGCGTGGAAGGCCCTGATGATGTGTCCGGAGCTCGCGGAATGGGACCAGCAGCTCTGCGGAGATCCCACCACGTGGTCCCATGCTTCCCATTGGGAGGGAAATCAGAGAAACGTCTCCCAGTGTGCAGGTTTGCACAATACGTTCCTAGAAATTCATTTCTCTGGAATTTAAAGGTGAGTGGCCTTAGGCATCTGTTTCTTCTTTTCGATTTTCACAGCAGGGACCAAGAATGTCCAACTCAGGTCTCAGCCCTGTTGCAGCGTCCACTTGGGAGCAGGAGCATAAAACCTGAAGGGCACCACTTCCTCTGCGGCTGGGCTGTTGCCCTGTCACCACGTGATGGGACAATTTACGGTCCCAACCTGGACAACCAAGCCGAGAGCTAAATAAAGGGCTAAGATAATTAAAATTATATAATTTGCCCATTTTTTTATATGATTGTCTGTTTTGTATGTGTTGAGTTCGAGGAGTTCTTTATAGATCCTGGATATCAACCTTTTGTCTGTACTGTCATTTGCAAATATCTTCTCCCATTCCGTGGGTTGCCTCTTTGTTTTGTTGACTGTTTCCTTTGCTGTGCAGAAGCTTTTGATCTTGATGAAGTCCCAAAAGTTCATTTTCGCTTTTGTTTCCTTTGCCTTTGGAGACATATCTTGAAAGAAGTTGCTGTGGCTGATGGCGAAGAGGTTACTGCCTATGTTCTCCTCTTGGATTCTGATGGATTCCTGTCTCACGTTGAGGTCTTTTATCCATTTTGAGTTTATCTTTGAGTACGGTGTAAGAGAATGGTCGAGTTTCATTCTTCTACATATAGCTGCCCACTTTTCCCAGCACCATTTATTGAAGAGACTGTCTTTTTTCCACTGTATATGTTTTCCTGTTTTGTCAAAGATTATTTGCCCATAGAGTTGAGAGTCCATATCTGAGCTCTCTACTCTGTTCCACTGGTCTATGTGTCTGTTTTTATGCCAGTACCATGCTGTCTTGGTGATCACAGCTTTGTAATAAAGCTTGAGATCAGGTAGCGTGATGCCTCCAGTTTTATGAACAGACATTTCTCCAATGAAGACATACAAATGGCTATCAGACACATGAAAAAAATGTTCATCATCACTAGCCATCAGGAGATTCAAATCAAAACCACATTGAGAAACCACCTTACACCAGTTAGAATGGCCAAAATCAACAAGACAGTAAACAACATGTGTTGGAGAGGATGTGGAGAAAGGGGTGGTGGGAATGCAAGTGGGTGCAGCCACTTTGGAGAACAGTGTGGAGATTCCTCAAGAAATTAAAAATAGAGCTTCCCTATGACCCTACAATTGCACTACTGGGTATTTACCCCAAAGGTACAGATGTAGTGAAAAGAAGGGCCATCTGTACCCCGATGTTTATAGCAGCAATGACCACGGTTGCCAAACTGTGGAAAGAACCAAGATGCCCTTCAACGGATGAATGGATAAGGAAGATGTGGTCCATATACACTTTGGAGTATTATGCCTCCATCAGAAAGGACGAATACCCAACTTTTGTAGCAACATGGACGGGACTGGAAGAGATGATGCTGAGTGAGATAAGTCAAGCAGAGAGAGTCAATTATCATATGGTTTCACTTACTTGTGGAGCATAACAAATAGCATGGAGGACATGGGGAGATGGAGAAGAGAAGGGAGTTGGGGGAAATTGGAAGGGGAGGTGAACCATGAGAGACTATGGACTCTGGAAAACAACCTGAGGGTCTTGAAGGGGTGGGGAGTTGGAGGTTGGGGGAACCAGGTGGTGGGTACTAAGGAGGGCACGGGTTGCATGGAGCACTGGATGTGGTGCAAAAACAATGAATTCTGTTACGCTGAAAAGAAATAAAAAATTTAAAAAATCATATAATTTGAAGTATTTGTTTAAAAAAGTATTACATATTCAGGTAAATTAAAGCAAAATAAAAATTGCTTCCTTATGTTATTATTTGAGAAGTAAAAAAACTTTCAGAATTATGTTTCTTCTTACATAGTCACTTAATTTTAAAGGTTTCTGGCTGTGTCTGCTCAGATACTGGGTCATTTCTATTTTCTTAAAAAACACATACTTTTTGTAATTTCTTTCTTTTTTTTTTTTTTTTTTAAGATTTTTTTTATTTTTTTATTTATTTGACAGAGAGAGAGGCAGGCAGAGAGAGAGAGAGAGAGGGAAGCAGGCTCCCTGCTGAGCAGAGAGCCCGATGCGGGACTCGATCCCAGGACCCTGAGATCATGACCTGAGCCGAAGGCAGCGGCTTAACCCGCTGAGCCACCCAGGCGCCCACTTTTTGTAATTTCATCTATAATTTTTTTTCCTCATAAAATACCTCATTCCTTTTCAAAGTTACCTAGTCCAGGGATCGGTTTGGCCATTTTCAACACTGAATTGACTTTAATAAAAGCAGTTTCTCCCGCTGGGGATGGGGGCGCCAGGCCACCCACAGCAGGACCTTTCCAATTCTATGTGTTTTCAATATTTCGTATTGAAATATGTCAATATTTTAGCTGAAATATTTGTTGGTCAAATGTTTTGCCCCCATGAAAAGCACCTTTTGTCTTTGATTTTTTTTTAAAGATTTTATTTACTTATTTGACAGACAGAGATCACAAGTAGGCAGAGAGGCAGGCAGAGAGAGAGGGGAAGCAGGCTCCCCGCTGAGCAGAGAACCCAATGCGGGGCTCAATCCCAGGACCCTAAAATCATGACCTGAGCCAAAGGCAGAGGCTTTAACCCACTGAGCCACCCAGGTGCCCCATCTTTGATTTTTTTATAAGGGAAAATGTTCCCAAATATTTATGTTTAGTTATGTTTGTTCAATGTTTCATTAACTGTAGACATTGCAAAATCACAGACCTTCTTAATTTGGTCCTACTTAGTATAGAACAGACATATGCCAAGTTCAACTTTTCTTTTCTTTTTTTTTTTTTTAATTAATTTTTTATTTTTTATAAACAAAGTTCAACTTTTCTAGTGGAAAATAAGAACCCTGCTCCCTGCTCATTGGAGCAGAGTGACCAAACAATGGGGTAACCAAAGTGACGCCATTGATGGTGGTGAGCCCCAAGTCATGGATAGAACTGTTGAAGCATATGGATTCCCAAACTAATAGGACACTGTATGTAAATCATACTTTGTGAATTATATTTTGTATGTAATTATACTTTGATAAGAAAAAAAAGTATTAAAAATGGGAGATCTATATGGACCATATCTTCTTTATCCATTCATCTGTTGAAGGGCGTCTTGGCTCTTTCTACAGTTTGGTGACTGTGGCCATTGCTGCTATGAACATTGGGGTACAGATGGCCCTTCTTTTCACTACATCTGTATCTTTGGGGCAAATATACAGAAGTGCAATTGCAGAGTCATAGGAAAGCTCTATTTTTAATTTAAGGAATCTGCACACTGTTTTCCAAAGTGGCTGCACCCACTTGTATTCCCACCAACAGTGTAAGAGGGTTCCCCTTTCTCCACATCCTCTCCGACACTTGTTGTTCACTGTCTTGTTGATTTTGGCCATTCTAATTGGTGTAAGGTGGTATCTCAGTGTGGTTTTGACTTGAATCTCCCTGATGATGAACATTTTTTCATGTGTCTGTTAGCCCTTTGTATGTCTTCATTGGACAAGTGTCTGTTCATGTCTTCTGCCCATTTTTAAAAAAGACTTTATTTATTTATTTGACAGACAGAGATCACAAGGAGGCAGAGAGGCAGGCAGAGAGAGAGGGGGAAGCAGGCTCTCTGCTGAGCAGAGGGTCTGATGCAGGGCTTGACCTCAGGACCCTGAGATCATGACCCAAGCCAAAGGCAGAGGCTTAACCCACTGAGCCACCAGACACCCCTTCTGCCCATTTTTTGACGTGATTATCTGTTTTTTTGAGTGTTGAATCCATCAGGAAGGATGATACCCAACTTTTGTATCACCATGGATGGGACTGGAAGAGATTCTGCTGAGTGAAATAAGTCAAGCAGAGAGAGTCAATTATCATGTGGTTTCACTTACTTGTGGAACATTAGGAATAACACAGAGGACATTGGGAAAAGGAGAGGAGAAGAGAATTGGGGGAATCAGATGGGGAGACAAACCATGAGAGACTGTGGGGTCTGAGAAAGAAACTGAACGTTTGGAGGGGAGGGGAGTGGGGGGTGAGCCTGGTGGTGGGTATTGAGGAGGGCACGGAGTGCACAGAGCACTGGGTGTGCTGCATAAACAATGAATCGTGGAACACTGACAAAATAAAATAAAATAAAATAAAAGGGAGATCTAGTGAAAGATTCTTTCTATGTTGGTATGTTTCAAAGCACAATTATAGAATTTCAAAGTTAAATCTCACTGAACTATGGTTTGCTCAGTGTCTGCACTGCTTCGCAGGCACAGCCATTGTTGAGATCCAGTTTCCATGGAGAGGCTTTCCGTCATGTCATTTCTGGGAACTCCAGCTAAAAGTTTCCAACTAATTTGAACAAAATGACAGCGACATTAGGGGCTCAATTAAAACATGTCCACAGTCACTGCAGGACATTGGGTTGGTTGACAAAGAAAAATCTTCAAAAGCTCAGGCATTCTGAGATCTGTGTGATGCTGAGTAACACTGAGGGGAAGTGCGCCTCATTGAAAGGTTCTTCCTTTCAATGTCAGCATGAGCTTTGTCCCCGAAATAGCAGGAGCTGGTTACTGTGTGTGTGTGTGTGAAGTGTGACAACCACAGCTCATTCCACTAGAACTTTTCTATTCTACATTTATGATGTTTTCTGCTGGACTTGGGTTGGCTTTGGGGAATCTGATGGGTGGAACATTCAATGAAGTAATATAACCTTGATTTTCTTCTCTTGGCAAGAAGTGAGTGCTTCCTGGATCCATCAGCGTGCATGACCCCATCTCCTGAATGTGAGCGTTTTGTGTCAGCCTTGCCCCTGCTCCCGGCCCTGCCCCAGAGCAGCTGGGACAACTGTCCGCTCCCTGGACGTTGGCTCAGCCCATCACCCAGCCCGGCTCCTGGGAGCACTCCGCCGTGAGCCCCGGGGGTCCCCTGCGTCCATGACAGTGTTTTCCGTCAGCCCTGAAGCCGCGCCCCGGGCGTTGCGTTTCCCTGATGGCTGCAGCTTTCTCACTGGCCCGATGAGGGTGAGTAGACACTGCTGTATCAGTAGTGTTTGTTGTATTGTATTTCTTTCTGCATTTTCACAAGAATTTCCTTGAGAAGCTAGGGAAAAATCAATCAATGAGGTGAGCTACATAACCCCGCTGAGAAGTGTCCATACTGACTCAGAACGTGGATTTCAGTCACCATCTCGACAATAAGCATGAATAGATTCCCCTGGTTGAATTATAAGCCCAACCACTCCAGTTCTGCGCTCATTAGCTGGATGCGTGGAAGCTGTCAGTGCACCTGTGCGTATGTGAATTTAGACCTCGATGCACACCAGCATCTCTCCCTGTGCGTAAAGAGAAACTCTTTCTCTCCCCAGATTACCTGGTGCACTTTGCAGCAATTTGTGCCGCGATCCCACAGGGACTGCGCTGGGTGGGGACGTGTGTCCGGTGGGCCTGGAGGAAGCCTGTCCTCTGGCAGCTCTGCCCCCTGATGCTCCCTCCGGGAATGTGTCGCTTCCCACCGCCCGCCAGAAGCCTGAGCCCGAAGCCTGCCTTGGTGATTTTTTGCTGCCTGTCTTAGTGATCCTTGTAGACAGAGCGGGGATTGGGGTTTCCTTTTTTAACTTCTTATTAAGGAATATTGAGAGGGACTTCAGCTTACATTTGGTTTTTGTTCTTCTTAATACAAAGTGGCAGAGGACCTGGTCACAAGACTCAGTAAGAAGCCGCGGCAGGGTCGTGGGGCTCGGCAGGAGATGCGGGGCTTGGCTGGGGTCGCAGCCTCCTGCTCCCGTCACCAGTCGCTCTGAGCAAGGAGCCCTCCGCATGGTCCGGAAAATGCAGAATAAGGTCCAGACGAGTCAGATGTAACAAACAAAGCAAGAGGTTAGCGCAGGTTTCTGGCTCTGCCCCTGGAAGGTGGGACACGGTCTCGGTGGCTGCTTAGATTTCTGCCCCTACGCGCCGCTCGCGTCCCGAGAGGTCAGGCACGTAAGTCAGTAGGGCAGTACAGGTGCATCTCAACTGCTCAGATGACAGCACGTCCCTGTTATTTCAAATATTAATCAACCTGCGTCCTCAACCACATGCTTCCTAAGGGCAGCCTCCGGCTTCCGGCTGGACAGGGGAGCCGGCCGCGATCCAGGGGTAGCTGGTGTTCCAGGCACCAATAGGTACGACCTTTCCCCCTGAAATCACGGTAACAGGAAACGTACGGAGCAGGCCCAGGCGCGAACACCTCAGCGCAAGGCTGTGCTAGACAAGGAGCCGCCACAACCCGCGGAGGGTGCGGCAGGACAGAGCCCGCGCTTCCAGCAGGAACGCGGGGTCTCACGCTGGCCGGTGACCTGGGGCCGGCCGAGTGACCGCCCGCGGCTCGTCGTCAGTAAGTTGCGACAGTAGCCCTCGCCTGCGTGCCGCGGGCCGCCAGGGGAGCCCTGAAGGGTTGTTTCATCACATGGACGATGCCACCGGCCTGTTTTAAGAAAAAGAAAAAAGAAGAAGCACAGGATGAGGTTCAGATAACACAGTTCCAAGAGTGTAACATAAAACAGTGACAGAAAATCAAGCCGATGGAATTTGGTTGTGGAATTATCAATACACCCTTGTCCGTATTTTTAAGGTGTATTCGCAGGTTTTCAATTCCCGCTTCAGCTAGCTGCAGTGTCAGGAAGCTCTGCCCGTCAGGGGTCCTGGAAGCGATGGGACCCGGACTGTGTGTCATGTTTCTGTCCGCGGTGAAGTACCCCTGACAGGACGGCTGTGAGCCCTTGTGGGGGGCGGGACACGTCCTGGAGAGCTGCGCTTCAGTGGGCTTAGGCGATGAAATGCAGCGTTTGGCTCCCGGAGGGACGGCGAAGCAGCTCGAAGGGCAGAGGTTGACTGGACCGAGGGAGGAGAGAAGCTAGTTTCCCGGAACTTCCTCCCGGCGGGGAGGGGTCTCTACCCGGTGAGACTCTCTCTAAGCTTCCCGCCCCACCGGCAGGAGAACACAGATGGTAACCGGTGCAGGGCTTTCAGAAAACGGGCTGGAGGACAACGGATAAGCTCCTGGAGGGGTTTTGGCTGGAGGCGCCAACAGCCGCCGAGGGACTGAGACTTGATCAGGAGACGCAGGGAGAGGCCCCCGACTCTTCCTCTCAGCCACACCTGCTGGGCCGGGGCGGTGGGTGCCCCGGGAGGGCAGGGAGGGAAGCCGAGGCAAGGGCCTGCTGGGGTCTGAGGTCCCTGGTCGCTGGGGCCTCAGACGACTTCTCACACGGCCAGACTCCCCACCAGACTCGCACAAAACCACACACCGCAACCACACACATTATTTTCCTGTCGCCAATATGGCCTGCCTGGCTCCCAGCCAGCACTGAAGGGTGAGCCAAGGGCAAGGAAGAACATTCTGGAAAGACACGGGCGGTGTCGGAATCTGACTCAAGGAAGCAGGGGAAGCGGAGTCAGTGGATGGTACATGGAAAGGAGCCGCCACTGACCTGTCCGGGGGCTGGCGCAGCTGCAGACCCCACATGGGAGCCAGTGGGTCATGCCGGCAGAGGGACGGAAACCCCAAGAATCAAGAGGAAGCCGGGGTTCGCGCACAGGAGCCGGAACGGAGATGGCCCCGGACTTGTCCTTGGCTCAGGAAAGGATCTGAGACCCTGACAGCAGACCAGTAGATGTCCCCGCGGAGCGACAGAGACAGCGTGAAGAGACGCAGCAGCACACGGAGCGAGGCGCCGGAGGGAGAGAGCGGCTGGCTGAGGGGATCTTTGCGGGATCCCCCTGCGCTTCTCAGGTCCGTGCAAGACTTACTTCAGAAAGATTTTGAGGTTGAGGCCAATTCTTGAAACAATAACCCCGCACATGCTGTATTAAAGTGGCAATATATTCTAAAATATCCTTTAAAGGGGAACCAAAAGTCGGAAGTCAGACCACGAAGCCTCCAAAAAGGAAGGAATAAAACTGTTGACCAAACTAAGTCATAAGACGTTGCTTGCAAACTCAGGCCTTCCCAGAGGCCAGCGGGGGTGAGGCTGAGAGCGGCAGCCGTGGGCAAGGCGTGGAGCCCTTCACAGGGACTGCGTCGCTCGTGGGGAATGTCCCCATGGATAACCTGAAGGAGGAGCGAGCAATGAACCGTGCTGGGCGTTCCTAAGGCCGGCGTGCGTGGGCACACGGCCAGGAGTGGACACGGAGCAATCGTGCGGATTGTCTGGGATGAGGGCAGGCCCTGCTGGCAGAGCAGAGGAATTTCCAGTTTTATTAAGCAACAGTAGAAGGGAATGAAGCGAAATGGAATCCAGTTAATGTTGAATATTGTACCGAGAAATACTGCTTGTTTGATGCTTTCAAAGAATTGTAAAAGCCTATTTGCTCTTAGTAAAAGCTATACAAATAAGACCCTTTCTCATTATAAAATTCTAAATAATATGAAGTAGAAATCAGTTTTTAAATAAATATTCACAGCCATGGGTTTCGTTTTATTTAGCAAACGGTCACACTTGTCTCACATCTGGAAGGACTTCCCTCTCACAAGTTGGAAACGAGGCTCTGCCGGCTCTGGGCATCTTCTGTCTGTGACCTCCCACCCCCCACCCCGACCCCAGAATTCCTGTGCTGGACACCGGAGGACAGGACAGACACGGCGTTCGCCCACGGGGGACCGGCTCATTACTCATGCAGAAACACGCGTAACGGAGACAAACAAAGGTGATGGTGTAGGCCACACAGAAAACTATTTTGCAATAAATTTTTCTTCTTATTAAAAAAACGAGTTTTATATAATGCAAATAATGAGTGTGCAATAGTCTACTCTAATGAAGCAAGCCTAAAATGTCCTTCTTCTCTTTTGGGCCGTGGGTCTTCCGCCTCAGACGGCCTGATGTTGGTGTCGGCCTCCCACGGCGCTCCGTGCTTTGGCCGTTCTCTGCCAAAGGCCAGTGGACGAGTGTCACGGGCTCAAAGGAGGCTCTGAGGCTTGGATGAAATATCACCAGGGTCTCTTTGGCCCAACATGACCTACTGGCGGATGCTAGAGTGTCTTCCATGGTCTGTAACAGAAATCCCATGTGTTCCTTCGGGGAACAGTTTTCTGTTATGAGCTGGCGGAGCTGATCTCGCCCCTAGATGCTTTTCCATGGCGGCCAGTGACGTTGTAGTGGTGCATGGCGGTGCATGGTCCATGGTAACTCACGGAACACTCTCCCGGATATTCCTCTGTGAGTGGACGTGCTTGCTGTCCACAGAGCAAAACGAGGGATAACCGTTTGTCCTAAGGATGCCGGCAGGGGACCGGCCTTGGGCCAGGATGGCCCCAAAGCCAAGATGCTGGGGGAACTATCTCTTACCTCCGCGAGTCGGGCCTGAGATGCCACTAGTCTCGGCCTCTGAAACTGAAGTGGAGACCCATTCACTTATGAATGTGAACTTTTATAAGAATTTGGAACTACTCTGCTTATGCAAGCACACTGCAGTGTGAAAGAGACTTCATAGGAAAAGCAGACAGTCGGGAAGGCCCCTTAGCCTTCCAGGATAAAAAAAAGATAAGGAGAGTAGCTCTGTCGATAAAGATTGTTATTTTTCTTCTTTGCAACGTGGAGTTATCCTTTGGATATTGCCAAATCCTCAGGCAAACATAGACATTTCCTTTTATATATATTTATTTTTTCAAATATATTTGGGTGATTGCGAGCCACTTACTGAGAAAGGAATAACTTATTTGAATTTGTAAGGTCTCTCTCAAATAATACCTTTTCTTAGAACTGTCTAGGTAGAAACAAGTTTCTTTAACTCACTGTGATTTACCCAAAAGCAATTTATGTTTGGCTTATAGAACTTCAAAAAATTCATAAAAAGTTGTCATCATTGTAAATGTTTACTTCTAGCTACAATCAGGCAGTCTTGCTAAGCTGGATTGATTAGAATTGAGACACAAATGTGAATCCAGAAAGGAAGGAGTGATTTGACCTTATAACGGATGCTACAGGCTTGGGCAGTATGGATGGTTTTCGGAACGTCTTCTCCGTCTTTCCGTTTGAGGAAGTAGTTATGCTGCTGGGGGAGGGGGTCTTAAGAAGGCCGGTGGGTGCTGGCAGGTAACTGTCCCCTTGCAGTGGGGACGTCCCCAGGGTCAGATGCTGCAGGCCAGTGACAGAGCAGCTTACAGGACCCCCTCCCCCAAACCCAGGGCCATCTAATCTCTGAAGGAAGAAGTCCCTAAATAAGTAATTTGCCCCACAAGGGAAAAGGGAGTTACCTGCCTGAAATCCTCCCCACCCATGATTCTGCCCCGGGCCCCAGCCCTCAGTGTCCCTTAGGGTGACACCGTGGAGGTCTATGGCAGAGGAAAGCCAACTTTGTGAAGGGCCAGAAGATGGCTCGCAACAGGCCCGTGTTTCGTACGAGGGAAGGGGTGCCCCAGGAAAGGCTTCCTCCCTGCCTCTGCGGAACCTGGTGATAGAGCTGCGGGTGTGCAACGGATCGGGACGTCCTCCAGGTGCCGCCAGGACGCGATCGCCTGCAGCCGGCAGAGCGCAAGACCAGAGGCGGGGTTTGAGACGGTCACTCGGACGGGACTAAAGGCTCTCTGTGTAAGGACGGTCAGCAGCTCTCGAGAGCAAGCCCGAGAGGAGAGTGTGGTTGGGTCCCGGAGGGTCAAGTGGGGAGTAGAACTCACACCCGCAGCCCTGGATTGCCCATCTGCTCTATCGTGGGCACACAGAGCTCCTCGGGGCCGGATGAGCCTTCGTTCTGTCTGGGTCTCCTGCACCTGACACAGTGTGTGGCCCTGGCAGGTGCTTTAATGAGTCTTCTGTGGGTTTTGGACCGTATTTCAAACGTCTCAACAGTCCCAATTACATCACTCTGAAGAGGGAGGGATGGTAGCTAACACTGCAGCTCTCAGAAATGTGCTCTGAGAAACATCAGAGAAGTAACATCACCACCAGCGAGTCCCACACACCAGGACCAAGGCATGAGTGAGGACGGATTCCCGCTGTGGGGACATCTCCTTGAATCCCAACTCAGCCATGTTGGGTCCGTGCCTCAGAAGCTATTGGACCCAACTACTGAGAGTTCTCGGACCAACGCACATTTTCCAAGGACACCAAGAAAATATGGAAATTTCGGCAAGAGCAAAAAAGATATAGAGGTATCTAATGTAAACACGAGCGGGCACGGTCAGGAGGGCACGCCTGAGCCTGAACCTGGCACGCTTGTGCTGGGAGCGGGGAGCGGCCCCGGGCAGGTCAGTCCCTGACATTCCAGAGAGTTGCCCTCCGGCTCCGCCTCAGGGACACTGAGAAAGTAGGAAAACCATCCCGGAGAAGCCTCGTTCCTTGTTTGTAGGAGCGGGAATATCAGGAGGTTTCCATTCGTGAAAACATCATGATAATGATCAGAAACAAGAAAACATGGTGTGTGAAAGGCCAGATCTCCAGGTTCAGCATCCCCCGTCGGCCCGTGACACGGTTTCTGAGGGACTGGGCAGACTCTGTCACGTGAGGGGCTGTGTGAGGAGGGAGCCCCTGGGCCGGAGCCTGGCTGCCTGCCCTGCCCCCACCCCCAGGCTCGGGCTGTGGGAAGGACCAGACGTCTGCGCAGAGCCCTGTTGTCTGACCCGCCGCTCCGCCCCCGGCCCTGGCTCCCTCGTCTTGTGCTCAGCTTTCTTCGGTCACCGTCAGGTTGTCACAGACGGAACTTCTGCTTGTTCAGTTAAAGAACAACCCAACGATAGAGAAACACAGGAAGCGGGAGCCCATCCGTTAGACAGGAACGCTGTCAATCATCGGTACAAATGAGCTACCCCGTGACTTCCGCACGGGCCCGTGTCTGAGGTGACCACCAGCAGGATAACACGCTATATTCTATTTTGCGACTTGCCTCCCTGCTCGGCGTGTTTTGGTTCTATGTTCATTTCATTTCATCTCATCTGTTAGTAATTCACATGTTAGATGAGTGCCTGGCATACAGTAGGCATTAAATAAATGCTTGAGGCATGGGTGTATGCAGCAAAGAGTGACGGACACCCTCATGGGTGTAGCCTAGGCAACGCTGTGTCTCGGCCGCCGCGCCTGTGTGAACGGGTGTGAGGCCGATGATGGACCAGCCCAGGCCAGTCTGGCCCGAGGCTGCTGGGACCTCCCGCCGGGGCCCCTGCACCTGCTCCTTCCTGACCTGCTGGCCCAGTGTCTGCTCAGGTGCCCCCAGGAAAGCAGCCCCCCGGGGCCGCGTGGGGAACGGCGGCTTCTCTTTCTCCCCTTCCTGCAGGCCCGCCGGACGCAGCTGGGGCAGCCCCCGAGAGCTGGGAGTTGTTTCCAGAGCAGAGTGATCCCGACGCATACAGAAACCCTTGTCCTTGTCCCCCAGCCTTGTTCATCGTTATACGAAGTCCCGCCGACGCGGGTGGGAACACATGACGGCCTTACGCCACGGTCAACGCTGCATATCGTTACACTTTTAAAAAGATGCACGTCATTGTGCCACACGAGATCTCACCGTGATTTCTCCTGGATCTCGTTGGGGATCGCGTCCACCATCACTCTGTGATCAGCTCAGGACCTCTTCTGTGAAGTGCCTGGGAGAAGCAGCGAGAGAAGAAGCCCGGCAGGGGAGGGGAAGGGAGAGACGGAGAGCTGGGGAGGCGGGAGGACAGGCACGGAGGGGCTCCTGCTGTCCCGGCCCCGCGGTTGGTCTCCCAGGCTTCGCGGCGCGTGAGTTCAGTCGTCGATGTGACTCACGCTCTGCTACAGCAGCGCATCCGCGGGGACCATCGGACGGAGGGAGGGAGGCACTGGCTGAGCCCAGGTCCCACCCCGCGCCATGACGCGTGGCCGTGAAGGACAGGGCTGTCCTTCCCTGCGTTGGCAGAGGCCGTTACACGACCGACAACCAGCATCGCTCCCGTGTGACGTGCCAGCGTGGGAAGGTTTCCCCATCACGGCACTCCAACTTTCTCACAAATACCGGAAACACTAGCCCTATAAGAAGACCCTGAGAAAAACGTGTGGAACTCTGAAGACACGTTTTCTGGGCTGAGATGGCGACAGCCTGACCCGGCCGGTCCGGGCGGCATCTCGGTGTACCTGTGACTTGTAGGGGCGCCTTTCCCTCAAACGTTTGGTTGATCAGCTGTAAGATCGTCCTATCTCACGGAATCACTGAATTCATCTGATTTTGAACTTCTGTCCTCCAGACTGAGGGAGAATAAAAATTTGAGATTTTTTTTCAGCTTCCCCGTTCGCAGTGATTCGTTACGGCGCCGCAGAAAACTAATACAGGCAGCGACGTCGTTTTCCAGGAAGGCAGCGGATCCATGAGGGAAGTCCAGCCGGGCTGCGGATGCCAGGTCTTACGAACACGATGTCCGTCAGGAGCAGGTGCTCCCAGGACCGATGCGACAAAGGAGGTGTGTGACCCAGGAGGGCGTCCACAGGGACACGCACGCTGCCGTGGCAACTGCGGGTCGTGTTTCTGCCAGGCGTCCCAGGCTCCGCGCGCTGCCCCCGACTTGCTCCTGCCACGATCGTGCCACACTCAGGGAGCGTCTGCAGAAGTGCTCACTCTCTCGTCTCACTCGGGGCCGAGGCCGTCAGGGACCCTCTGCTTCCGGGCAGAAAAGGTGTTTCCCACTTTTGCTTTCCTTGCATTTTTAAGGCACTGGCCGCCGACGGACCTTGGAAAATTGTCCGCGTGCTTGCAGCAGCACATGAGGGTAAAGAGGAAGTGGGTCTAGGGGGATGCGTGGTTTCCGGGGAGGACGGACAGCCCGAGGTAAAAGCCAACGTACCTTCAAGCTCCTCGCTTGTCATTTTCCCACTTAAAGGGTTCTTCATTTCACCAGATAACTGGAAATGATAGAAAGATCGGAGGGAAGGAGAGAGAGAGGATGAGTTTGTTCTAAAATAGCTGAGCCCAGCAAATGAGACGTCGGAGCACCGCGCCCGCGTGAGCCTGGGCTCCTCCTGTGTCCCCGCGTGAGCCTGGGCTCCTCCTATGACCCCGCGTGAGCCTGGTTCCTCCTGTGACCCCACGTGAGCCTGAGTTCCTCCTGTGTCCCCACGTGAGCCTGGGTTCCTCCTGTGTCCCCGCGTGAGCCTGGGTTCCTCCTGTGACCCCGCGTGAGCCTGGTTCCTCCTGTGTCCCCGCGTGAGCCTGGGTTCCTCCTGTGTCCCCACGTGAGCCTGGGTTCCTCCTGTGTCCCCACGTGAGCCTGGGTTCCTCCTGTGTCCCCACGTGAGCCTGTTCCTCCTGTGACCCCACGTGAGCCTGAGTTCCTCCTGTGTCCCCACGTGAGCCTGGGTTCCTCCTGTGTCCCCACGTGAGCCTGGGTTCCTCCTGTGTCCCCGCGTGAGCCTGGGTTCCTCCTGTGACCCCGCGTGAGCCTGGGTTCCTCCTGTGTCCCCGCGTGAGCCTGGGTTCCTCCTGTGCCTCCGCGTGAGCCTGTTCCTCCTGTGACCCCGCGTGAGCCTGGTTCCTCCTGTGTCCCCGCGTGAGCCTGGGTTCCTCCTGTGTCCCCGCGTGAGCCTGGTTCCTCCTGTGTCCCTGCATGAGCCTGGTTCCTCCTGTGTCAGGGCTGACAGCACTCCCTGCAGCGCCGCTGTGTGGACAGCCCTGCTGCCGCGTCATTGTGTGGACAGGGACCCTGCTGCTACCGTGAGTAGTTCATTTGAAATCCTCCTCACCTCGTCATGGAATATAATTCAACGTTCAAAAAAGGTGGACACAGAGCTCTCTTAAACCCTGAAATCTGCTTCTGAAGGAACTGAATAGACAAATGGCTTAGTGATTTGTTCTGCTTCTGCCATTGGAGAAACGCCTGTGGGTGAGTCTTCCAAGTGGCCCGCGAGGTTCTCGCTCACATATAAGAACGTTCGCATCATCTTTCTCCCCGAGCCCTTTGTGTAATGTTCCTGACGACTGTGCTCTTCTCTACAAGAAGGACTGGTTTCCTGCGACTTTCCTGACACGCTGGTGGCTTCTTCTGTGGCTCTGTGTGTGCTCGTGTTAACCAGGTGTTTCATTTCCAACCTCGGGGGCTCGGAGAGTGTGTGTTCTGCTTCCACGAACACCATTTTACACCGAAGGCTTGTGCCCGTGTGTGGCTGAAATACAGGGTCCAGCTTCTGGAGGAGTCAGTCGCAGAAGCTTCCCTTGTCTGGGGTGTCGGCCCCTCACCGCGGTGGGTGCTTGGGCGGGCGCACACCCTCAAGCGGATGTTCTTAGGGTCCCGGCAGGCGCCTTTGCGACCTCTCCAGCGTTCACGAAGGAGCCAGGAGCCCCCTTTCCCTCTGTTCCTCTCACCCTACTCCATTTAGTCCGTCCACAGTCTCTGTCACCCTTTGCTCCAAAATGTCACCAAACCATCATGTGCCCTCACGTCCTCTTCCCCCGACCCTGGTTCAGTCCCCGTCCCCGCACGACCAAGCTGCACTGCCTGCCTCCGTCTGCCTCATGCAAGCGCACTTCCACTCAGCGGCCAGACGGCTTCTGCGGGAACACCCACCCTCTGTCCCCTCAGAAAGTCCCACAGACAGACCCAAGCTCTTTTTACCACTCCGGAAATAAAATCCAAATGACTGAAAATGCGAGGCAGCCCCTTCCCTTTCTGACTTCCTGGTGGCCTCTTCCACTTGCTCCCTGCCTTAGCCAGCCTGGCCTGCTCTCGCCCAACCCCACCGTGTTCCTGCCGGCCCAGGGCGGGGATGCTCGTCTCCTGGGTGCAGGAGCGCTGCCTCCTCCTCCCTCTGACACCGTGGCAGCCCCCTCTTTCCTTCCAAGGACAGAAGGCGTTGACCGCAAGGTATAAAATACTCCACGCATCACCACCACGTATCTGAGGACAGCCGAAGTCACGGTGTCCGTGCACCCACTCGTTCTGCTGTCTACGCTTTGTTCATTGGCCCCCGTGCTTCCAGTTGGTTCCCAAGGTCCCAGAGGGAATCCGCTCTCAGTGGAAGGCTTCTGTCTCAGGGCCTTGTGGGGTCTGCCACGGAATACAGTTTAATAAACATAAGTAAATAAACGGTGGCTCAACCTCCTTAGCCCGAGGGGATCGCTTTCTTTGGGCAAGGCCAGATGTTTTCAAGAGTGCATGGTAACTGGGCTGCGGGAATACTGTGTCCATTAAATAAAACGAACAAGTACGTGGTATTCTGATCTGCAGTATTTTTATTTTGTTTGGGGAGAGTTGTAACCCTTGAAAATCGATTGGTCGCTGGTACCAGGGATGAAAGGGAGATTCTTTCTGTCACTGGGAGGATTCTGGGGAGGAAAACCAGTCCCCGGTAACCTGTGTTTTAATTGTCTCAGTGTCCGTTTGTCTCGCTACCTCTCACACGTCTGCCACGTGCCGCCCGTGGGAGGGTATCCATCTAAGCATCGGCAAAATGTGATAAAGTTAAAAAAAAATACTTAAGTTTCCTGGACTTCACAGATTTCTTACGAGGCGTACATTCCACAGTTATGAAAACAATGCATCTTACTGAGAATCTACCTGTGGTGTGTGATGGAAACGGTGTGGATGGTGGGAGATTCTGGGGAGAAATAACCGCACGGCTGTTTCCATGGAAACTGACAGAGGTACATCTAGCGGATTCTTCGGAAGAATAGCAATTGGAGGTAGCTGACGGCCAATCTCCCAAGTTTATTTGAAGGTCATTTCTAAAAGCCCCAAATGAACGGCCCTACAATGACTCCGGGCTCTTCCCCAGCTCTGCCAATGGTGATCAATATCCATTGTGAGGCGCCCTGACCCGACGGGAGCGGCAAAACCATCACTCGATATGCTTTCAGGGTGAGACAATCCAAAGGGGAGGTCAGAATTTTATGGCTCAAAGTCTGCACGTGAAAATGATTAATAATTAAATATTTATTGAACTTTGTGTCCAAAGGATTAACAAAAAAAAAAAAATAGAAGAAGCTCTTCTCTTCATATATTAGATTGGAAAACAGTGAGACTTTAATGCATTTTCTATGTTGGATTTTATTCATTTTAATTTGGAAAAAAGAAGAACAGAATAATACTGCATCATTGTGGACAATTTTTTTTAACGATTTCTATATCTTACTGAGAGAATTCTATGAAGTTTTCTGTTGTTTTATTAGATCTTCAATTTGTAATTACGATTTGTTCTCAAACATTTTTGTTTCTTTCACAATTCACCCCGAACACACACGTTGTTGTGTATCTGCACACCAGACACGGCGCGGTGCGGGGCCCCGGAGACGCCGCGGTGCCAAGGAGGCGGAGAACCCTTGCTCTCCTAACACTCATGAGCTCGAGCGTTTATGTTTCATTAGTTATTTTTCTTGTAGCTGTCTTCTTTATTCCAAAGAACACTACGTTTGTTTCTTTTCCCTTCAAGAGACCATATCTAGTAATTGTTCTAATTTTCCACAGTAAAGACAATGATTTACTTTCAGAATGGTATAGGACAATAAAATTTTTGGCAGATCTGTAATTATAATGGAAACAGAAATCCTGAAATAAATGTCCGAAGATTTATCCGTGTTATTCTGTCCTCGCTCACCAAACCTTACAAAGTAAACCACTAAACATAACTTATACAATTTTTAAGGTGACAGAAACGATCTCCTACTCTTTCTGGATGGCTGGGAGCTTCGAGTGGACACTGCGCGGCGGAGCCCTGGAAACTTCGGTGCAAACAGCTCCTCTTGCCCGCAGAGCTCTCCTAGCTCCTCCCCGAGCGGCCGCGCTGCTTGGATCAGCCTCGTGGCCCAGGGGAACGGGGGACGTTCCTGGAACTTTGTAGCCCAACCTGTGCCCAGAGCTTATTGTGGAAATGGACGTTGGCAAGCGGCTCCGAAGCAGCCCTAGCGAGGTCTTACTCGGACGCATTCTTCTCGTCCTATTTGCCTTCCCTCCCTACCTCGCCCCTGCCCTGTTGGCGCGGGTTGGAGCGCCTTGCCCCAGACATACATGCAGCAGGTCGCGAAACAGAAAGAAGAGGATTTGGGCATTTGTATCCGCACAGTCCTGGTGTGTTACTTCTTGCCACTGCGTGTGAATCTGCCGTAAGCTCGAATTAAAAGTTCCAGAAACAAATACTTCTCGGGCAGCTTGCCTTCATACCCACCGCTTACGGACTCAGCCAGTACCCTGCCGGTGCTTTGTTCCTCTTGGCCTCGAGATCCCACCATGTGTCCGAAGTTCCCGTGCACGTGCTCACCCTGCACGACGTCTCTGGGGCGGGCGATGGGATGGGTATCAGTCCTGTGACCGACTTCTGTCATAAGGCATGTGATGTACAATGGAGGGTTATCTGAGTGGGCCTGACCTGTGCCCGGGAGCCACTTAGGATGGGTTCTCTCCGGCTGCTAACAGAAGGGGAAGCCAGGGATCCCGAGAGTCAGAAGGATCCCGAGTCCGGCTCTGAACACAGAGTGTGGCGTGGCAAGGCGTGTGGCAGCCACAGCGTGCTGACAGCCTCAGGGGAGTGGGGACGATGGTCCTACCACCTTAAGGGACAGATTCCTATAAGAGCAGGACTGGGTTTGGCAGAGAGCTCGTGCAGACGGCATCCCACCTCCCCTTCCACGCTGCTCAGAGGGCCGAGCTGCCCCGGGCACCCACTCCCACGGTCGCTGGTAGTTGCTAAACGTGTGAGGACTCGTTCACAACAACACACATAGAGTCTCACTGAAAACGGCGACTCCCAGAAACGAAAGGGAGGCAGACTGTTGGAAATGGCGATCTTTTTAAACCTCGCTCTGTAGCAAAGCACCAGGCGTGCTGGTTTTAGGGGATATGGGTTTTCACAAACATGGGTCATACTCCGAAGTGGAAGAGAACCAGACGGGGATCAGACACCGTCCCTTCTCCATCCGAGAGCATTGCCGGAAAGGTTGCTCGGGGATGTGCGTTTAGCTGGGGAGCTTCTCAAGTCAGCAGAGCACCGGTGGTAGAGACAGGTGCTGTGCGGAGGGTGGGGAGGCTGAGGCCAGGCCCCTGCCGCACGTCTGGGTGCCGAGCAAGCCCAGGGCGTGAGGGGACGCTCCTCGTTCAGTTATGAGCAAACCGAAAGCAAGTGCTACTCGACCCGTCTTTCTGCCAAATAGAGGAGGCCACACCCCCCTGGAGGTGAGAAGAAAACCAGGAGAAGGAGACGATTCTCTCCCCGCCGGAGAACTCACCAAGGGTCACACTGAAAGTCAGGAGGCAGAGGCCGAAGGTCAGAGGCGAGGCCCAAGGACACTGTGTGGAGACTATACAGGAGCATGAGCGGCAGGTGATGCAGGGCTTATCCTCATCAGATTAAGCCTAACTCAAATCTGTCCCATTGAAAGGGCACAGTGTTAATGCAGACGTAGGTAGTCAACAGAACAGGTAGAGAATCGGGAATTTACTTTAGAAATCAGTGCATCATTTACAGATTAGTGACTTATTAGACATGAAAAAATAGAAAGTTCTTTTTAAAGCATGAGTGTAATTGACTGTATTTATGGACACAGTTGGATCCTCACGTCGCATAAATACTGCCGCAAACAGATCTGCGGAGAACGGGAGTCAACCTTCCAGCCTCAGCGATCACGAACATCTGGGAAAACTTGTCCCTCATCATCCCTGTCTCTCATGTTTCTTCCAGCAAATCCGCTGTCATCGAACACTGAACATTGCTCCAATATGCACCTCCAGCGGTGAAAACACCTGAAGTTGAATTATCGCACCGTCATTATCTCTTACAACACCAGCAAGTCTTTCCTCTAATAGGGAGATATTAAACAGTCCTTTAAAAATGCTTTCCAGGGGCGCCTGGGTGGCTCAGTGGGTTAAGCCGCTGCCTTCGGCTCAGGTCATGATCTCAGGGTCCTGGGATCGAGCTCCGCATCGGGCTCTCTGCTCAGCAGGGCACCTGCTTCCCTCTCTCTCTCTGCCTGCCTCTCTGTCTACTTGTGATTTCTCTCTGTCAAATAAATAAAATCTTTAAAAAAAAATTTTTTTAAATGCTTTCCAGTAACAACAGAAAATATTCGTGATCCCAGAAACGAAAAACATACACTTCACTTTCATATTTCAGAATCACAAAACCATTCAGATATGTACCTATTCGAACAGAAGAAAGGAGATTTGAGGAAAACAAAGATGCTAATTATGGTTGTTGATTCCTAATGTTTGATCACGTATTTTTTTTAAATTTTCCTAATATTTCTAAATATCCTGAAATAAGCATATACTTATCTTCTCATCAGAAAATATTATTCAAAAAAGAAATATTATTCATAAAGAGGATTTTACAGAAATGCGGATACGCGATCTGCCACAGGACACGGCTCTCGGGAGAGACAGCGTTTCAAATATTAAGTGAAGTGTCACCGTGAGTGTCGGAGTAGCACACCACATTTGTCAAATACGCTTTAGACGCTTTCATTGTCTTAGAAGTTTTCTTTCTTTCTTTTTTTCTTTCTTTAGTTCTGTGGGTGATTTGTCAGCAAGGCTCTGAACTTGGAGTCCCTGCGTGAGAGACGTGCGAGTTCTCCGTCACCAGCTGTGTTAATCCCGTCTGTGCCAGGCGCGGTGTCCTTCAGGGAGTCAGCGAGCAGGTGGCGAGGGGAGAGTCGTGTCTGCCCCAGGAGGGCTCCACAGCCGGACGATGGATCAGAGCTCTCCACAGAGCAGGTTTATGGGAAATAATATTAACGACACAGCGGGCTGGGGAGCTTCTTCTGTGCCCGTGGCGCACTGACTCATACACGCTCCCTCGCCGGAGGAAATGGAAGTGTTGGCCGGGGCTGCGCGTCTGCTCCTTCCAGAGCCCCCAGGACACTCTCCACTTAATGTGGTCTTGGGGCTTGTCACCTGTGCGGCAGGCACGTCCACGCGGGGGGACTCAGAGAGCCCCACCCCCAAAGCTTTCAATCACCGGTTTCCTTTGATCTGCAAACGTCTACCCCTGCTTCTGGTGTGGCACTTTTCCCATTCCCACTGAAAATTCATCTTTAGTTCTGAAAAAGTGCCACTTTAATTTTCCCAATCACATTGATTCCTGTTCCATTTTGTTTTGTGGCTCCTACTGAAGAAGTCGGAGAGGATAATCACAGATCGGGTTAGAAATCCGCACAAAATGGGAAAGATCTGGGATATCTTGCAAGTATTTTATGTCACATTTTTAATACGATTATTTATTTAAATCATAATTATATCTTAGGTGGTTTTTATCTAGATTTCAAAGAAAGATTTATAAAAGAAATTCATCTATACATTTTGGAACTTAATTTCCTTATGATGTGTGATATTAACCTAATTTGCATTATTGTGTCCGCAAGACCTTGCTAAGAGTTTCAGACAGACTTTAAACTGTAATTTCTTCTTTTACAAGAACCTTTGACTGTAGCGCTTGTGTCTCTGCAATAGTGACCTTGCGGATTGGCTGCACGAGTTCGGATTCTGATTAACTGACACAATGTTGCAACAGTGCTCTTTATGGACCTTGTATTTACACGACTCTGGATTTTGTAGAAGCCAAGTGTGTTTGAAACTCTCTTGTTAGGAGGAAGTCACTTGAACATATAAAATTTAAAAATAAGGCCAACAGGGAGAAGAGCTTGCTAATAGGTAGAGGAGAAATCATTGCAAAAACACAGAGTGACGAATAAAGCAAAGCAAAACAAAACAAAATACAACATACATAATTACTTAATTTTCTAGTCTTCTAAAACATTGATGGAACGGTGAAAAAAAGGTTCTTTAAAAAACAAAAGGTCTGAATTCTGGCTTATGAGAAGCGGAGAAGGTTATACTGATGGATCTTCAGGAAAGGAAGGGACCATCCCAGCAAAGTCACGGGTTGAATTAACATCGCGAGAGCTGTGACCTGCGTTCACGCTCACCTGCTGGGTCTTCCTTTACAGAACTCTCCATGCTGCTGAAAATGGCTTGTTCCTAACGTAATGTATTATAGTAATTTCATATTGATTTTCTTGCTTTCTCTCTATATATGTTGAAATATATGTGTGTGTGTTTTAAATATGTTCATAGTTTTAAATATGTAAATCAGGTATGTGATTCTAAATATTACAATGTAGACAATAAAGTGTCTATTCTCCACTATTTCCTCTCTTTCCTTATGGGTAAACATGTGCACAGTTTTGGTTTCTCTCATTAATTTTTATTTTCTTCAGTGTCAGTAGATAAATAGAATTCTTGTTCTCAACCCACCTGTTTAGGTCTTACTTTAGTGCGCACAGACGTAACAGGCTGCAGACGCGGCACGGGTCCCACACTAGGCGCTAACTGCCGCTCAGCCCCTGGCTGCCCTCACATCGCGCAGTGTCCTGGACGTCCCTCTTCCCCAGTAAGGAGGGATCTCCTCCCCTTTACTGACAGAGCCACAGCATGTCATTGTCCCCCACTGATGGGGCTATTTCAGCCCTGTTACAATAAAACAGATGGCAGGGAATAGCCTTTTGCATAAGTCAATCATGAATTTTTTAATTAATTAATTAATTAATTTTGCCTGTTCTGCACTTAGCTTTCATCCGGGAACACTGCAAAGGTCCCTTGTAGCTCATGTCTCCACCTGCCACCTGGAGCTGGTCGTGACAAGGTTTCCTTCTTTTCTCAAACTTTTCTCTTCGAAGTTCGGTTTTAAAATACTCTTTAGAAACAAATGCTACAGGCTAGGAGCTGGTTTGACTTTACCAAAACTACTGACATATTTTTTTACTAACAATGCTAGTATGTATTCCGTTCTCCTCTTATACATGGTTCAGATAGCTTCACTGTTTAGGACCTTATGATGCACCAGTGATGAACACAGGACCTTGGCCCAGGACGCGACGTCTGAGGCAGTGAGCCGTGCAAATATTTGAGGGAGTGTGTTTCACAGAAGGTAGTCATTAGAGGGAGAGAGGACAGCACATCTGAGAAATGGCAAAACAGGCATTTTGCTGGAGAAGGGGGGGGTGATGGGGACATGAGGACGAGGTTAGAGGTCAGAAGCCAGAGACCGTCAGACCCCGCTGAACACGAGTTTGTTCTAGCTCGGAAATGGAGGGCAGGAAAGTGCCGGGATTTGGCTGACATTTTCCAGGAACCTCTCGGGCTGGCCTTTGGGAAGAGGCAGTAGGACAGTAAGGCTGAAACCAGGAACTTTCCAGATGGTGGGCGCTAGCCCGGCAGAAGGGGCTGTGGCTCTGTCCACCTGTAGTGGAAATGGTCGGTGACATTTCAGATGATCCTTGAAGGCAGAGAAACACGGTTTTCTGAAGATTGCATATGAAATGGGAGAAAAAGGTTCCGAGAGTGTACAGTTTGGACTTGGGCACAGAAGGGACTTGTCCAGGCATCTCCAGACTCAGCAATGTTAAACCACTTCCCAGTGAATTCTGGCAACCCTTTCCTCAGGTTTTGAGAGTTAAACTGAGTGACTATATAAGCCTTCCCTGTTTTTGACCAAGGATGCTATTAGATATGATAAAACGGACATTGTTCCAGACCACTACAAATGGGCGAAGAGTAATTTCTAATCTGTACTTACATCTTGTATGTTTTATTTTTTTTTAATAACAAACCCATTCCCCAAAACCTTTAAAATCTTAGGGACGCTGGAAGTCGCGCTCACAAACACGCCAGGTAAATGGGCTATTTTGGTCGTTCCGTCATCTTTGGTTCATAATGGAAAATACAAGGATATGATCGATACATATTTTCTTATTGTAGTAAAACCCATTAGAAATTATTTTAAGCTTATTAATCCTAAAATATATGAGGGAACATAAGTTTTCATGTTGTCCAGATATAAATAGGTTCTTGTTCTTGGAATATCCCAAACCCACATACGGCAAACTCGGCTTTCTAGTGGCGAGTTCTTATACTCTTGTCTGCCCATGACGTCCTCCTTGGCCCTGAGGGCATCCTCTGCTCAGGCCAAGGCAGGAGGCAACAGAAATCGGAAATTAGTTTTGGCCTGTTGGCCACGTGGACTGACATTCATGTCACACTTATTATGGGCCTGGGAGGTACGGGATTCAGGGGCATGGCCTTGAGTGCTGGAACCTAAAACACTTGCATTTCAAATCTATGGTAATTTTATAGCTTTGAAACCAATCCCTCCACTTAACAGTGATCGCTAAACAATGAAAGATAAGAAAACACAGAGTTTAGCCTGTACTGTATTTTCAATCTGCTACGTTTTGAAGAGAAACTCTGAAAATTTCAAAAACATTAGAAATTACGATTATTTTCCCCATCAAAACTTTAAATTCTGTCCTAAATGAATAACATTTTGAGATGATTAGCTCGAAAATGGGCAACCGACTTGACATGGAGAAGAAAAACACCACAAGGAAAACAAATTCAGACATTACTTTCCCAACACAGAATCCTGCAAACCGCCCGTTCGTTTCCCCAAGCTACAGATTTGACTAAGCATAAGAATTTGAATATATTCTTGAGTCAATTCAAGGAACGCTAATGCGCATTCTTCCATTTCCCATAACACGGACGTCGCTTCTCTGACAAGCGCAGATGAGCTCCTCAGACTGGAGCTCGGGCTCTGTTTGTGACCTTAGGCAAATCACATTCTTTTTCTATTATAGATTTCTCATCTGTAAAATGATTATGCCATTTTCCCTCACATCTAGACACAAATGACTGTCTTAATGGCTCTCCGGCACCATTACACTAAGCAGCACAAAATACTAAAAAGAAAGAGACAACCATTCAAATTAAACCCAAAACTTGGAGTCTCGTCTGCAGTTGTGCCTGTCACTTCCTCCCCAACATGATCAAGCTGACAAAGTTTGGGGGGAAATGGAATAAGTGAATGCACCACTTTGTTTCTCTCCCCCCTTTCAGATGCAGATGGGTGCCTCAGGACACGGCCCTCCCCAGCGGAGGCCACCAACTGTCCCAGAGCTGCTTGGGACCCCTGGGGCTGGGACCCGTCTCTCTTCGTTTGTGATGGCAATAAGCCAAGCTGCCCTTCTGTGGAAATCTCTGTGTGTGTGTAGAATGTGATTCTTTTTAAATGCAGCTGATGATTTTGCCTCCATTGCTGGGCATGATGACTGATAACAGGGAGCTACACCTGCTCTAATGTCCATGAAGATTAATAACGCGCATCTTTGTAAACCAGGAGTATCAGACCCCTGGAGACTTTATTTAAAATGTCAATGCCAAGATCAAATCCAGGACAGTCTGCCAAGTGACAAGTACCCCCGCGTGTGGCTGACCAGCCTATTTTAGGGTGTCCACAAAGCCCTTGTCCAGGCTCTGCTGTCAGTCTGGTTTGAGTCCTCTGTTGTGATCCCTGTTCTGTACAATCTTGTGAAAACCTCTGTCCTGGCAGGGGGCGGGCATGACAAGCCAGGGCAGACCCTCCCCTAAGCCCCCAGCAGCTGCGGGAAGCATGGGCTCAGCCGTGAGTCTAGTGTCTCCAGACACCCAGGAAGGAAGTACGGGTCAGTTCATAGCCAGGAAGGGCATCTTTGAAGACTTCTGTTCAAACCACTTCTGTAGTAGAGCATTGCAATTCTCTGGACATGTAAGAACACGTTGCTGGTGTGGACTTTTTGACTTGAGAAGATCACACCATCAGAGGAGGCTAGCCTAGAATTCAGTATCTCTCCTTGGGTCTCAATGACCTGAATTTTCATCCCATCTATGCCACAGACAGTCCTAAACACTTTGCCCTTCACACTCCAACTGTGAGACAGGGACGGAGTGGAAACTCCTTCATGAAACTCCGGTAAACACCATAAGGAATGCCACAAAAGCCTCTGGAACAAACCTGACATAAAACAAACCAATTATAACGTTGTTGTTAACTTCAGGACAACAAAAACACATTCCCCAGCCCGGGGTGGGCTCTTTCAGAAATCCGGCACGCACGAGGCTCGGAGTCCAGCGGAACGCCCCCACCTAACAACATCCCAGCGCCCTGAATGTGTTTCAGTTGTGCGGCTTCTATCTTCTCAGCTCTGAGAGCAGTTGAGTTGAGCCCGGGGCTCCCCAGATCGTGGCTGATCTTCGTCCGTCACGAGCAAACCTTTCTAGTGATTCTGGTGCCCATGGCAATGCGGCTGTTTTCTGCATGGGCTGTGAGGTCCACGTATCATGTGGCACCAGAGAACCGAGCACCGCATCCTTGGAGGTCAGACCGGTGCCTCTGTGCCTGTCAGAGGTCCAGCGATCGTCCACGGAGTCCTCTGTTCAGCAACACCACCGCTCAGCTGCTTGGGGAGACCTAGTCAGAACTCTACTTTCCTTCTATGTCTGTCATTCAAGGCTGAGCAAAGACTGAAGGCTGAGCATCAGCCTCACTGCCTCTAAGCTTCAAGCCACACCGGCCAGAAACAGGAGAGTTCAGCCTCCTCTGCCCCCTGTCCTGATCAACTTCACAGAGACCTGCCACCAAGGGCTTCCCTGTCTGCTCCTTGAGACCGATTCCCACCTGGCTAACTCTTCCTTCTGGCTAATTCTGCTTCCCACTCTTCCTGGTGGAGCCTCCAGCAGACAGTAAACGAGCCAATTACACAACAGCAGACCAGCAAGAGAGATCAGTGCTCTTTAGTCTGTGGGTCAGGAGCCGCGAATGGATTATAAAATTAGTTTGATCGGCAGCAACCGCGTTAGTGCAGAGGAAGGGGAAGAAAATGTCACATACCCGAACACAGCCCACTGTGCGCGTGTGTACCTGCGTCGCGGATGGCGGCGTAAAAACGATGTCTTACTACAGAGCAAAGTCAGAGCTTAGAATCGGCCATGATGTGCCCCTTCTATGACAGAAACTTAGAAATCATATCGAAAACACACATTTGAAAACGCACACGAGTATGTAGGTAAATGAAAGACCATCCCCAGAAACCACAAGAGCAGAAGGACCAGAGAAGCTGAGCTCAGCTCCCGCGCACGGCAGGCGGGAGTGTGAGGAGAGAGGTTTCGCGCGGCGCAACGCAAGGCTTCAGTTCAGTAGCTCCTGAGGCTACAAGAGCCTGGGGCCGGAGCCAGCGTGCGGAAGTGAGAACCGAGCTGCCACTGACAGTCCTCCCCACCGTCCGTCGGCTCTGACAGTCCTCCCCACCGTCCGTCGGCTCTGACAGTCCTCCCCACCGCCCACAAGCTCCGGTCTAAGTGTGGAATAGACAGAACACACGTGCCCTTGTCGGGAAGAGGAAAACAGGACTCTGCAGAGAAGATCGTCTCGTGTGCACCGCGTACACATGCACACACCCAATCTTAGAAGAACACTGTGTAGAGATAAATACACGGATAGTCGCTAAAATGACACGACAGCTGCAAGCCAGCTGGAGAGATGACCGGAGAGCTGCAGGAGAGGGCGAGGAAATGAGCTGTGGTGCACATGCAGCGTCTGCCTCCCAGCCCTGGGGGGGTCCTCAAAACCCAGCGCCATGGCCTCGGGAGGTTGGGCCTTTGGAAGGTGATTAAGTTTAGATGAGGTCCTGAGGGTGGAGCCCTGCTGGGGTTCGTGTCTTCAGCAGAAGGGAAGAATGTGGCACGCCCACGTCCCGGAGAGGCACGAGGACACATGCCTCCGTCTGCATGCCAGGCAGAGAGACCTCGCCCAGGAGCCAGGGGGGCCAGAGCCTTGACCTTGGACTTGCAGCCTCTGGGCTGTGACATACTGAGTTCCGTCGTCCCTGCCGCCTCGATTGTGGTGTTTGGTTAGAGCAGCCCGAGGGGGCGAAGATGACCTAGGACAAAGTGTGCAACTATAAAATGTGATGGGAGATTAAATTACGGGAGAAAGTTTAAGAGCAACAGTGACTACAAAGGAAAGATTCCAAATTAATTTGGTGGGAGAACTAGAAGGAAGAAAGAAAGTTGGAATACGGGAGATAGTCCTTGGGAATTTCCTGGACTTGGTGGAAGATGTGGCTACCCAGGTAGCATAATGAAATCCGACAGGCATCAAGACGCGGCAACCCTCGGGTACGTACAGTAAGAGAATGTCTGTAGTTGGAAATGGGGGACATTTACAGCACTAAGACTTTTCCGCGCAATGATGAATGCCGGGAAAAAGTGGAAGCTCTGTTGTAACGCTTGTGGAAGACAGCTGTCATCCTAGAAACAGTGCTGCTCACCGTTAGCCCCGTGCTCTGGCGGCAAGGGCGAATCAGAGACATGTTCAGGCGTGTTACGTGCACAGGCGCTCGGTGAAGGACCACGAGAGGGTGCGGGTCAAAGAGGCGGAGCCTGAGCTCTAACGGCCACCGGGGAGAAGGGGACCCGCGGCACTGTGAGGCCTGTTCCCTCCTGTAGTGAGGAAGAGCCGACCTCCGCTACGGGCACGGGGCCCGCAACATGGGGCCACGGGGGGGGACGGCCACTGCAGCCACAAAACAGCCCAGGAGCTTGTGCTGTGGCCGCAGCTGCTGAAAGCACAGGGCGTTTTCCCTGTGGACAGTCAGGTGGAGTGTGGCAGGGGGAGCCCGGGGCCAGGATGCTGGGGCGACGGCCCTGTTGCCCACAGTCTGGGGGTGCCCTGACGTCCACCTGTGCATCCATCTAGCCACATCCCCAGCAGCTCCGTGCACAGACCGGGTCGCCACACAGATGGGAAACAGCGCCCTTGGGAGAAGAGGCACCCAGCATCACACGCCCCCTCAGACTCTCCACTTGCTCGGTTTAAGGGTATGAAGAAATTAGGGAAAATATATAAAGAAATAAAAGACAGGATCCATAAAAATGAGCTAGAGGCAAAAGTGTAAGACATTAGCTGGAATATCAGGAAACAATGAAACGAAAATCTTTAATGATGAAATGCACATACACAATGTTTGATCCACACTTACTGCTGCGAGAAACCCAACACACTGGAGGAAGTAGGAATCAGAGAATGGGGGTGGGGGTAGGTCTAAGGGGCCTGCCCCATGTGACAGGCCGTGAGGACGTGCAGGGCCGCAGAGAAGACGGAGGCTGGAGACCCCTGCTTACAGAGGGTCAGAGAGCAGGGCGCCCGCGACATTCCCTGGAGCCTGGCCGGGATCTGTGGGCACCATTGACACACAGAGAGTGAAGTTCACATCAAGTAAGGCCAAAGAGACCCAAATGTGTACACGCTGTAGCCAAGCTTCACAGAGTTTGGGACAGCAAGTCGACGTCACAGCGACGGAAAGCACGTGGACAACACTCAGAAGAGATGCAGCCGTGGAGGTGTCTGCTGACCCAGCAGCGGGACGACGGGGGCACCGGACGCTGACCCAGCAGCGGGACGACGGGCGCACCGGACGCTGACCCAGCAGCGGGACGACGGGGGCACCGGACGCTGACCCAGCAGCGCGACGACGGGGGCACCGGACGCTGACCCAGCAGCGGGACGACGGGGGCACCGGACGCTGACCCAGCAGCGGGACGACGGGCGCACCGGACGCTGACCCAGCAGCGGGACGACGGGGGCACCGGACGCTGACCCAGCAGCGGGACGACGGGCGCACCGGACGCTGACCCAGCAGCGGGACGACGGGCACCACCGGACGCTGACCCAGCAGCGGGACGACGGGCGCACCGGACGCTGACCCAGCAGCGGGACGACGGGGAGCACCGGACGCTGACCGAGCAGCGGGGCGACGGAGGCACCGGATGCTGAGGAGGCCGTGCTGAAGTCTGTGAGTTCATCGGAAGGAATCTTCTCTCCCTTAATCCTTAAAGTGAATACCCGTAAAAGGAAACAGCTGATGACCATCAGGGAATCCGGGAAACAAGGAGAAATGATGAGAAACGAAATCAGTAAATAGAACCATGAACATAGAGAACTTTTCCTGTATTCCACACTAGGGCTGTCTCCTAAGTTCTAGTTTTGGAAGGAGACAACTGACATACCAGCGTATTTGCTATGAGGCAGGAGGAGGCGATTAGACTGTTACCTTCTCAGGGAGGGATGACGACTCATTACGGACCATCTTACAGGTGGTGACATGACACGGTGTGTCTTTCTAATACATTAAGCATCATATACACCTTTCAAACCTGAAGGGGAAAAAAGGAAGAAGATACCTAATCAAGTGAAAACAAGCAAACAACGAGCATAAGAAGCAGCCAGGACTGGGACAAGCGTAGATGACAGCATGATACGGTAGAAAGAACTCCAAATCTATGGACCAAGAGAGTGACTCAGGATGGATTTCCAACCACTCTGCACAATTTAATTACACCACGAGCACACACAGATGGAAACTGCATTTTTCATTATTTAGATAATGCATGACCAAGACAGAAGGACACAGACCTACGGAAATTAGGACCTGTAAATAATCCCAGACTCGGAGAAAAGGCACCACACACCCACGAGCTGGTCCTGGTTGGCAGGGCTGCCTGTCTTTGGCAGAGCTGAACCTAGAACCTTCAGAGAAGGGGTTCGACAGACGCAAGGGCTGACTCCTCTTCGGTTGGGAAGTATCTTTTCTCTTCTCCCAAATAAAGACCATAATCATGGTCCTGGGGTGGACGTACTTTTCAGCTGTCCACACGCTGCTTTTGTTCGGACGCCGCTCATCCAGCACGGCCAGAACTCTTCCGTTTCCTCGCGCTGTCCGCTCACAGGAGTGGCGACGACGGACCGCCTTGTTCACGGTCGGGGAACGGGACCACCTGCTGCCAGAACTGCCCTGTCCTTGCGGGACATTTAGGGATCGGAACGTAGGACTTACTGTCAACAGTAGTCTCCGCTCGACATGACAGACAAAGATGCAACTTTGCACCTGGACTTCACTCACCTTCCTTGCTCGCCGTCCGCTCTTCCTTCTCAGACGTCGGCCTGGGGCTTCTGTTTCTTCCTCCTAGAGGACGACCCTCAAACTTCTACCGTGTTCATGGCAGCAAATGGTCTCTCTTTTTATCACCAGAAAATGTTTATTTCATGCCGTTTTTGTCATCCTCTCTCTTAGGGTTTAGACTCATAAGCTGGTTTATTTGGTTCAGCTTCTAAACACACCGTTACACTGGGATCTAATGTCCCTATTTACTGCGAAGAAGCCAGCAGTCGGGTATTTCTTTTTTAGGGAAAACTGTCTTTTTTGAGAAAACTGTCTTTTTAAAAGAAAACCCACTGAGCCACCCAGACATCCAGGGTTATGGATTTCTTTTGCTTTGTCCAGTGAAGTCGGATCATGGACACATCTGAAAATTAGTATTTTTATTAATTCTGGAATACGCTCAGCATTATTCTTTTAAATATGCTCTCTTGGGGCACCTGGGTGGCTCAGTGGATCAAGCCTCTGCCTTCGGCTCAGGTCATGACCTCAGGGTCCTGGGATCGAGTCCCGCATCGGGCTCTCTGCTCGGGGGGGAGCCTGCTTCTCCCTCCCCCTTTCTGCTGCCTCTCTGCCTACTTGTGATCCCTGTCAAATAAATAAAATCTTAATAAATAAATAAATAACTGTGCTCTCTCCCCATGTCCATCTTCCCCGACAGCACCTCAGCTCTGACGAGACGCGTGTCGGATCCCCTCACTCTGTCCTTTGTCTTTGAGTCTCAACTTTCTATCGTTTTCCTCCCCTTTTTATTTCTTTTGTGTTGTAGTCTTAGAACTGTATTCAGATACATTTTCTGCTTAATCAACCATTGATTTTAATATCAGTGTGACAGAGATACATTGAAATATAAATGTATTCAAACAGAGAAAGGTTCAGTCGGCACAGGGCAAGAGGTTAAAGTTCTACATCAACAAAGAGATAGAAAAGTACGGCAGTTAGTGTAGATAGATATATCTCTGATCAGACTGACAGGTTGAAAATAATAGGATTTTCTGTGTCTGGTCATATGGCAATGAGAGGTCTGGTAAAACAAAATACTCCTAAATACCCCTAAAACAAAACAAAGCAAAACAAAATATACCTCATTGCTGGAGGGAAAAAAAAAAAAAACATGAACAAATTAAAAAGAATTGGGTTCATTTTGAGTTAAGCTGGGACCCAAGCTAGAGAGGTGAGTCCAGCCTACCAGGGAAGGCACAGAGCTGAGGAGAACTGAAGCCTGGAAATCAAGGCTTATGCGTGCCAACATTTCGGGGGGACGGGCGCTGTTCCAGGGAACTGAGAAGGGACGTTGGAGCACAAAGACTCACCACAGTTCAGGGCCAATGCACTGTCGGCCCAGAAAACCAGAACCGCCTTCTGGGTCTGCGGTCTCGTCACTGCACAGGGCAAAGGCTTCAAGGGCAGAGCAGCGCCACTGCTGTCGGGTATCTCTCCAGTGAGTATGAACTGCTGCCCTATAAGAAGTCTTGTACTTCGTCACGATTATCTGACTCTGAAGACCTCATTGCTGAGGCAAATGATTACAGCAAGCCTACCTTGCTATCGTAATAATCACTAAGATATATATGTATATATATATATATATATATATACACACACACACACACACACACACACACACACATATATATGCCCCAAATTGCAAAAAATATGCAGTGGCCTAAGAAGTGGGTTTGAAAACAACTCCGGTACACCCTGCGGTATACAGTCCAATTGCCTGTTTGGACAGATAATACGATTTCATGCAGACACTAATGGTAAATATTGCAAAGTTAGAAGATAAGTGGGTTTTAATCATTTAATTTTGTTCCCCGATAATGGAAATTGAACACATAACAAATGGCCGTCCAGTTTGACTGGCGCTGGTCCGTCGTTTGCTGCTGCGCGATTCCATTAGAAAAATTAGCTGCAGCATCAGTGGCTCCTGAGCCCTCTGGAAAACGGCAGCTTCATCTCAGCTCTGATCCCGATGGACGTGGGCCTTCCCTCCAAAACTGTGAACCTACTGCCATCTGCTGGCTTGGGGTCCTTAATAAATGTGCTTTTAGGTTTTATTTAGCTTCTGGAAAAGTCTAAGCCTGGTCCCAAACCCTGTGGCCTTCATTAATTTTTCTAAGAATAAAAACATATAATGCATCGGAAACTAAGCTAAAAACTGCACGGATATTGTCCCCAGGGACGTGTACTGATGGCCCAGAAGGCACTTCTGTAACCCCATAGACCCCAGATCAGCCTGATGAAGCCCTATCGTCATCACACAGGCTGGGACGCAAGACCAAAAGGGACTTTTCATGTACTGCACTCACACAACTTTAATATGAAGGGTCGTACTTAGAAGGTGTTTAATACGCTTTAAATATCGGGTTAAATGTTGTAAAACATAGAAGGACTCATCACACTCTGTATTTCTTCCCTGTTGAGCAAAGAGGAGTAAGAAGAAGTCAGGGAAACAGGAGAAGTTAGGGTTCATCTCAAGGCGGGACTCTTTTGATGGTAAGAGGGCGAGTGTTCAGGCCAGGAGGGCTTCTTGGACACGGTGATGCTGGGCCAGGCCATGTCACAGGAGAGGACACCGGGGCTGGTGCCATGAGAAACGTCCTGAAGACTGGGCAGCCAGGGAAGGATCAGGGCTGGAGTTTGCTGGAATGTGGGGTGTGAGCGGAAGGGCCTTGGGGGGACAGAAAGGCAGGTGGGGGCAGACTCGCAGAGTTTGAAATCGGGGTTCATTTGAGTAGAACCAGCTCAGAAACTGAAGTCCTGAAGGAGAGCATTCCTGGTCGCGAGCAGTTTTATTTTACTCTGCACTTTCCACGAGCTAGGCAGTGTTCTAAGTGGAAGGACATAGAGAAACAAGGAGCCATTCCCGCCCCTGCCGCCCTGAGCTACGTGCCCAGGGCGGAGACCTAGGCAGAGGGTACACAAGGGCTTGCTGCGCGGGGCCCAGGCAGGGACAGGGGACTGGGTGTGGGCGGAGCAGCGACTTCACCGGGTGTGTGTGGACCGACCTGGATGCGGGAAGCGGTCAAAGTAGGCCCCGCGCAATGCGCAGAGGCATTTAGGGCCGGGGCCAGGAGCGACCTGCCAGACGGGGCTCAAGGCTGCCAACACCGTGCGCGGAGTGTGAAGACCCGCCCCAGGCTCCGGCAGCCGGAAGCCCGACAAGCCCGTGTCTGCGGCTGCCCTTCCAGAGTCAAGCGCCATGTGGCAGTCTCGGGGACCTACGGTGACCCATTCTCTCTGAGATGCAGACTTTGGAACAGCAAGCAAGGGGCGGGGCGGGGGGGAGTGTTGCAAAGTGAGGCTGGACAGACCCACTGAAGTGGCTTAGAACGCCTTGTACACAGATGGCAAGTCGGCCCCAGGAGGGGTGGGCCGGGCAGTGAGGGTCTGTGGCACGCTGGGAGCTGGGGGACCGTCTGGCTCTGATGGTCCGGGACCTGCAGCATCAGCCCAGGCAAGGCTGCTCTGGAGACGACAGGCAGATGGCCTCCCTCTGCTGACCCGCGCTAGGAACCCCTGCTTTGCCTCGGGGGCCCTGCCCGGGTCCTCCTGTGGCAGGTAGAGTGATGGAGAGGCCAGTGCGCACCCGCGCGCCTCCCCCGCACCCTGCCCCACTCGCTCCACCGCGGAACCCCGGACACAGCCCGGGTCAGAGCCTCTCACGGCCCCTCGGGCTGTGCGCGGTCCTGCAGCCGCGAGCCCGTGAGGTCCGCGGAGTCGGAGGGCAGGCGAGTTCGCGCCCGTCTGGAGGCCCTGCGGGTGCGCCCGCAGCCCTTCGGGGGTGAGCAGAGCAGGCTCGGGGCGCGCCCTGAAAGCTTGCGAGCGGCCGAGAAGAGTCTCAGGAAGCAGAGCGGCCAACGGTGAGGCCGGCGGCTGCGGGGGGAAGCGCGGGGAGAGCCGGGGCGGCGGGTCTGGCTCGATCCGCGGCCACGTCGGCCTCTGCTTGTGTGTCTGCTCTTACCCCGCTCGCTGCGCCCGGAGCCGGTGGTCGTTCTCCGACGTTGAGGACACATCGCCGGCTGCCCTGGGCCAGGAAAACGGGCAAAGCGCACTATCCGGGGGACGTTTCCACTTTGAAGACTCAACAAAACCTCAAGTTTGAAGTTCAGGAGGAAAGCTGAATTCCTCCTCCGTTGTCGGGTGCGAGCAGTCACCTGGGAGCCGCCTGCCCGTACCCACGCCCAGTCAGTCCCGGCTTAGCCCGACTTTGCCCGCCGGTGGCGCAGGAACCCAGCCCCTCCTCAGCCCGCACCCCCCCCCCATTCCTACCAGGACTCCGGGATCACCTCCCCGCAGGCCTTTCTCCATTCCTTCCGCCCGCCTCCGCTCCTTCCCGCACTGGCCCGCAGTGAACCTTACAGCACAAACCTCCACTGCTGTGTAGAGTGTCCCCCACAGGGACAGAAACAACACAAGTGTTAGGAAAGGTGTCATGTAGAGATTGGGTTCTTTCAAGGTTTTTGGAAAACCTGGAAAGCAGAGGTTGGGGTCATTCCCCTGCTGTGTTGACCCAGGTATTGGAAAGCCACCGCCATCTCGTGGACTGCACTGGGGTCCTGCTGGGAGAGTGCTGGGGAGAGCCACCAGCACCACCGCTGACCCCACAGCGGGACCCACTGACCCTGCCAGAGCTCACCTCCTGCCACACGCCTGCTGCCCGTGGACTAGGGAGTCTTCCAGCGTCTTCACCGGGACGAGAGCATAGAGGGACGCCTGTCAAGGCATCTTCTCTGTTCTGAGAGGATCTCCCAGGAACTCGTTATCTTGGAGCTTGATGAAGACAGGGAAGGAATTTGCTAAGCATGACTGAACCCACACACAGCGGGGAACATGGGCAGTAGTTCCCAAGATGCCGTGAAGCCCAAGTCACAGATCCAAGGCTGGTCTGCAGTGGTTTCTCAGAGATGGGCCAGTAGGGAGCACAGGGGGTGACTTTGGGAACAGTCCAGAGCGGCTGTGCCCTTCCCTTCCTCAAGGAAGCCGCCTCCCTTGGAAGGGCCCTCCTAGCGAACTCGCGCTCTGCGCTTTCTCCCCACCAGGCCTCTCTCTGCGTGGCTTCTGTCTAATTGGCTGGAGGCCAAGGGCAGGTTCCCTCTGGGGGAACCTCTGGGCCTGTACCTGGGGTCTTGTGCAGTGGTGGGCATCCGCTTGCTGGAGTCAGTGAGCTCATGCTGCCGGGAAGGAAAGGGCCTCTTGGAGCCTCGTTGCCAAGACGTATCTCTCGCATTCCAGAAGAAAAAAGCTCTATTTTGGGTGGACCTACAGACGCTTGAAAGCAGGATGAGAAGCACCTTCTGGCAGCTTCCTGGAGAAAAGAGTAGGTCCCTCCGGTAGCTCCCGGGTTGCCCGGTACCTGCGGACGTCTGCAGACGTGGGGCATGGAGAGCAGCCTGGGGTACCGCTTCTGTCCTTCTTCCCGTGTAGCTGTGGAGAAAGGCATTTCTCGAGTCAAGCCGGACCAGGAAGGGATGCGCCAGGCAGGGGAGGGTGGGCAGAATGTGCAAGCGCAGGGAGTCACCACTAGAGGGACCAGCGAGCGACAGGGAGCTCGGAGTCTAGAACTCGGGTCCTCCGGTCTTGGGACAGCACGCAGTGGGGCAGCAGGAGAGAAAATCATTTTCATTCATCAGCCTACGAGGAATTCTAGCAGGACTTCGAATTATTACGGAGAGATGGAGTGGATGATCTGATCATTCTTGAAGTCAGTTAATGAATAGGAGGAATTTTGTACCTGTTGGACATTTTCCACAGTAACAGGTTAGAGATAAATACATGCAAAAAATATAAGAGAAAAGAATCGGACAGAAAATTCAAATATTTGTTCAATAATTTTAAAGGGCTCAGCATATCTTAAGCCGATGAAGTAGGAGACATGCTTTATGTGTGCTCAATGCCATTAATATCCTTTGTTTTTAAAAACACAAGAAAAAAACCTCATGAACAGACAACTTACAACTTTAAGATTTCTAGGAAAACTGAAGATGTAAACCCGTTTTTATGATGACCTTTGTCATCATATGTTCACGTGCTGTAGCAACAGCATCTCTTATCCTACATGATGTCAGTTTTTTATAATTTTTACCTAAACTTTGATTTTTCCCCCTAAACAAATGCATTATTGAGAAGGAAAAAGACGCACCAGGACTGGTTTCTTCTAAAGAGTTCTCCCAAGCCCAGATTTTATACTCATTGGAAATAAAATGCGGCTTTCTAAAGCCTGATTTTTCTGCAATTTCAGGCTTGGTGGCCCTTTTTCCACTAGAGGGCCCTGTGGGTAAGAGAAAATAAAATCAAAGCTTTTGAAGCTATTTCAAATGTATGCCATCTTACCAATTCTACTCTCTTGGTAATTTTAGCTTAATACTCACAGATATCTTATTTTTATGGAACTAAGAAGTAGTAAAGTCTAAATATCTCTACATTTTTTCCTGAATTTTTGCCTTGTTAATAGTTGCTCTGAGAAACGTTTATACTGTAATAAATCTTTGTCTTTTTCTTTCTTTATTAGGGGTTATAGTCAGCACTAATTATTCTCGGATTTAAAATTCTCTGATGAGCCAATGTCTTATTGATACTTCAACACTCAGCTCTTTCAAAATTCCATGGTATTCCAAGAAGACTTAGAAAAATATTAATAGTGGTATATAACACACAGAATATGAGTTCTTAGATGGGATCTGCACTCGTTCACACAAATTTCAGTACTGCCTTCTCATCTAATTGTAAATGTCAGAGAACAATGTGATGTGGACTTCATAGGTACTTGGTTTTTACGTAAACCTCAGCACATCCTTATGTCCATCGACGAATGTGAGCAAGGAGGATTTTAAATTTTAGCTGTTGGTGTGACGAGCTCTACGGAAGGGAGCAGTGCTCAGTACCCAGTGATAGTACACTACGTTATCTAAAACATGAAGTTTTCAATAAAAATATGAGGTATACACAGAAATAGCGGAGTGTTACCTAGACATGGAGAGCGCTGAAACCTCTTGCCTGGCAGAGACACCTGACCTCAGGACTGAGAGACAAAGTTTCCAAGCAGGACTTATAAATACATTCCAATAACTAAAGGCATATGTGCTTAAAGAAATAAAAAAGAAATGTATGATTGTGGTGATAATCAAATAGAGAATATTAACATGAGGGGGTACAGATGATATAAAAAACACAACAAATGGAAATATTAGATTTCGGAAGTGGAATAACTGACCTGAGAAATTCACTAAGGGGCTTAATGGTAGATCCTATCTAATTGTCATTAGATAAAAGAAGAAGACTTACACCTTCAGCAAACCTGAAGATAGATCAATAGGTATAGAATTGAAAGAAAAGAGAGAGGAAAATGGACAGAGCCTCAGAGACACACGGGGCACAGTTAGTATATCGACATCATATACTGACGGCACCAGAAGGAAAGATGAGAGGGAAGGGTGCGGAGAAAATATTGAAAACGAAATAAGGGAAGCCTGCCCAGGGAGCCTGGTCACAGAGTCAGCAAGCATGGAGTCAGGTCGGTGGCACCCCCCGACTTCTGACAAAACCGGAGGGGGGACCAAGCACAAGGCCCAGAGCTGAGCAACGTAGTGACTGACAGGAAGAATTCAACAGAGAGCTTGAGGCTCAGCCAAGCAGAGGATGGCACTAGTGAAGTCAAAGATAACTTACTGGAAACTGTTCGATCAGAGGAGCAAAAGAGGACAGAGCGAGAAAGTGGAGGAAGTCTACAGACCCTGATGAAAGAAACAACCTACGATTGTTCGAGTTCTGGAAGCAGAAGTGGGGAGCGAAGGACAGAAGGTTATTTAAAGAAATGACGGCAGAGAGTGCCTGGGTGGCTCAATCAGCTCAGCACATCTGACTCTTGGTTTCAGCTTGGGTCATGATCCTAGGGTTGTGATCTTGGGTCCTGATCTCAGGGTCGTGGGACTGAGCCTTGCATAAGCGTCCATGCTCAGTGCAGAGTCGACTTGCCCCTCCCCTTCCCCTCTGTCTGCTTACATGTAAATAAACAGGATCTTTTTTTAAAAAATGAAGAAGAAATAATGGCAGAGAATGTCCTAAATGTGGGGAGAGTGTTGCACATCCAAGTTCATGGACCGCAAAGGATTTCAAAAAGTTTCGACTCAAAAAAATCTCTGAGATACATAATATAGGATCCCAAATCAAAGGAAAAAACACAATTTTTTAAAGATTTTTATTTATTTGACAGACAGAGATCACAAGTAGGCAGAGAGGCAGGCAGAGAGAGGAGGAAGCAGTCTCCCCGCTGAGCAGAGAGCCCGATGCGGGGCTCTATCCCAGGACCCTGAGATCATGACCTGAGCTGAAGGCAGAGACTTGAACCCACTGAGCCACCCAGGCGCCCCGAAAAAAAAAAAGAATTTTAAAAGCAGCAACAGAAAAATAAGTGTCTCACATACCAGGGAACCCCCCAGACTATCAGCAGATTTCTCAGTGGAAACCTTGCAGGTAGGTGGGAAAAGGATGAAGTAGTCAAAGCTCTAAAGTAAACAAACAAAAACCGTCTCACGTTGAGGTCTCTTATCCATTTTGAGTTTATCTTTGTGTACGGTGTAAGAGAATGGTCGAGTTTCATTCTTCTACATATAGCTGCCCAGCTTCCCCAGAACCAGTTATTGAAGAGACTGTCCTTTTTCCACTGTACATTTTTTCCTGCTTTGTTGAAGATTAATTGATCATTGAATTGAGGGTCCATATCTGGGCTCTCTACTCTGTTCCACTGGTCTATGTGTCTGTTTTTATGCCAGTACCATGCTGTCTTGGTGATCACAGCTTTGTAGTAAAGCTTGAAATCAGGCAGTGTGATGCCCCCAGTTTTATTTTTGTTTTTCAATATTTCCTTAGCAATTCGGGGTCTCTTCAGATGCCATACAAATTTCTGGATTATTTGCTCCAGCTCTTTGAAGAATACCGGTGGAATTTTGATCGAAATGGCATTAAAAGTATAGATTGCACTAGGCAGTATAGACATTTTAACAATGTTTATTCTTCCGATCCAAGAGCACGGAATGGTCTTCCATCTTTTTGTGTCTTCTTCAATTTCCTTCATGAGTGTTCTGTAGTTCATCGAGTACAGATCCTTTACCTCTTTGGTTAGGTTTATTCCCAGGTATCTTATGGTTCTTGGTGCTATAGTAAATGGAATAGATTCTCTAATTTCCCTTTCTGTATTTATCTTGTTATTTAATGAGAAAAACACCGCTAGAAGTAACAGAAGGAAGGAAAAAACAAAGGTCAGAGGAGAAGAAAATGAAATAGAACAGAGGAAAACACAAAATATTAATGAAACTGAGTTGTATTTTGAAAAAAATAAGCAAAACTGACAAACCTTGAGCTTGACATAAGAAAACAGAAAGAACTCAAATGAATAAATTCATAAATGAAAGAGAAGACATTACAACTGACATCACAGGGATACAAAGGGTCATAAGAGATTATTATCAAAAAGTATGTGCCAATCAGCTGGAAAACCAGGAAGGAACTGATACATTCCTGGATAATACTGACTAACAGGTAAGACTGAGACTGAACTAGGAAGAAGTGAAAAAACCTGAGCAGACCAACAGTAGGTAAGGAGACTGAATCATTACCAGAAACATGTCAAAAAGAAAAGCCCAAGATCCGTTGGCTTCATACGTGAATTCTACCACGCATTTAATGGAGAATGATGATCCTTCTCAAACTCTTCCCGAGTATTGAAGAAGAAGGTTTGCCTCCAACTTCATTTTATGAAGCCAGTCACCAACGATGAACAGAGAGGGAAGTCAAGTTTTAAAAATGGGTGCTTGGGAGAGTGAGGTAGGTGAGCTAGGAATGAGAATTTGGGAGATAGGACCATGAGCCTCGGAGTCCTTTGTCTGAGGCTCTCGCTTAAGGAGAATGTTCCAGGGCACCTGGGTGGCTCATTCAGTTGAGTGTCAGCCTTCGGCTCAGGTCCTGGGGTCCTGAGATTGAGCCCTGCCTTGGACTCCCTGTTCAGCAGAGTCTGCTTCTCCCTGTCCCTCTGCCCTGCCCGCTCCCCGCCCTGCTCATGCTCTGGCCCTTGGTCTCTCTTGAGCTCTGTCTTGCTCATGTACTCTCTCACAAATAAATAAATACAGTCTTAAAAAAATAGATTAAAAAATGAGAGAATGTTCCGGGGTCCAGTAGGAGGGAGAAAATAAAATAAATAAAAATTTTAAAATGCTAAGTAGTTGCCTCTATTTTAGACACTAAAAGACTCATAAAGCTCCTTAAATACCAGAATCCAAATATAGATCCAGTTCCTGAAATGGCCGCTAATTGACATTCTGGGCTTTTAGAATTTATTGGAAGCTTAACTATATGGATGGCAGTACTGGATATGTTAGTATTAAATTTTCGAATGTATTTTTAATTTTGTATTCCTCTGTTTGCCTTTTTTTAAAATTTGAAGACAATATGTTATCATCTACTGGACCTGGCACCAGATGGATGCATTTTAGTCCATTCTAACCATGGCTCATCTCTTTGCCTTGGAGTGATTTCAGGTTTCGTGACATCTCTATGATCTTGTCTGTAAAAAGCTGAAAATACTCGTGACTCACCTGTGGATCAGATGAAACAATGTTTATGTAATAGACCTTCTTAAAGTCTGTGCACGAAATAATGTCCGTCTATTGCTTTATTGATTTCTTTGGACAACCTCCCTTACCTTTCATTCATTTGTGGTGTTTCAGTTTCTATAACCACTTTTTTCTCTCTCTGCCCCTGCCCCCTTAGTCTTTCTTCGGCTCATAGGTTGTCTTTTCTTAAAGAGCCTTCGGATGTGAAGCCAGCTTGATATGCTCTCTAGACTTCGTACCATCTGCCTTGAGGAAAGTCTCGTGCTCAGGTACATGTGTTACATCTAACATTCACGGCATAACTAATAGTTGGGGACACAATCTATTTCTTCCAGGTCTTTTGCGACTATCATATAACCAAACACTTCTTAGTCATTTTTTGTCCAAGAGTAACAACAGTTTTCTGGGCCATCTTCTGAGAATTACTGGTTATCTTAACTGCTCCATCAAATCTGCTTTTCAAATCTGTACTGTTTCGGTAGAATTCTTCTAACCCTTCTGATTTCAACAACAACATGTATATACCCAACAGACAAGTGAATGCCTCTTATGTGCCAGGAACTTTGTAGGGAGCTTCTGCCAATATTTCATTTGCTTTTCAAGTAAGAAAAGATACTGTCATTCCCATATGTTTCACAGGAGGAAGCTGGGGCTCTGAGAACCTTGGCCACACGCCCAGGGTGGTCACAGACAGACCAAGGATGGGACTTTGGTCATCCGATTTCAGTAGCACTCTTCCTCTCTTGAGAGGTGATCACATAGGAGATGGAAAGTTAACAGCAAAACATAATGTTTCTGGAAGTAGGAGATGGAAAGTTAACAGCAAAACATAATGTTTCTGGAAGTAGGAGATGAAAAGTTAACAGCAAAACATAATGTTTCTGGAAGTCTGAAGTGACCAAAAGTAAATATGAAGGTTTATTTTCACTAAGGCTAATTTGCAAACGTTTAGAGGATATGAAACACAAAGATGATCCAAATATTTTAACTCACTGAACGTTATTGACCTTTAAATAAAATGGCGTCTATCATCTAGTGACCAGGTACTTAACATTGTCATCTCTTTCTTCCTTATGGTATTATAGATCATTGGATCATACGTAATTACCCATGAAATTGCCGGAAATTGTTTCATGGCAGGTACTCAATAAAACCCCTGTGATTGCCTAGAAAATGATTAACCTCTTCATGGAACCACTTGGATGTGATACTTAATATATGACATAATGTATACATCTATACCATTAGTGCAGGGCATTTAAAAATATTCTATTTATAGGTCAGAGTGTGTCCAATGTGACTTCATTGACTAACTTCATTAGCTTAAAGTTTCAGGTCAAAATGAAGTAGTTATCTAAAATTATGTCGCTTTTATCCACTGTACAACATGGATATTCATACCACTCCTCTATAAATGTTTGGTCCAGATCTTTCTTCCATTTAATGAAGTTTGACAATTTGTGACAAGGTAGAAAGGAAATTCATTATATTTAGTAATAGAAAACCTATTTCTCATTTTTCACGAACCAAGCAGCTACAATGAAATTGCCTAAACCACTATATCACAATTCTCCACCTTTGTGGTTCTTAAGGTCACCCTCAAAGGTCTTCAATTTCCTTATGTTCACATCTTGGCATCTGGTAATTTTCAGTATCAGAAAATATAAGGGAGCTATATATTCTTTCCTAAGAAGAAATATTTCTGATTTGAAAAGAAATAAATCTGTCAAGAGGAAAATATTAAAAATAAAAAGCGCGACTGTAATAATCACATTGGTGTCACAGCCAATTCTGCTTATCCAAGTCGGTGAAGGAAACTTCCCTGCCCCCCGAAGGAACTGTCAATGTAAGAGAAATGGATTTTTTTATTTCAATAACCACTGTGGTTTAAGGGTAATTTATGTAGAAGGAAGCACAACAGCCTCAAGAATCAAATTTCCTTAAAATATTATTTTGTATTCTCTGTCCTACAAAGCTTAGTGGAATTGATAGATCCAAGTGGAAGACTGAATAAATCCGCTCTCCAAGTCGCCATTCAGCACACAGCGGGCGCTGCTCGGATCACTTGCAAAAGTGTGGGTTCTGCATCTGGTGCAGGAATTGTACAAAGTCACAAATTAAATAATCAAATTAAATAATCTTATAATTTTAATATTAAAAATAGAAAAAAAATCTTAGTTCTATTTGACCTCACTTCTGAGGGACCTCACTGATGAGCAAATCTTCTATGGCACATGCCCCACCTTCAGTCAGAAACAGACTCTTTGGCTCTGTCACTATTATTTTCATCAATAATAAAGAACACCACACATCATTTAAGTTGCTTTTTTAAATGGACATCTCCCCAGAGAAGGTAGAAAAGATGTTCAAACATTCAAAAAAGCAATTTAAATTCTAATTTCTTTCCAGAATGGTCTGTGGCTATACCTACAGGCATCTGAATTTAGAATTAAGGAAATGAAGGAATAAGGACATATAAAGCAGCCAAATCAAAGGCTTCATATTTACTCGGTTCCATGCAGGAGAGAGCGTCCCCCTCTTGGTGGTAATTCTCCCGCATCAAGTCCTCCAAGTCAGGATGCGTTTGTGGCATTTGCGGTTGTGACCGTGTCATCAGTCTCGTGCTCGTCCGCCTTCCCAGCCCACCTTGTGCTGATTAGTGCACATTTTCCAAGATTCCCTACTTGGCCTTTGTACGTTATGATCATAGAGCCCTCTCTCCACACATGCGATACTTTTGCCGGACAAATAACATGATCCAAAGTTATTGAAGACTGGTAATACTTAAATGTAATACATTCCCAGCAAATATTCAGAATTTTCCCACTTTTCAAAAAAATCAACTTATGGAAAGAAAAAAAAACAGACTATTACTAGTTTGCATATGTCAGAATCCAGTTAGTTAACATGTAATTTCGGTTCTGAAACAGACAACAAATCAGGAATAGCTTTCATAACTGTGACAAGAAGCGATTAAAAGAAAATACCTCTTCAAACTTCATTTATGATGACTTCAGTTATCATTGATGTTATATATCTTTTAAAGATTTTATTTATTTTGATGTTACATATTTGATCATATTTTAGGTTTAAGGGAAGGATTTGTGATATATATATGGACATATATATATATATAGAGAGAGAGAGAGAGACAGAGAGACCTATATATATTTATGTCTCTCTCTCTGTCTCTGTCTCTCTCTCTCTCTCTCTCTCTCTCTATATATATATATATACATATAAAACAACCGTGTGTTATCATTAAACGTCTATGTAAAACCATGTTCTGCTCTTTATTAATCTCAGGAGCTCAGGACATGGGCCTGATACCCATGCTTCTCTGATGCTGATCTGATATCTGATCAAATGCCTCAGTATTGCCTTGTATCAAAGTATAGACGGGGCCATCCTCTTGCTGCTGAAACACACACACATCTGGGGCTACTACAGGCCTCTGGCCACTCCGCTTAGGGTTCAGGGTAAAATGAGCAAGAAGCCATAGTTTCTGTCCTCAAGTGACTATGATTCTCAAAATCAGTAAGGGAGCAGAGAGCTGTTGATTGAGATGAAAGCTGTGGTTCTCTGGTGAGAAGTGTACTATACTTACATAGTTTCTGAAAACTTGCATGGTTTCCACGGGTGGTCTTAAGACATGCAAAGAAAGTGATAGATTTCCCCCCCAAAATTAAAAAAAAAAGTAACTCCTGCAGAGAAATGTATGGACTCTGATAAGGGTTAGAAATATCAGAGCTGGAGGACATTCTTACCTGGAAACACATAGACTCAGTACACCATCGAACACAGTAGGTACACAAATAATAATCAATGAGTCAAGAATCCAAGTTTGCTTATAGGAAGAACCATTACCAGTGCGATATAAAATCTGACATTTCCTTACCTCCTTCTCCTTATGTTTTTCTCTGTCGAATGAAATGGCTCAAGGGTAAGTAGCTCGAGAATGGCAGTGCCAACACAGCAATGCAGGTTTCAGATAACTTACTTTTGGATCCCATGGTTTTATTTGTAGAATTAACCTTACACTATCTGAATCTCAAATTATTTCAGATAATTTATATTATTTTCTCAGCTGTATGAAATATGATAAAAATTGTAGAGGCATGCAAAAGCAAATAAAATCATTGTCTCATACACATTTAAGTTGTCGTTAAAAATTTTACTGGTATATTAATGATTAAGTTTTCTTATTTATAGCAGACATAAAGGCCCAGACTGTATCAGTCCATGTCCCAGCTGCTGTTCATGAGCTACAGGTGATACTACATTTAAAATTGGGATACAAATGCTGCTAACTCCAGTGGGGTGCGTGTGTACACACATCACATGTATTCCTTATATGCGTGTTTCCTATACAAGCCCAGCTGAACCGTGGTAGCTTAGTTGGTCTAAAGAAATGCATGCTCAGACTTCTCTCAGAGTTTGGTTTTAACCCAAACTAAGCAATATTGACCACTGACCGTCCATGAGGCTCTGTTCCAGGGGCTTGCTGTGATGGACACATCCTGTCCTTCCCCAGCGATGAGGTAGCTCCTGCTACTGCCCGGCGTGAGACGTGAGGCCTGAGATTAGCAGAATGGAATCACTGGCTACGATCATAAAACCTCGGGCTTTCTTTACCAGTTGGCTGTCCTAGACTGTTGAATAGCCCCACACATGTACACACATGCACAGGTGCACGTGCGCATGCGCACACACACACACACACACACACACACTCACACACTCACACAATTCTCCATGCTCAAAGGATCCCACATCCCATCACGATGTGTCTGTTTGCTTGTCATTTTGTGCTTTGGGAAGCAAGAGGGGCTCTTTCCTCTCCTCCCCAGGTAATGCTGGACCGGACCTTCTGAGGGAAGCGGTTCCAGGGGTCTCCAGCACGAGGCTGTGTGTGACCCAGCGTGAGGGATGGTGTTGCTGAGTGAGCAAAGTGGAGTCCCCCCTGGCCAGGAGTGCAGGGGTGGGGGGTCCCTCCAGCTGAGCAGAAGATCACTGTACTCAAATGTTTGGATCCATGGTAAACACGGGTTAAAGTGAAATATTTAACACAATCTAGAATCTCAGTTTATTAAGTCCTTGTCCCTTAAATTCACGTGTACATCCATCTGTCAGGTGGTCGGCAAAATGTCCTCCAACTCCTTTTTCAAGAAATAATCACCTTCCCTGGATGTCAGAGAAAATCGATTTCTCCTTCTTTGCATTCTGACTCTGGAGACCATTTATTAAAACCAGAATCAGAATGCTAAATGGCCATGGCTAAGAACACTCTCTAGGTTTACCTATCTGTGGGAATTTCACGTTTTTCCCAGCTGCAGGCATGTAACTTCCGTCGACACCGCCTGCTGTGCAAGCGGCAGCGTGACCTTCCACGTTCCAGCCCCCGCGGTGGCTGACGTCACTGCCAGGCCCGGCGCTGTGCGCTGTCCTGTCTCTCCACTCCCCTCGGATGTTCTGAAATAATCGACTTGGATGAAGTCTCGGTGAAGATCACCTCCTTCCGGCAACTTTTCTGCCCATATAAATATCTGCCCAAAACACAGAGCAAGGAGGCCTCGAGTCTTCATTTCTCCCCCGTGCCAGCACCTAATGTGGTTCTGGGGGGTCCGTCTGAACACAGCCGTCCGCAGTTGCCGGACAAATCGATGAGTGTCACAGTGCTGCGATCTCCGTACTGGCTGGCCTCTGAGACGTAAAGCGTCGTTCAACAGGTGACTGCTGACACAGCTTACTTTGAAACCGTGTTCGGATAACACCTTACATAAATACAGAGTCCGCGTGGAAAGACACTCTTCCCACATCTGTCCTTCTGACGATCCTATGTTCGTTGAGAGCGGGCTTGGTGAAGAAACTGTCTATAAATGCACTTTATAAGAAGGACCTGGGGAAAGAAGTTGCGCTCATATGTGAGTGCACAGCCACGTGACTCTCAATGCCGCCAGGTGCAGGGCGAGAAAGGAGAGTGAAGCGTTCAGGTTTTGGCTTCAGGTGGGCGGCGCTCCATGCCACCTAGACCTCCAACAGCTCTGAGACACTGGGACGCACCTGTTCTTTGAGTCCAGCTGATTTCCCGTCAAGTCGCACCCTATACAGAGCGGCCGTGTGAAATGCGCGCACTGCCCACAGTTTGGGGCATAGATCATAAACCGCACCTGCCCCACAGTGGAGCTTCTCCGACAGACCTGCTCGGAGCCATCCTGTGGGGAGAGCAGCAGGGAGCACCAGAAGTTTGCAGTCCGGTAAGAAGAGTCTGGATGGCCATGTGAGCACTGTCCTCACGGGCTTAAGAGAAGACGATTCTATGATGCAGGAGAGGGAGAGCCTTGCTTCTCTCCACACATCCCCACCCACTTCGAGACCCATTCCGGCCATGATCCCACTACTAAGCAGCGCCCTACTTCAGAACTACATGCCTGGGCCCCACTGCCAGAGCCCTGGGGCCCAAGTTCAGAAGCACAGCCTTCGGGTTGGATGAGCTTTGGGGAGAACCTGGAGGTAGTGATGAGGATTATCGTACTCCCCACCACGGCTACTGGGGGTCAGAGAGGTGACGTGTAGCAGTGCCAGACATGTTCGCTCATTCCCGTCCTCGCGATCGTGGGACTCTTGGATCTGTACTCCTGCAAACTCCCCTGTGCCTGTGTGAAATTATATTATTCGTAAGCTTACTTCGGATCTTCTGTGGCTGTCTTCCACCGACTGATGTGCTCAGAAGCTTCATAGCTTTTCCCTCCATCCATGGACCACCAGTTCTCGCACTCTACGCTGGTGATGAATGTGCGATTCAACACGACGAGTACGATGTATTGGCAGTTCATCGTTTCTGAGACAAAGTATGAAGTTACAGATTTTCAAAGAAAGAAACAGTGAGTAAGTCGTAAAAGTTGCCACGTAAAACTGGACTTGTAAGTATTTTCAGATGTTGGACATCTCCTTAGCTCTGCTACAGATTTGGAATAAAATATGTATTTTACTATTTTAAATTCAAATTATGCAAACTGTTTATGAACTATTAAAATTCTGAGGTTAGCTGATTTTGAAAGTTTTAAAGACAAATATATGATCTCATTCATATGTGGGATTTAAGGAACAAAACAGATGAACATTGGGGAAAGGAAAGAAAAATAAGATGAGATCAGAGACGGAGACAAACCATAGGCAACTCTTAATCAAGGAACCCGACTGAGGGTTGCTGGCAGGGAGGTGGGTGGGCGTGGGGTAACTGGAGACGGGCATTCAGGAGGCACGTGATGGGATGAGCACTGGCGGTTCTATGCGACCGATGAACCACGAAATTCTACCCCTGAAACTAATGATATGCTGTATGTTAATTAAACTGAATTTTAAATAAAATTTTTTGAAACAATGTTTTCTTAGAGAAAAAATAAGTAAAGCAAACAAGCGACAGGGGGTGCAAGGCATAGTGCGTGCCCTGGAGGAGGAGTGTGGCCGCGGCTGACGCTAGATGAGCCACCGGCCTGTGGCGGCCCCTCCCCGGCCGCCCTGGTCCAGGGAAGGCCCACGCCCACCCCACACGGCCGCTCGCCGCTCCTCCGTCCCGCGAGATGTGCGAGGCACACGCTGGGTCTACGCAGACGTTCACTCTTCTGGTTCAGGAAGAACCCCAATTAGGCAGAAGACCTTGTCTTGAGGGAAAAAAAAAAAAAAAAAGTAGAAGGGTCAGGTCCTCTGGACATAAAAATGTTGCCTCCTGCTTGTCTCACCTCGAAAATGTAGAGTATGACCATTTGGTTACATTTTATTCAGTAGGAATTTTGGTAGGAGTAAGCAAGAAAAATTAAACACATTAGTACATGACAAAACATGAACTAAATATGTTTATAGCCATCCAGCCAATTTAGACCCTGCATTCTTACACGTAGAACTTGTAATGCAATGTAGGGCCACAGAAACCCATACTGGGATCAATTAATGCATTTATGCATTTAAAAAATTGGAGAATTTCTTAACTTCTTTTCACTTGCCATCATGTACATAGATAACTAAGTGAACAAGGTCCTCCTGTCACGTTTGTTAAAATATTCGTCCGCATAGGAAGTAAAAGACAGAAGGTGAACTTGCCTCCTTCTGTGTTTGCCGCATTGTTTCTGAGACTCACAGGGAGCAGGACAAGAGCTAAAGCAGGTTCAATGCATGTGCGGTGACAGTCGACTGTGTCCTGGTCCCGTTGGACCTGTTCACTACCCAGTCTCACTTTCAGTTGGTGTTTTCGGCAAAAGTGATGAAAGCAAACACCCGGCAGGAGGATACCCAGGCCACAGGGCATGATGGGAGGAGGGCGGCTGGGCTCCTGCGGAGGGGAGACGGGGTCTTGCCGATGTCTGCGGGATCCAGGAGCACGGGGGGCTCTGGCGGGAAGGACCGCACCCCACACGGTGGGCCACAGGCTTTGTGGAAAGCTCGTGAGAACACTGTGACCTGCTGATCTCAAGGGTGACCTTTTAACTGGCCCTGGAAACAACTCGGTTATGTTCATGCTCAGCCTAGGTTCTGTAAGAGAAAGACTTTCAGAAACAATCTTCAGGTGTTTTCCCGGTGTCCTACAGCATATTCTCAACGGAAACTTGATGACGCACGACCCTTCTTGTTTATTTGATAGAAGGATTATTTCCTGCAGTTTTTTCTCCCTCCCCCTCTGCACACGCACGCGCGCGCGCGCACACACACACACACACAGTAGCTGCGTCTGCGATGTATACCAGATACCATGATTAATGAGTTAATTGTAAAACGGATTCGTGATGGTAAGCATCCTACATGGACCCTGCAAATATCGGCACCAGTTTTTGTGCAGTTTCTCTGTATTTAGAGTATTTCCACGGACGGCGCGTCCTGACATCTTCAAAGCAGACTCAGGGCGGGGGCTGTATTCTTGCTTTGTGTCACAGACACAAGGTCCAGTGGCCCTGCCCACCCCCACCCCCCAGCACCATGGCCAGCGTCCCCACCGCCGCTGCATAGAGCAGGGCACGAGCCCTGAGCCCCCTTCGCCCTCCGTGCTCAGGAGTTCTGGGCCAGCAGCGTCTGGAGAAGCAGTCAGTTGGAGCGCTCCCCTGCGCCGCAGGAATAAAGGAAAAGGTGTTTTGTAGAGAATGTGAACACAGTAATGAAACCGCCGACACGTGGGCCGCCCCGCCTGACGACCACAGGTCAGGCCAGCCTGCGCCCACGGGGTGGCCCGCGCCTCCGCCCACGTGTGCACGGGCTAGCACGCTCCTGTCCAGAAAGGCAGGGAAACATACCGGAGGCTGGGTCCTGTGTTCCCGCAGCCTAGCCATCCCTGCCTCTTGGGAGGAACATCAGAGAAGCCATTCATTTAACTAAATGACTGGTCTTATCTGTGTGTTCAACACGAATTATTATTCGTCTGGGACGATAGATAAGTGGCCTCATCTAAAGTTGATCGTGTGCAATAAATGCCACATTAATATTAATAACTTTATAATAATGAAGTAGTCATACAATGGGTGGAAAGCTGGGGAAGACTCGTTTTCAAGGGATCTTTGACCAGAACGGGGGAGTCTTTGGGAATTACACTGAGAAGCGGTGAGAAAGGGCATGATGTTCAAGATGCCAGCTCTCCAGTCCCCCTCAGCGAGGGAGACCAACCAATCATTTGTTCAAGTAAACTCTGAAGTTCCTCTTTGAGTGAGGTAAGAGCGACATTTGTGACTCTTTACATCCAGGCGTGGAGAAAACTAATTTATTGCATTTCCTAGAATTTAATTTAATGCAGTCCTTTTAGGGAGGAGATGCCAAGTGAAGTCTACGTCATGAGTAGATGCCCGAGGCTGCTAGATAATCTTTGAAAGGAGACATAGGGGGTACCTCTTCCCTGCTGGCTTTCCAGGAGAGATAGCAATCGTCATCGTGTGTGGTTCAGGACGGGTCTGCATGCCGGCAGATCACGGAGCTTGGTAGCCGGTACTCTAGATCCGAATCCAGGCATCTAAAGAAGGCACACAGACAGCATGAAACGAACCAAAAGCAGCTGCTGTGAGCCTTCTAGGAGAGACCACCTCCACGCAAACTGGGTCAAGTCTATGCAGAAACGAGGGTCTACTGTTGCCGAATCACCTGAATGCTCTCAAAGAACGCAGAAATCCACATTTCACTGTGTCATCTTTCTCTCTCTCATGTTTAAAAGAAATTCTTTCTAGCTGCATTGAGATGTGACTGACATACAACATTGTATGATTCAAGGCGTCTGTGTAGTGATTTTCTACACGTGGAATATGGCGCCCGGCTCGGTCGCTGCCATCTGTTTCTGTGTGTGCTAGAGCTTCTAGAATCTCCTCTCTGAGAAACGTCAATGCCGTATTATCAACTACAGCCACCATTTCTTCTGTCCCATCCTAGAACTAGATTTTGAGTCCCTCCACTCATTCCCCCAGTGCCCACCCCGGCCTCTGGCCACCGCCAACCAACTCTCTGTTTCGATGCATTCTGCTTTTTTAGATCCCACAGATAAATGAGATCACACAGTAATTGTATTTCTCTGACTGACTTATTTCGTTTAGCCTAATGCCCTCCAGTTTTATCCACATTGTTGAAAATAGCAGGGTTTCTCCTTCTTTTTATTTATGGCTGAGTAATATTTCATTGTATACGTACACCACATTTTCCTTCTCCATTTGCCTGTCAAAGGCCACTTAAGATGTTTCCAGGTCTTGGCTCTTGTGAATAATGCCGCAGTGAACATGGGAGGGCCCCTGTCTCTTTGAGATACTGATCTGATTTCCTTTGCATAAATACACAGAAGTGAAATTGCTCCATCCAAGGGCATTCTTACAGCAGAAATCAAAGAAGGGGAATTAACATCACAAAAGCATAGGAATGTGTAAAACTCACTGGTGATGTGAATATGCTAGAGTATGTTAGGTCAGAGGCAAATTCTCTAATACTATAATGGTGCTGGGTAATTCCCTTGCAGCTCCAGATTAAAAGTTAAAAACCAAATAGGTTAGGGCCCCCTGGGTGGCTCAGTCAGTGAGGCATCTGCTTTGGCTCAGGTCATGGTCTCAGGGTCCTGGGATTGAGTCCCACATCTGGCTCCCTGCTCAGCGGAGAGCCTGCTTCCCCCTCTGCCTCCCCTGCCCCCACTCCTACTCTCTCACTCTCAAATAAATGAATTTTAAAAATCTTTTAAAAACCCAAAATTGTTAGAAATAGCATAACTGTGTAATTTTCACACCTAAACTTGGTAATTATTATTATTATTATTATTATTTTAATAAGAGCTATGCAAGCAAACAAAACACATCTGTGAGCTGAGTTTTTACCCCGCGTTCTTAGCTCTTTGACAAGAATCGGAGCTCTTTAGCCCAGTCTTGGTCCACAGGGGCTCTTCTCTCGCGCAGCAGTAGTCTCTAAGTTGCAGACTCTGTCTCCTGAGCACCGATCTGCAGGGAATGAATGATTTTGCCGGTGACGCATGGGGAAGAAAGACAAGGCAGTGGCGGAGTTTCTCCGGCTGCCTTGCTGGGTGCCTGGGCACAGGGTCCGCGGGAGCGACGGGAGGGCCGGGCCCGCACACTCCCCATCCTCCTGCCCGCCGCTCGTCTTCGCTGGGACGCGTTGCTTTTCGAGCAGATCTGCATTCTGTTGGTGCAACTGATGAGGACGTCACCTCTTCCCCACTTAAAAAACACCCTCCTGCCTCCCTCGGAGTCCTACTGTTCCAAAGCTGGTGCCCTCTGCGTGCGGAGACACGGCCGGATGCGGGAGAGCGCGAGGCTCGGGCTGACACCGCGGGGCTTCTCCGAGTGGAGGACAAAGAAAGCCAAGGCCCATCTGGGTCCCTCTGCCTGTCAGGACACAAGCCCCGACGTCCTTACAATGTGGGGCCCCGGATGCTATCTCCTAATAGGTGCACAACTAAATTCAGATTATAACCCCATTCCGCGGGGTCTGCAGGCATGAATTTGTGTTTGGAACGAAAGCTGTGTCCAGACACAGGATCCAGTCAATCACTGTACTTCAATGACTAATTAAATGAGAAAAAAACGCAGTCAAATTGATTGATTGGATTCCCCAGGCCTGTGTCTGAATTGACTGAGCTCATTTAAAATGCCTCATGGAGAGCTCCGTGCAGACACAACTCATACCTAGTTCTGTTTTTCAAACCTTCGGGCCGGGTTAGCTTCCCGCACTGTCCTGGGAAGGTGAGACCACAGAGCAGAAGACAGCGAGTGAGCTCCTAAAGCCTGCCCCGCTGTTGGCTCATTAGTAAAACGGAGCATAGCGAGGAGAAGACATGCCTGCAGAAACGCCTTCCCTCGGAGGCTCTGGGCTGGGAAGAAGGAGGAGCCCTCCACTGACTAGGAAAACGGTGTTTAACCTTTATTCTGAGCATAAATCAAGAGGCTCATTTTTCAGGCGATTCTTATAGAATTCAATTAAAGGTCAGATTTGTAATGGAGATCCTAATTATTAATGTGTTGCTATTTTAATTATTAATAAGCTGAAATATTTGCATAATGGATCAAGAAATAGCCCAAGAACAACTTTGTGGCATCAGAAGAGTCTTCGAGATGTTTTATCACTCTCTCTTTTGTGGCTGTACAGAGCTCGTGGTTCAAGCACATTTACTAAAATATTATAAGGGTAAAACCACTGGGACCACCATCAGACAATAATGAGCAGACGATACTATGGCTCTGAAATATTTAAGAGGTAATCTGCATAGAACTCATCAAAGAAAAATAGCAGGGATAATTTTTGTTATGTTATATCATCCTAACTTGCTAATTTCTAGAGAATATTTTGGTTTAAGTTTTATTTTAGCCAGAACCAATGTTACTGGACTTCCTCCTGCAAAAATACTGAATGTAAACCTCTGAATGAGGTTTGAACACACAGAAACATGTCACATATGTGAGGTTCTTGACTCTATGCTGTTGGGATTAGCTTTCCTAAATTCATCAGACCCTGGAATTATTATTATTAGCTTTCCTACAATTCATCAGACCCTGGAAATATCTATTTCTGATATAAATAATAAATTGGACATTTATTAAGCCAAAATCAGGCAGCAAGTGGATGGTGATATTATAATGCTGCCTCTAGTTAATTCAAACTTCAGCTCAGAGGACGTGATTTTCCCAGTTGCTTTTTTTAAAAGATGGCATTAAGATCAGGTACAAATTTTCTTTTAAATTTAAAGTGTCATTTTAAAAACTCATTATCAGTATGGTTGGATTCATAGAATTACAACTGAATGGTATGACCTCAAATATTGAGGATAATTTTGTGCTATTTATATAAACAGGTAAAAGTTATCTGTTGTAAGAATCAATCAATGACCTTTTTTGTAGGAAAAAGGAGAGCAAGAGTCTTCCCGCTTCGGAGAAATAATTTATGCGGGTGTTTGAGGGCAGGATTAGTGATACTGACGAAAATGAACTTTTCAATAGCTAATGTGATATTTATTAGGGTTCAGTTTAACCAATGTTAGTAATTATAAGAGACACAAAATTCACTATTAATTAGTTCATCATCAATTATTTACAATAGGCCTTTAACTGATGACCACTCTCAAGCCTGTTATCTAGGTTGGGTGAGGGTTTCTCTGCTACTTTCCTCCGTTCAATTTCTTTGCACCTGGTAAAAATTTCACCTTCTTGTTTATTATTAAGAATGAGCTCAGAGTGTTTTGTTCTCTGCAGGATTGATAGCAGACAATGCACTCTTTATTTGAGGGAACATGTTTCAAAATTATGTGCAAGGGAGTCTAGTTTGAAAGAGAAAGGATTTCTTTTTAATTTCTTTTCAGCATAACGGAATTCATTGTTTATGCACCACACCATGTGCTCCATGCAATCTGTGCCCTCCATAATACCCACCACCTGGTTCCCCCAACTCCCACCGTCCACCCCTTCAAGACCCTCAGGTTGTTTTTCAGAGTCCATAGTGTCTCATGGTTCACCTCCCCTTAAAATTTCCCCCAACTCCCTTCTCCTCTCCATCTCCCCATGTCCTCCATGCTATTTGTTATGCTCCACAAATAAGTGAAACCATATGATAATTGATTCTCTCTGCTTGACTTATTTCACTCAGCAGAATCTCTTCCAGTCCCGTCCATGTTGCTACAAAAGTTGGGTGTTCGTCCTTTCTGATGGAGGCATAATACTCCATAGTGTATATGGACCACATCTTCCTTATCCATTCATCCGTTGAAGGGCATCTTGGTTCTTTCCATAGTTTGGCAACTGTGGCTATTGCTGCCATAAACATTGGGGTACAGATGGCCCTTCTTTTCACAACATCTGTATCTTTGGAGTAAATACCCAGTAGTGCAATTGCAGGGTCATAGGGAAGCTCTATTTTTAATTTCTTGAAGAATCTCCACACTGTTCTCCAAAGAGGCTACACCAACTTGAATTCCCACCAACAGTGGAAGAGGGTTCCCCTTTCTCCACATCCTCTCCAACACATGTTTCCTGTCTTGCTAATTTTGGCCATTCTAACTGGTGTAAGGTGGCATCTCAGTGTGGTTTTAATTTGAGTCTCCCTGATGGCTAGTGATGATGAACATTTTTTCATGTGTCTGATAGCCATTTGTATGTCTTCATTGGAGAAGTCTCTGTTCATATCTTCTGCCCATTTTTTTATATGATTGTCTGTTTTATGTGTGTTGAGTTTGAGGAGTTCATTATAGATCCTGGATATCAACCTTTTGTCTGTACTGTCATTTGCAAATATCTTCTCCCATTCCGTGGGTTGCCTCTTTGTTTTGACTGTTTCCTTTGCTGTGAAGAAGTTTTTGATCTTGATGAAGTCCCAAAAGTTCATTTTTGCTTTTGTTTCCTTTGCCTTTGGAGACATATCTTGAAAGAAGTTTTTCTTTTTCTTTTTTTTTTTTTTCTAGAAGTTCCTAGTTTAAAATTGCTTTCTTCTGATGAAAATGGAGTACATGATTTCTGGAGCAAGGGTCTCCAACAAAGCTTCACCTTTCAAAACACAAGCTGGGTGGTTCAGTCAGTGAAGCATCTTCCTTTGGCTCAGGTCATGATCTCAGGGTCCTGGGTTCGAGCCCCGCCTTGGGATCCCTGCTCCATAGGGAGTCTGCCGCTGTCTCTTCCTCTGCCTACCACTGACCCTTCCTTTCTCTCTGTCTGACAAATAAATAAATAAAATCTTAAAAAAAATTTACAAAATATGAGTTTAATAAGAAGTAACAGCAAAAATAACTCTTCTAACTTGATGCCAAAGAAAATATTTAGAGATTGTTCCTTCTTGTGAATAATCTTAACAAATCAAAAACTAGGTGAGTATTTGCATCAGGAGGACATCTACTTGATTTAAAGCACTTCCGTTGTCTTTATTTTTTAGCACTTTCCCAGCTCATGGTATGAGTTTATGTACAACACAATGATGTCATATGCAGAGATATTGCAAAATGATCACCAAGATAAGTTTAGTTAGAATCCATCTATTTACACAGGGTTTTTTTGTTTGTTTTTATTATTTATTTATATATTGTGATGAAAGCTTTTAACATCTACTCTCTAAATAACTTTCAAATATAAATACAGTGTTATTAACTGTAGTCCCTGTGCCAAACGTTGCATTCCCGGCCTTATTTATCTTGTTACTGGAGTTTTTAACCTCTTCAACCCCTTCACCCCTTTCCTCCCCACCCCATGCTTATAGCAACCACCAAACTGTTCAGTTTCTAGGAGTTTTATTTATTTATTTATTTTGAGATTTCACATGTAATTGAGACTATACAGTATTTGTCTTTCTCTGATTTATTTCACTTAGCAAAAGGCCCTCAAGGTCCATCCATGTCACAAAGGGCAAGATGTCCTCCTTTAACGATGTTTTATGGTTAAGTAATATCCCATTACCTCTCTCTCTCCACACACGTGTGCACGCTCAGCCATGAAATCTACGCATGTATCTGTATATCGATATGCACACACGTGTGCCGTGTTTCCTCTGTCGATTTGCCCATAATGCACCCAACTTGTGGCCAGGTTGTGGCTATTGTAGACAGCGGTGTGATGGTCACGGAAATGCAGATGTCTCTTTGTGACAGGGAGTTTGTTTCCTCTGGGTGAATCCTCAGGCAGAATTGCTGGACGGTAGGGCAGATCCGTTTTCAGTTGTTCGTGGAACCGCCGTGCTGTCCCGGAGCGGCTCCCAGTTCTCAGTCCCGCTGGCAGCTGTGGCTGCACAGTTTGAAATCCGTGTCCTCCACTGACACCGTCACTCCCCGCTTCACCGTCTCATAGCAAGCCGCTGACAACAAGTACACAGTCAGCTGTAGCCACGACAAAACTGGACGCAACTGTTTCAAGTTTCAAGGGGAGAAGACAGCAACAAAAGGGGACAGGATGAGCATAATGAGTAGAAAGTTCTGGTAAAATAAGATCTTGTCTTGTCTGATTTTTTATAGGATTGAAATCACCTATTTATTTGTTTATTTATCTATTTGTTGAAAGAGCTCACTTAGATTTATCTGGTTAGATTTTTAAAAAGAATACATCACACTAAAGCATACGTTATTGGAAAACATAAGTGAAATCAATGAGCACAGCCACGAGTCTTCCCACTTCGGATTAATTTCTCCCAGGAACATTTACTTTCAGAGTCGTGAATGTCCGTGTTTTCCAGGTAACTGCCCCATGCCCACTGCTTGTGTGGCACTTCTTAAAACCGTGCACACTGATGTCCCTGAGCCTTGCTTTGAAGGTCACTGACGATTCCATCTTCCTCAGCTGTTACAACGTAAAGACTTTATTTCAGTCAACCTCAGATAACTGGAACCGTCACCAAGAGATCAAATTACCTTAAACCAACCATTTCCATGAACTCAGTGCAGTTTCGCCGGTGCTGCAAGGCGAGGCTTCCCACATATTACAAATACGCGGTAACAAGGCCACTGAGATCTACGCTGAGGCCCTTTGACACAGTTCAGTATCTCCACTCACTTTTTCTTATTTACAGTGACGACAATGCAGAACGGAGAGCTTGTATAAAGCGTGTCTTTCATCATTCCAAGCCTCCCATTAGTGCCGGAGAGATGTGCCAGCCTACAGCCCCTCGGGAGATCAGGTCCTGTGGTCAGGACCACCGCAGACCGCAGGTGTCCTTAAATACCAAGGTCTGTGTAGAGGTCAAGGTCAGAGGAGAAGCAATCGTTGGGGAAGGTAAGAAATTCTTCTCTAAGAGGAAGGTTATTGATAGCTGTTCTCGGCTGGTTTAACAGCAGCTGTAAAACTCAACAAATTCCATCCTGAGTTGTTTAGGCAGAAAAGGAAACGATATGAGAAGGCTTAGGGTCTCAGAGGACAATGCAGTCTCACCAATTGTATGATTCAATTTAGAAATGTTTACTTCGATTTCAGAAAGTCTCTTCAAGGGAGGAAGAAATGAAAGAAAGGCCACCATGCTCTCAAACTCTTGTTTGGTCTATGAAAGCTACAGTGATGGTCTCCCATCCTGAGGGTGTCCTCTGTGCATTTAAGGAATCTAGGATCTGAGTTTGCCTTACAATCCAGGACACGCTTCCTGTAACTTACCCCCCCACAACAAGTCCTGTCATTAATTTAATGGTGCATCTCATACGGACAGTTCTGTAAGTCCCAGCAAACACGAGCGTGATGGGCACTGCTGTCGGTGAGTGGGCCCATGGGTTTGCATGCTTCACATGGGCGCCGTCCAAGCACGAGAAACCCCAGCGTTCTGTCTCACAGCAATGCGCCTTCTTACAGTTGCCATCTGTTCTTACCAGAGTCTGTTGGCCGCAGGGCACAGAAGCCCACTGCACCTAGCTGGCCCTCAGAAACCAGGAAGGACATGGTAGAAAGATGCTGGGAAGCGCCGTGTCCGTGAGGAGGACCTGGGGCTGGTCCCTCTGCTTCCAGGCCTTTTTCCCTCCCCTCTCTGTGTCCATTTGTCCTTACCATTTCCCCACTTCTCCTCCTCCTCCTCCTTCTTCCTCTTTTAAGAAAAACATGACTCTTCCTTTTCTCACTTTGGACCCCACTAGTTGTCCTCCATGTCACCTTAGAAGAACGGAAGAAGAGATCGTGTGTTCACAAGGACGGCCTGAAGTATAACTGTATCGAATTCTGGAACTCAAAGAAACTTTGCAATAATCCAGATCACTTCTCTTTCACTGTACAGCTGCAGGTAAGACAGCCACATGGTTTAAAGGAATAACCCAAGGTCTCCTCCGTCACCACTGTGTGACCAAGAGTGACACCAGCGCTCTTGTCCCTGTCTCTTGGTGGGGATGAGTAGTTATTCAAAGGTGGATAAAAATGGGGAATTAAATTAATTTGCCTAAATAAGAAAACATGTAAAGAAAATAGTACTTAATTAGGAAACTCTATAAATTATAGGATAGTTTCAAAAATAGCTGATTATTATTAGATGTAACCAAAGTCATGCTAACCACATTATTTGATAGTTGCTTGACATTAAGAAATACAAAGGAGATCATTTATAGACTTTTATTTGCTCCCTTCTGAAGTATTTCTGCTTCTGAAGAATACTTTCTTAAGTTTTGAAGTGTCATTGTGTATGCCATTTAAGATACTCACACACACTGCATACGTATCAGCTGTGTTTCACTAAAGACAACTTTGCAATGAGTAGATTCCAAGCAAATGATGCTCCACTTTGATAAGGAATGAATTTAATAATCCGTCCTGTCCGGTTCAGCTCTCTCACCCAGTGCAGTCACTGGGGACTCGGGGTGTTTCCCTCTGTGCGTGTCTGCAAATGCAGGTGTGGCAGGACTTCTCACACAAGGAACAGATCCAGTCCTAAAATATTTCCATGAAAGCTGAATTCTAGGAATGCCTTGGAAAAGTGACCAAGACATGTAACCTCCAGCTTTTCACTTATAAAGCTTCTCAAAGCCCTGCTGAGAAAATAAATGGCAAGTTGTATTTCCAGGCGGGAGTTCTTCGGAAGATAAGTATTAATTCAAGATATTTTGTTCAGTATGAAGTGTGATGCCTGTTTATGGTGCCCCAGAGGATAATTTTTTAAAGCAAAGAAGAAGGCATAGCCTTGCATATTCCACAAAGACCAGGTTAATGAATAAAATTAAATAGAGGTAAAATTAATGCCTAGGAAACACATGAATATTCTGGAAAACAATTTTATACAAAAAGTCAATGTGGTTGGCAAAGAAGTTGATGTGTAGAAAAAATTATAATGTTGTCAAAACGTACAGCCACTGGGGTATCCACATCTGTGCGTGAAGAGTTCGGGATGCTTGAAAAGTGTCTGTGTTTTGTGGACATAGTTTCATCTCAATACAGCCAATAAAACCCTTGAAGTATGGTAAATTAGGAAAAAGAAGAATGTCAAATTTAAGATTTTAAAGAAAAATGTGTATTTAATGAAGGACATGGAGTAAATTCATTCTTCCCCAGACAAAACTCCCCTTATTTCAGTGACTCAAGTCAAACTGGATTTTAAAAAAAAATAAATAGTAATTCTTAAAAGTGGCCTCGTGGTTGGTATTATGGAGGGCACATATTACATGGAGCACTGGGTGTGTTGGAGAAACGACCAATCTTGGAACACTGAAAAAATAAAATAGAATTTTAAAAGAGTGGCAAATATATATGACTTCATCTTTGAAAAATAGATAGAAATTAAGATCAATTAGAAACCTTTTGATATCAGGAACAAAAGAGAATGAACTCTTTAGACAATTTTCCCATTCTCTTATTTTATTTAAGCATCGATCCTAAGAAGAAACATTATTTGTAGAGACAGAATGTAAAATAAATAAATAAATACAATGTTAAATAAAAGTTATTTTATTAAAAATAAAATAAAAAAATAAAGTGTCCTGAAATCTGTCATGAGATGTATTTATCATTTCAGCACTTAATAATAGAAGGGTATGTTGTGTGAAGTGATGGAAACATATTTTTTAAAAAGTATTTGTAAAATTAATTAACTGTGAGATATGTTGTGAAAATTAAAGGCATTTTAAAGTCTTTCCTTCCTGATGTAGAAATTTGGATGCTTGTGAAACCATCTTTAAAAGCGAAAGTGACATTTTAAGACATTTGAACCATTGCTTTGACTTATTTGAATATCACTTAGCATGGAGTGAGGGAAATTATCACATAAGAAATTTAAGAAGCAAATAATAGTTAACTTTTTTTTCTATTTTTACATATAAACCAATTTTGAAACGTGGTTTGAACTGAAAGAGAAAAAAAAAATGCTTTTGGATTAAGACCTTCCTTCCTGACATTATATTTTCTGGGAAAGCAAATAGGCTCCAGATTCCTATAAAATAAGACAAAATAGAAAAGAATCCCTCAAAAAAGGGAAAGGCTTGTGCTGATTGCATTTCATGGCTTTCCTGATGACCTGATGGATGATGAGAAACAAGCAGCCACCAACCTCCGAGAGCAGCCGTCACCTGTCACTCACGACGCTGCGAGCTGACCTAAGGGAGGAGAGGTTCTGCAGCGTGTACTTTGGGGTAAGTTATGGACATTAAATCACTAGGTTCAGGAAGAAGTCATCCAAGTATCCTGAAGGAACAGAAATGGAAGGAAGTAGATCTGCATTTCCCAGAATAGAAGCTGTTTCTCAAGAATGGAAAGATACCAACATGGTACCCAGTCATAAGGAAAGACCTCCATAATTACAGATCACTGAGCCAGGAAACTGACAGAGTATAATTAAGGACAGAATAATCTAACTCTTGTATAAAGTACAAATTAATAGGGCCATGTCCCCAAAACACAGCTAAGATTGAAAACCCTAGAGAAGGTCAATGGAGGCAGTTATAGGAATCGCCAGGGAGAAGTTTCATTTAACTTGAAAACAAAAAGCCTGCGGGGGCCATGGAAATGATTAAAATGTGCATTTAGTTAAATGGAAGCTGTCAAGTCGCTCTCAGATGATAAACAAAGACAAAATCAAAGCTGTCAAACTCTAACTATGAGGACTGTCTAGGAATATACATTAAATTTGTATAGATGTTCGCCAGCCTCCCGACTTCAAGTCACACAGAAGGCGCTGGAGTAGCTCATCCTACGGTCAGGTCTTCATCAGAAAGGAAGACATTATCTATCAATTTTTTAAAGTCAAAATTTCAATATAACAAATCTAGGGCCTGACCTTCAGCGTGAAAAGTGGCAACATTTCTAGGATGCCTGTTTGACCACTCACGCATGCTCACCGAGTCGGGAGCGTAGATCTTGACGTCGAGTTAGTGTAACCGAGGAGTCCAGGAGCACATCCGATCCCATGAAGCCAATCTGACGAGAAGCGGCCCACATCACACAGAAGCGCACGTTTTTCTCTAACTTACCCCATAGGCTATTTGAAGTAGTTTTTATTTAGCTAGTAGAAGAACACCTTTTCTTTCACAATTAGGCAGTATGTTATCTAAAATAGTTTTGAAATGGACCCATGGATATTGGATTGTCATGACATAGACTTTCCTTTCCACCAACAAGCTGAAAAAAAATTATAAAACAGAATTTCACTGTCAAGATAGCTAAAAAGGCCCATCATAGATGGCTTCCGTTCCAAGCAATAAAGTGCGATGACTTTACTAAGGAGAAAAATTGAAGGAAAATAGTTTTCAGGAGTATCCCATTGTCTGAAAAGAAGGTTTTCATCTTTGATGGAAGTGTTACCGCTGATACGTAGTTAACTCTTGGCCGTCTTAAAATCTCTTGAGAAGCGATTGGTGAGAAACCGGAGAGAGAGACAAACATGAGAGTCTCTGGACTCGGAAACAAACAGCGTTGTTGAAGGAAGGTGGGTGGGGGTTGGGGTGACCGGACGACGGGCATTAAGGGAGGCACGTGACGGGACGAGGAACAGGTGTTACGCCCAACTGATGAATCATTGAACACTACGTCAAACACTAGTGATGGGCTACTATGCATTGGCTAATTGAATTTAAATTAAAAAAAGAAGTGATTGATGAAACTACAGTAAAAGTCCGCAGATTTTCCAATTCAGTGAAGTATCACCTGAAACACCCGAGGCTTCGACAGGCGGGCTTAGATAGCACGGGAGGTTTCAGGAGTGTCTTCAGTCCTCTGTCATACGTTCTGCATTTCACGGTTACTGTATCTTCCTTCTCGCTTCCGTCAAGTTTATTAAAAGTGGTGTGCAAGAATGCTTCATCACAGAGGAGATGGGTTAACCAGCTTTAAAAAAATTCTGTAGAAAAGAGTCACAGTATCCTTAAAGGGGCATATTTGAAGCTGGTCTTCAATGTTGTTTGGGGAAAGAAGTCATTTGATGATCGGGATCTATGCCAAATAGGGGGCAATCGAAATAATGATAGACTTACACTGAGTTGAAATTGTTATTAATACAAATGAAAATTTGGAAAACAGAAATAAGAAAGATTCTTTCTAGCCTGCCCCACCTGCTTCATTACTTGTGCAAAGATACTGATCATGTCGGCATGAATTTGTAGGATACGGATGATATAATTGGGTTCAACAGCAAGCATCAGCCAGGATGCTGAGTCCCTGGCAAGCACACTGGAGCCCTTCATGTGGAAAGGTGCAAAGCTCTCGGAGAGGCTTCCCCAAGGAATTCCAACAACTTTGAGAAGTATCCCATGTTGACACATACTCAGCCTAAGCATTAGAGAGAAGGGGTGCACTCCCCCACCCAGCTGTGGAGACCCCACACAGTGGGAAACAGGAGAGACCAAGATTCAGTGCAGTAACTAGTCTGGCGGACATTGAAAGGGGAGTTGGGTAGTTAAAATTACATATATATATATAATTAATATATAATATATATTATATATAATAATATATAAAATTACATATATATATACACACTTAAAACTGCATTGGTTCTCATGACGAGAACAGGAAGAACATCTTTGGACGGCAGGGTGAGAGCTTCAGGTTGGAATATGGCCAAGACATTGACATAAACACTGGAGTGGGTTATTGAAAGATGTTTTGGAGTCTCCTTCTTTAGAGTTCTAAAGCAATGCCAGAATTCTGAACTGCCAGGGTTTGGCTATGGGGCCATCAAAGCAGAGAGCCAGAATAAGAGGGGGTTTTGTTGTGGTGCTATGAGAGTGTTTGAAGTGCACGATGGCTCCTGAGTTAGACACGTGGTAGGCACTCAGGTGTCGCCTTTCCTCTCATCCAGGAACTGAAGACGGATATTAGAGGGAACACGGTCCTAATGCTGCTGGCTATGTTCACTGTTGGGTGTACGTCGCGTACATATGACACGACGGGATGTGCAATGTAACCATGACCGGGACACCAGCGAGTTTAATTCAGGGTCTGAACTGACCGTCCTCGCTGTGTGATGAGTCACAGAACCCCTGGTGTCATTTTACAAACTATTAAATAGGTGAACGGGGACACACTGCCGTCTCACAGGGTCATTCCGAAAATAAAACTAGCAAATCTGACTCATTTTAGAGCTTTAAAGTCATAATTATTTTAACAACTAGGGCAACAATATACAATGATGGTATAAATATAGAAGTGCTGCTTAAGAGCTGACGGAAAATAAATGATCCATAGAAATGTATCAAAGCGGTGAACGTCGGAAGGCATTACACAGTGGAGGGAAGGAACGTGGGAAATAATGAGGTTGTGCGCAAGAGTTTTACTCCGTGAGAGGCTCTGGAGTTTGAGGAAGTGCTATTAAAGTGAACAAGGAAATTAGCATGAACAAAACACAGAAGTTGGAACAGCTAAGAAAAGATGAACTGTCCCCAAATTACCAAATTGACCATAAATGAAGTATGTAGGCAGGAGGACGAGTCTGGAGAGAGAAACATTTTAACACTGATGTTTAACCGTCAAAGTCACTTTAAATTGCAGACAATCAAGAAGCTGCTTTGTTTGGGAAGCTAATTTTGCCTTTGGTTCTGATGCAAGAAATGATCACACATCTGGAAGGGAAAATGCTATTGATAACGGCACTGAGGCTCATGGCCATCCTGTCACACCTGCTCGTCACGTGCCGGTGGCAGGCGGATTTCTGCTGATCCGTACCTTTGGGAAGAAAAGCGAACACAGTTGCAGAAACTCTGATAAATACGCTACCTTGACACAAACAATGACATCTCGTAGGTGAAGGAACAATTACTTATTTCTATACAAGTTATTCCACTAGGGTGCGTCAGTAATTAAGAATATGAGCCTTCCGGGGGTGCCTGGGGGGCTTCGTCGGTGAAGCACCTGCCTTCAGCTCAGGCCATGGTTCTGAGGTCCTGGGATCGAGCCCCTCATCGGACTCCCTGCTCAGAGGGGAGTCTGCTTGTGTTCTCTCTCTTGCTCTCTCTTTCTGTCAAATAAATTTAAAAAACCTTTTTAAAAAATGATTTTATTTATTTATTTGACAGAGAGAGATCACAAGTAGGCAGAGAGGCAGGCAGAGAGAGAGGAGGAAGCAGGCTTCCTGATGAGCAGAGAGCCCGATGCAGGGCTCGATCCCAGGACCCTGAGATCATGACCTGAGCTGAAGGCAGAGGCTTTAACCCACTGAGCCACCCAGGCACCACTAAACAAAAAACTTTTAAAAAAATATAAAGACAAAGATGGGTTGAAAGGAAAAGGAGGGAAGGCGGACCGTGCAAACACCCACAGAAAGAAAGCTTCCGTCGTGACTTCAGTGTCAGAGCCGGGTCTGGAACAAGGACTGCTCTCAGGGTAAAGTCGGACAGGCCGCATCATGGAGACAGTGCTGGTTCTGCAAGAAGACCTGAAGCAGGCATCGTGCAAGTCCAGGTAAAGAATTAGGTCCTGGGGCGCCTGGGTGGCTCAGTGGGTTAACACCTCTGCCTTCAGCTCGGGTCATGATCTCAGGGTCCTGGGATCGAGCCCCGCATCGGGCTCTCTGCTGGGGGGGGGGGGCCTGCCTCCCCCGCCCCCCCCGTCTGCCTCTGTGCCTACTTGTGATCTCTCTCTGTCAAATAAATAAATAAATATCTTAAAAAAAAAAAATTAGGTCCTCATCAGTGTCCCCCACACCCTGGCCTCCCGCCAGGACCGTGGCCCGTCCTCCCGCCTGTGGCCGCCGTGTCTTTCTTCACGATGTCCTCACATCACCATGTGGACTGAACTGTCCACACGTAGTTTTCGCCTGTTTCTTAACTTGATATGAACAGAGTTATTCCGCATTACTTGCTGCTTGCCTTAGTCTGCAAACACTGCTTTTATGGTTCATCTATGTTGTTTGGCCGGATCTAGATTCTAGATTATTTATGCCTGTGTTTCTAGAGTATTCCATTAAATTAATATTGTGCAAATTATATTTCTGTGCTATGCTATGTCCACATTTGGATTTTTGAATTGTTTTGATTCTTGGGTCTTACAAACAATTCTGTCATTAAATCAAAACATTTGTATCTACAGATAGAAATACACGCACTCAGGATGCCTGGGTGGCTCAGTGGATTAAGCAGCTGCCTTTGGCTCAGGTCATGATCCCAGTATCCTGGGATCGAGTCCCCACATCGGGCTCCTTGCTCTGCGGGGAGCCTGCTTCTCCCTCTGCCTCTGCCTGCCACTCTGTCTGCCTGTGCTCATGCTCTCTCTCTCTCTCTCTCTCTCTAACAAATAAATAAATAAAATCTTAAAAAAAAAAAAGAAAGAAATCCACGCACTCGCAAACATACAAGTGTGCAAAATATATGTCTTAATTCACATTTGCCTAAGACAGGCTTATAAGAGAGATTGCAAACTTCTAGATCTTCCTTTTTGCCAAATAATGCCAAGTAATTTTCCAAAGTGGTTATATTTTTCTTGTGAATTGATCCCACTGTAATAATTCTTCAACATCACTGGAACTCCCAATGCATTTCCTGATTATCCTCAAGAAATGGGCCCTCGATACTACTCAGAGGCTCTTTCTCATATCTATCTGGCAAATTTGCTGTCCTAAACTTATTTTTACCTAAAAAACTCTGCCTGTGGGCCCCAGAGCTCTACACCCAATGACTTAAGATACCCTCATCTCGTCCTTTTGGAAAGAACTCCAACTCGACGTGGCCAGATCTGAACACCAGACCCCTTCCTTCCTGGTCTCTCTCGCTCGCTGCCTTCACGCTGGCCCAGGCCAGAAGCGCAGGAGCTCTTCCTCCGTCCCTTGTCGCACACCCGAGACGCTCCGCCACGCAGGGGCCCTCTCCCACGAGAGGAGACGCTGCAGACATCTCCGCGCCGTCAGCAGCCCACCTGCTGTCCACAGCGCAGCCCAGTGACTCTGCTCAGGGCAACCGTCTCCAGCAGGCCCCCTCCTCTGTCCGCGCCGTGGAACACGCCGTCCCTGCGGCTCTCGGGACGAGCGCGGACGTCCCGTTCGCGACCCACGCGCCTGGCTGCCGCTCCTCGTTTCCTCCGCACACTCTGCCTCCGCCCTGTCCGCTCTCCTCCGCTTCCTTCCGCGCGCCCTGGCTTCCCAGCACGGCACCCCCAGGCAAGCTCTCCCCTCCGTCTCAAATCTTCTGACCTGTCCACAGCCCTGCGGACCCCGGCACGCTTCTCAGGCGGGGCCCCTGCGCACCTCCCCACAACTCTGCTCCGCCCTGTAGGGAGCTTATCTCGGGGGCAGTTAGGTGTCGTGCGGAGGGTACTGCGTGATGGTTTCTGAAGCTGGTAACAGCGTGACATCAGTTTGCCTATCTGTCGTGTACGGCACGTGTGCTTTCAATGGGAAAGCGCGGCTCTAATGTCAAGATCCGTAAAAACCATGGGAACACGAACACCGTCCCTAAATAATTATATGCTGGTGAGAGAGATGCCCCGTTTCAGGTGGGCATGAAAGTGCCCTCAGGGAAGCCCGGGTGCCAGGGAGGCTAAGAGGAGAGGGCCAGCAGCTTGGGTGCAGCAGGCTTCCTGGGTGAGGCTGACCTGAACCGAGCCATGAGCTGCCAGCAGGGACACTGTACGGCCCCGAGGGGCGAGTGGACAGTGCTGGACGGTGGCAGCAAGTTGATGGCCCCGAAGACGAGTGAGACGGAGCGTCCGTGGAGCCCATGAGGCTAGGGGTGTATGCAAGTGGGTCAGCAGACAGACTAGAAGAGCTGGTGGTGGAATTCGGGATCAAATCTTGAGAAAAGGATAACGATCTTGTGTTTACAGAGAACTCACCATGATCCTGTGGCTTCGCCTGGCTCTCTGCTTGCCGTACGTCATTCAGCCATCATGGAAACTTATTCCAACTCCAGGGTCTTGTCGCCACATGTCGACACTGTTTCACACATTCTGAAGCTGGCGGGCGTCCCCTTCACTGAGCCGTCATCTTGGCATTGGTGCGACCCCGGCCACCACCATACAGGGTCAGCGAGCGGTCAAGGCTAACTTGCCCACAAGTGTGAAAGGGTGTCGGACCCTGCAGAGGGAGGAGGCCGAGCTGGCCGGTCCTGTTTCACGTGCACATCTACAAATCATACCCCTGGCGACGAAAGCATCCAGACCCCTACCCTGCCCAGGAGCCCCTCCCTCCACTGGCTGCACCTGCACGACCGTATTAGCTCCTTCAGGGGCGACTCCGGAGGTAACTCCACATTCTTCAGCAAAACTTCAATAGATTGAATGGGTTCGTGGGTTTGTCTACTACTTACTGAGACAGAGACAGATTCTGTGCAAGAAATCTCCCAAATCCCCATGTGCAGATCTGGACACACACGTCCCTCTAAGTATGTATCTTCTCTGTTTTCTTCTTATTCTATGAGCCGGATCCTCTGGGTCTTGTCTCCTTCTCTCTCCTTTTAGCAGTAGAGTGGCCAGAGCCTGGGAGCCTGGGAGATACTCGGTTCCCTTCCTTCAGTAACTGTCTTCGTGTAGCCTTCGTAAGAATTACAGAGAAAAAAGTGATTTTGAGGAAGAGTTATAATCTTAAGACTTGGGAACATTTTTGCAATGTGCGGTATCCCTGGTGTATAGTTTCTCTTCTTTCACTTTTTAGGAAGACTTTTTTTTTTTTAAAGATTTTATTTATTATTTATTTGACAGAGAGAGAGATCACAAGTAGATGGAGAGGCAGGCAGAGAGAGAGAGAGAGAGAGAGAGGGAAGCAGGCTCCCCGCTGAGCAGAGAGCCCGATGCGGGGCTCGATCCCAGGACCCTGAGATCATGACCTGAGCTGAAGGCAGCGGCTTAACCCACTGAACCACCCAGGCGCCCTTTAGGAAGACTTTTGATTAACTTTTTCAGAGGTCAACTATTTTCCCCAGCATGCTTTCTTGTATTAAATTTAGTTTATACCGCGTGCAAGGATAGTCCTTCTGTTAAAAAGATGATCCTAACACAATTGGGGTACCATTCTTGGGAACTCTCAGCTGAAAGGTGGTGTTTTCTTTACAGATCTCCAAAGCATTACATGTAAGAATAAAAGATGAATCAACCTCTACGTATGGCCAGACCAGAGCTCAGAGTGAAAGGTGTGCAGAGGGCAAGCAAAGGTCCTCCCTCCCAGACCCCAGGCTCCCCGGACCGCTCTGCCCTGGAGCTGCACTTTCGGAAATACCCACCAGAGGGCGCGGGACCCAGGCCAGACGGAGGGAGGGTCCGACTGGACACGTTTAAATACGGTCATTTACACTGATGGTTGCCAAGGTGCTGGTGTGCAGCTCCGAGGCTAGGAATTACCACGATTTCCTTATTCTTTTTAAACATACTTGGATAAGGGCCACGAAATACCAGCTTCATTTTTTTTTATAATAGTGTTGCATTTAGGAGAAAGTTACATTTGCATTTTTAGATACAAAGTTATTTCCGTAGGTACTGATTCCTATAAAGAGGAAACACACAACCACAAACTGGTACTTTCTCAGAAACGGCTGTGCCGGTGTGTTGATGGAGGCTCACGGCTGCCGCTGTCACCCTCGGAGCCGCCTAAGTATAAGCGCGGCAGGAGGCAGAGGGGCGCGGCCCGAGAGAGGCGCCCGGGGCACCCGCCGTCAGGCACAGGGAGCCCAGCACGCGGCCTGGCCCCTCTGTCCTGCTGCTTCGCCCGCTGTCCGCGCAGGCCGCTGCGCCGCTGGGAGGGAGGGAAGGGGCTAGGAACAACGCGGGATGCTCACTCCAGGGCCCCGGGGTCCGGCGCAGTTATCATTTCATAGTCACCGCCGGTGTCGCTGCGGCTGTCCCGCGCCGTGGACAGAGCCCGAGGAGCGGCGGCGTCGGGCACCCAGCCCCGCAGCAAGCCCGGGCCGGTGTGGGGACGGGTCCGCCTGCGGCCCCGCGCTCAGGGGCCACCGCGCAGCGCCTCGTGGAGGCCCGGCCGCCGCCTGGAGAGGGACCCGCAAGGGCGCGGAGCGGAAGGCGCCGAGGCCCGCAGAAACCACGCGCCGGGCGGAGCAGGGCCATGGTGGACGCAGCTTCTCGTGCTCGAAGCCGCGCGGACTCGTGAACGTTTTGGAGCACGAGACAAGCCCAAAGAAAGGAAGATGAGGCGTGAGCTCAGGCCCTGGTCACAACGGGCCCCGCGGTTCTCCTCCTGCATTTCTGCCGCCGCAGCGCGTTTTTGCGTCTTCAGGCCAGCGACACGGGCCGCGGTTTTCGCCCCAGGAGACGCCCCTCCCCGAACTCGTGCTGTGAGGAAAGGCAGGTGTCGCACTGACTGGCCCGGCCCAAGCCCGACGGGCACGGAGGCCTGGCTTCCCGGGACGCTGGCCTGTCCCCTGCGCCAGGTCCCACCCCCTTCCTGACGCTCCTGCGGTCCAGAGAGGAGGCGAGCTGTGTCCACACCGCAGGCCTTTCGGATCAGGGAGCGCCCCGCGCAGGTAAAGGTCACCGTGCGGGTTCCGAAGTGGAGGCTCTCATCACTGAATTCAGAGACTCGCTGTCTTTCTTGGGAGACCGAGGACAGAATGCAATCCCAGCCTAAAATAACCAAAACAAAGGTCTTCCTAATAAATTAATACATTTTTTAAATTTAAATAAAACCTATTTAATTTAAATTAATAAATTAAATCGACATCTAAATGTCTTCCCCACAAAGGAGGTGTAGGGCAGGAAGTTTGTTGATGAGGCTGTGGGTGAAACTTGCTAATCCGGCATCGTGGGGGAAAGAGACCGCTTACCTGCTGCATTATTCATTACTCGTTTTAATGGGCTCTTTGGGGACCTTTTATCTGCAATATGTAACAATTCACATGGATCCTATTCGGGAATTTCAAACAAGGTCACCTGTGGAAATGCTGTAAGGTTGTGGACTTGGGCTGGGAGACCAAGACGCTTGCCTCGTTCAGCAGAGCCGGACCTCAAAGGCACAGGTGGGAGCGTGCGAAAAGCCCACAGGAGTGGAAGAGGCCAGTGGGATGCTCAGAGTAAATGCTGCACAAAGGAAAGAGGACGAAGGCCGTAAGAGTGACCGCGTGGACAGTTTGGTGTCCTGTCCTGGGGCACACTGTGCCTCTGTGTTCACACCCACCCACGACCGCATCTGGCAGTAGGGTCCCTGCAGATGTGGCTGAGACCCGGGGGACGCAGGGGATGCCGTGGCTGGCGTTCTGACCATAGAAGACACGCGGACACTCGCAGGAGACCGAGGCGGGACACGGAGGGAGGAGAGCACGAGCCGGAGCTCCCGCAGCCAGGAAGAGCCGCCCACAGAGCCCCAGGAGGAGCCAACCCTTCAGACACCTTGACTTCAGACTTCTGGCCTCCTGAACCGGGGAGGATAGATCTGGGCTGTCTCAAGCCACGTGGTCTCTGTGGCATCCGTTCAGCGTCCATGCTGCCTCCCCATGTGACCCCCCTTGCTGGGCTCTCGCAGGGGGGCTGGGGGCTGTCCCCTGAGCCTGTGGGCACGCGAGTGCCCGGTCGCCCCGGGAGCCCTGGGAGCAGGTGAAGACGTGCTCAGTGTCTCCCACACAGAAAAGGCTCAGACCCTCTACAACCGTGTGTTGCTTGAAATAGATCTTTGATAACAATCTACCGGGCGGGTTCCTAAAAATGTTTAGTGAACTGCGAGATAGGAATCTTTGGAGAAGTCTGTGATGGCCCAGTGCCCGGAAGTTCCTAAGAAGGAAGAGCAGCTCAGGGGTTCGGAGGAAGCCTGTGGCTTCGGCATTTCTCTGCGCAAAGTGTGGTTCTCTCGGAATGACGAGACCAAGTCCTGGAAGACTCTGCCACACTCTGTGGACATCTAGGGAGTAAAACCATTTGACTTGAAGGTTGATGATGTTCACGATATGGGTTTCCCTGTAATCTTCTTTTGGTTCTTTGGTTCTTTATAACATTGTTTTGAAAATGACATCGTGTCCCTGCTCTACTAAGGAACAGGAAATGATTTTCCTCCTGTGTTCAGACCGGAGTTGAAAGAGCAGGGACCACAGAATGAGCTCACCGTGTCGAGCAGAGAGAAGCAGACGCCCCTGTGCTGAGAAGCGCCCCTCCCCCGCACCCGCTCAGCCTCAGCGGCGGGTAGAGCATCACACACAAGCCTTCCGGAGGGCGATGGTGCTTGTGTCTCACGATCACAGAGGATAGAACGCAGCACTCAGGTAGCTAGAAACTCACGCCAGACAGGCAGTGAAGATAAGCAGCCCGTCCAACCCTCTCCTTCGCCCAAAGAGAAGCAGGAGGTGATGAGTTCTTCCGTCTGGAGCTCCTCAAAGACGGAAGGGTGGCCGCCACCCAGGAACGGGCGGATTCCTCTGTAAAACCAGTCAGTGAAGCGGCTTCTGTGAAACTCCGGGTTTGAGGTGGAAACTGGGTATTTCCTATGAGACACAGTAGTAACTACACAGCGGTCACAGCTAAACGTCGACCTAGAACCCGGTCCCCAGCCTCCCGAGACACCGACGGAGCCACAGATGGAGTTAGTCAGCACCAGGGAGGCATTTCAGGAAACGTTGAACGAAGTGGTTTAATCAGGTTAAGTACGGATTTTAGATGGTTTGGGTTTTGCTCTTTTCTTTTTTTTTCTTTTCCTTGTTAATAAGGAGAGCCGTGTTTAGGATCTTTGGGAGAGAGTAGACATCCTCCCCCCACTCCCAGTTCTTAAAGTGGGATTTTAGGACCTTTGTTCGAGATTTTCCAATTCCACAGATAGTTTGACAGCCCGATGGTGAGACACACAGCCCAGCCGGGTCTCCTGGAGGGCGCTGGGGCACAGGCACACCCCCAGCCCACTGAAACGCCCACATGTGACAGGGCTGGCACGCATGCACGGACCGCATCTGTGCCGTAGGAGGGAGGGCACAGATGTGGTCGGAGCGCTGAGAGACGGCTTTGGCAGCAGGTGCAGCCCTGTGCGAAGTCCCTACAGACTGGCCTCTGCACCTGCTGCCCCCTGGACAGGTTCTCCTCCCCAAGACGCATGCTCACTCCTCACGGCGTCTCCCACAGGGCACTTTCGTGCACCTGTATGCGCTGACTTATTTTTACCTCCCCTCACGAGGCCGTACACACGTGTTCCTCCTTCAGGAGCTCCTCCAGGAATGCTCAAGGCTCTGTCTAAAATTAGTCAGTTTTAGAACTGGGTACGGTAATAGCACCAAGTCTCTGGCCTTACAGAGAAGGAAAGTGAGGTCCAGCGAGGACGGGGTTTTCTGGGACCAGGTGACCGATCACAGAGCTGGCCCTAGCTTGGGTCAGGTCACAGGATGTCCCAGGAAAGACCAGGCACAGGAGGGATTGTGTTTCTGTCTTGGCTGTCCATTCATAAACCCAAAGTTAGGGCATTTTCCAGGACTTATGAACAAAAATGCAAGAAACCATAAAACAAAATAAACAAATAAGTGTCAGTGAAAAGCTAAAAGCCACGATGACCAAGAAATGTAACTTAGCAATGGAAAGCAAACCTTCAGTTTTCTTTCAACATTCTTTATAATGTATCTTTATCCCCCAAGTGCTAGGGTGTCCATCAACCTCAGCAAAAGCACTCAGCTCTTGTCTTCGTTTAGATTTCAAAGTGACCTCTCCTCCCGGAGAGCCCTTTCCCTAGTATCACGGGAGAGTAACTGATGTTTCCAAGGAGTAGGGAGAGAGCATCACACACATGTCCGGCGACTCTGCCCACCCAGTACAAAAGTACTTTCTCTCGTACCGGAGTGATGATGGTAGTAACATGACCAAGGACGTCGCTTCTGTTGAGCCAGTACCTCAAGTTGTCATCAAAATGTACACTCTCCCAAACCACAAAGAGCGGGGAGCTGGTGGACCCTGCTGGTGTCACACTGTGTCCCAGTGGGTCTCCGTCTGAAGGTCCTCCCACCCCTGCCCGCTCTGGGTTCCAGACCCTGTGCTGCCCACCCACAGGTCCCCGGGAACCAGTCTCACAGGGCGTCAGGGCATCAGAGCTCCTTGATTTATTGTGTTCTCTGTCTGGCCATGAGCGTGTGCTTTACTGCATTTTTTCTGCATTAATAATATGGACCAGCAAGCAAGAGGTTGATTAGCTATACTTGTTTTGCATTGGCCATTATTTTAATTGGATGTTGGGCATTTTTTTAAATTAGACTCGCTTACTATGAACAAAAGGGAAGATATCCCACGTGATGTTGACTGCTTGAAACACACAACAATAATAACACGTGCAATGATAAAATCGGGGTGTCACAGCCCCAAAGATTCCCACCTAAATCAGGGTAGAGAGAGACATCCTCGGGAGTGAACTGGGAATGGGAGGCTGTCTACTTCGCAGTGTAATGGATGTGGCCTGTGACCTCGAAATGTAAATGTATATGTTTGCAAATGGAGGTGATCCAGGGCTCTCTTCCACCAGGTAACTCAAATCGCACCACCCATTGTGGCAATGAGATGTAAAAAATAATTCCCTGTATCGTGGAGCATCCCAGCCCTAAGTGGTTTGCTGGCTCGGGCCCACGGAAAAGAATAAGGTAACGTCGCCTGCACGGCCACGCTCGGCAGGGGTGCCCTGCACCCCACTCCCAGCTCAGTGGGAGCAGCGAGCTCCTGCCTCCAGAGAAGCCACCATTCTGTGTTCGTGAAACAAAATGTAATGAGTCTTCATTACGATATTGTGACTTAAGTGGTAGCTTTTAGCTCTTCAAAATCATGTCCGCTAATTAGAGGCATGGGATCCTCTCCGTGATCTCCCAGCTATAAATTATAATATATACTCATAGTTACAGGAATTTCACCTTCTGTGAAACAGCCCTTATGCAAACAGTCATAGTTGGCGTGTCATTGGAGCATATCGGCAATTAATTCTCCCAGTGATCACTGGGAAGAACGTCCTTTCCTCCATATCTGGTTTATTTATGTGCTCCCATTAATTATGCCTAATTTTCTGTTGGCACTTTTCTTCCTAATGTAATTCAATTTAAGCATATCTTTCTAGAGACTTATTAATAGGTAGGGTCATTTATATTGTGTAGCACAAATATTTTATAATCCACTAATCTTGACAAAAAGGCAATGCCTTCCTAATAAAAAATGCATGGGGAGTAATGGCTCCCTATTAATAACTTATTAGGTCAGATCGCCCAGTTTGAAGTGTCCATTACGCTTTAATTTTATCAGATCTCTTCCTTTGGAGTTTACCACACTTTCTTTGCCTCTGGATTTCGGCGGCTCCCAGCAGCGCCCCGAGTCTGCGCCCGTCAGCAGTCGTCTGTGGTTTCGCAGGAGGGTGTGCGGGGAGGACGGTGCTGTTTGTCCTCCGCGCCTGCTCCTCCTTACAAGAGCTGTTAGTGATCGGGGGTCCTTAGCTGTTTCGGCTCACACAGCCCTTCCAAAATCTCACCATCGCCGTGAGCCGGTCCTCTGAAGCACGTTCTCACCCAGACCTTTCACACCCCACCTCAGAGGATTTACAGAAATCTCAAAGTGTATTCGTGGACTTCTTAGGAATGAAAGAAACACAGTTGAGGACCTTTGGTTACAATTTGCCATGTATTAATTACACAGAGATATTTCGACTAATAACCCACCTAACTTGGATAAACATGATCTGAAACCTCCATGGCATTGCCGTGGTCGGGTGCACGTGTGATCTGCCCTTTCATGTTCTTCGCCCGACATAAACACATCTCCAGCGAGCGGCAGGGGTTTTCGTGAGGTCCTGAGAGATGATTAGCCCCAGCCCTGGCCTCCTAGCTGAGGGCTCACATAACAGTCTGGAGAGGAAGATGAGACATGGACAGGAAAATAGTGACAGAATTTTTTAAGCAAAACAACCAGCCTCAGCTAGACTTCTGTTCTCTCGTCTATAAAGTGAGGGCATGGAGAAACCAATTTAAAAGGCTCCTTCTAGGGTACCTGGGTGGCTCAGTGGGTTAAAGCCACTGACTTCAGCTGGGGTCCTGATCCCAGGATCCTGGGATCGAGCCCCACATCGGGCTCTCAGCTCAGCGGAGAGACTGCTTCCCTTTCTCTCTCTCTGCCTGCCTGCCTGTGATCTCTGTCAAATAAATAAATAAAATCATAAAATAAATAAATAAATAAATAAAATAAAAGGCCCCTTCCAACTCTGAGTTTTCATGGCAATGGATCTGATCAAATTCTATGTGCAAAAGCAGAAAATCGTACTACTAATCGGAGTGTTCCAGTGACAGATGTGGGTTGAAGTACTTTAAGTAACACGTGGTCGGAATCCCCCTGGAGGAAGCTAGGAGGCCTGCAATGATGTTTCTGATGGTCTACGTTACTTTAAAATATAACATGTGTGCAAAAGTATCGTCTGGATAACAGGTCATTTAGGTTGTTTTGCTCAAGATGAGATCTTCATCGGGTAGACTTATGCTTTGAGACTTACTGCTTGTGATGTTACTCGGGTGTGGTTACTAGCGACTCCAGTGGGCTTTGGGGCTTTGCGGATAATGAAAGGTTCAGAAGAACGCCCAAATCAGGTGAAAATGAAAATTTCACCTTTGTGCATAGAATTAACAGCTCTTTCTGGAACACTAACTTTTGGAAGGATCACGGGTATGAAACTTCTTTATGAAATCGTATTCAACTTTATACCATTATAAAATTAGGTCTGATTTCTAATAAAAATCATTAACTAAACTCTACCTTAAGGTCAAAACCCATTATTTTTTAGAGCTTTTATTTGGCCTATTTTTCTAACATGTTTATTATTTTTGTGTTTATTATAATTATCAGCATCTACCTATAAATCTTCTGGTAATCTGAAGATTCATTTGAATGAAAGAAATGTGGATGATGTTTTATTGGATATCACTACTATTTTATTCATGATATACCCATTACTTGGAGTGTGAGTGACTGTGTGTGTGTGGGTGTGTGTGTATTTTTTCCCCAAACATTCTTAAGTTCATCATTTGGGCAAAAGCCCTAGACTGATGTACTTCTTACAATTTAATTCCTTTGGATTCTGCTCGTAATCCGACCCAGTAGATGTGTTCTCAACATGCATGCCCTGCGCTGGGTCCAGACGATTCAGATGCACACAGGTTCCTAGTCCTGAGAAAAGGAAGAGTGCAGCTCTAAGCTCATACAGTGTATTGAAGTCCTTGTAGGTAGCATCCGTTCATCCCTCCTTAACACCGTGAAGTTATAAGCTCCCCTCTTGTCGATTTGGAGCAGGGAATGTATCTCGTCAAATCATTCATTCAACCTCCCTTGGATAATAAGTAATGAAACCAGAATTAAAACCCAGATCTGCCGTGATTGAATAATCCCACTCTTTTTTTTTTTTTTTTTAAGTAGAACAATCACATAGCCAGAAAGACAGCGGTACACACCTGGATGGCAAGAGCGTGGTTTAGATCGCTCTCGTAGAGTGTCAGGACATAATGCACTTGACCGAAATGGTCAGAGTGAGTTTCATGGCGAAGGCTCGTCTGCGGGAAGCACCCACATGGGTGGAGGCCTTTCTTTGTCCCTGAGTGAACGTGCTCTGCGTTTAATTTTAGAACTACAGCACAGGTCTCATGGATACAAGGAAAATGTATTCATGAACATTCACGAATATAGTATCTATTTGATCACTTTTTATTGACATGCAGTTGACAATGTAATATTATGCTAGTTTCAAGTGTACAATGTATCAACCAAGCAGCTCTACAGGCGCTCACCCCCAGGAACTGTGCTCACGGTCTGTCAGCGAGCGGCGTTGTTACAATGTCACGGACTCTGTTCCCTATGCTGTATTTCCCTTTCTTCCCTGCCGTGCCCATCCCTCCACCCCCTTCCCTCTGGCAACCACGCAACAACTCTCTGTGTTTAAGATCTATGTGTTGTTTGTGTGTTTTGTTTTGTAGATTCCACATATAAATGAAATACGATACTTATCTTTGTCTGACTTATTTCAGTTAGCAAGGTACCCTCCAGGTCCATCCATATCATGAATGACGCGGTTTTACTCCTTTTTTGTGGCTTTGTAATAGTCCACTGATACATATGCAGCATCTTTATCCATTCACGTATCGATGGGACTTGATTGAACAAAAGAGACAGTAGCACATTAGGTCCATTCTGGGGCACATTAGGTCCATTCTGTTAGGATTTAATGAGAAGTTAGGGCATGATGTTTACAGAGGACCTTGAGCCCTGAGCAATTTCCCTGCAAGAACTTAGGGTTTTTTTCCAACCAGCTTATTACGTGGTCGTAGCAGGATTGATTTCCATTGATCTTCAGAAAGAGCTAGATGGTCCTGAGATGACACTCAAACCGCAGAGGTAGGGAATCCGTGGAAGACCCGGCGCGATGGCTCACGACCCTGTGGGAAGGATGCAGTGCCCGGAGTCGTCATGAGGAAGCGGTGCGTGTGGCTTTCAGTAGAGGATGAGGGCCGTGGGAGAGACAGGGACCCCAGCAGGTGCATGTTCCCACCTGTGCGGTGAGTGGGAAATGGAAACTTCCCATGAAATTAAGTGGTTTGGAGTTGGTGTGCCGGACAAGATCGAGAGTCCGGATTTGACGCATGGAGTCTGGGAGCCTCAGAGGCAGGGACCTAACCTCAGCAGCCTCTGTGGGTCTGAGGGTCTCCCGGTGGGAATCCCGAATCAGCACCCATGTGCGCGGATGGGATGGTGTAAACCTGCAGGGTAGGAGGCTTCCTCCCACCCAGAGAGGAGCATACGCTCGGGGGAGCTCCGGCCACGCCCCGGTCTGGAGAATGGAAGTAGGCGCACGCCTGAGAGGTCAGTGTGGAGGCCCGCAGGGGCGCGGGGCCCCTGGAAGGGAGGTAGAGGGATGGACAGCGACTGTTGATGTGCGCATTCTGCGATCTGGCGACCTCTGGGCGGAGCTGGGAGGAGAAGCTCGGAGAGCCAGCCCGCACGGAGTTAAGGGTCCTTGGCTGGTGTGTGAGCGGAGGCCGCGAGGACGCCGTTGGTCTGAAACAGCTGCGGCCGAAGGAAGGAGGTCAGCGGACTCCAGGATCCACAGACGGAAGATCCAGATGGGTTTTCTAGTCTTGCCTGAGTCTGCAAGACAGAACTTTGAAGGCCGGCGTAGCGTAGGACGGGGAGGGACAGAGGCGGAGGACCGGTTACTCGACCTCGGACAGAGAGCGAAGCAGCAGACGTGTGCAGAGGGCATCCCGTTTACCCACATAGTAGCCCTTGAAATAAAGAAAATCCTTCTCCAAGCAAGGTCGGTGAGATGATGAAACGCCCCAGCTGCTGCCTAGACCGGCTTTCCCGTGGAGTGGGGTGACAGCAAGTGCTCGGCGCGTCCTCCTGTTCCCTGGGGAACGCAGTCGGAAGCCTTTGGTGGCCTTCGGCAAAGACCTACTGTGCGCCTCAGGGAGAGGACTCAGTGCGGGGAAAGGCCGCGTGGCCCTGGAGTTGAGGGGTCTCCCATGTGCTCAGCAGGGCTCTCACACGGCGGGGTCCAGATGGGGGCTGGAGAGCTAGATGCTAAACACTGGCCAGTCGTTGGGGCAATGATTTAGCAAACAGGACAAAAGTCGAGTGGGCCCAGGAGTCTGGGACATTATCTGGGATATTATTTAAGTAGTTGATTACAACATCTGATTGGTGACGAATCTATTACTTTCAGTGAGTGCTTTAGAGTTTATAAAGCACGTATGCGTCCTTTATCTCAGAAAGTCAAGTGTCACTATAAAGAGGCTAATAGGCTGAGTGTAGTCAGCCAGATTTGGTGATTTGAGATTGCAGCGAAAACAGGGCAGACTCCCAAGAACAGTCAATCAAGGGGCCTTGAGTTGGAGCTCGTGGGTGGGCTGACTAATCCAACTCAGGACCCAGCAGGTGGACTGGCCGAGATTCGGGCTTCGTGGGTCCTTTTGTGGACGTTCCCTGCAGCCGCGGGAGGGTCCACCCGCCCAGCCACAGGTGAGCGCGTTAGGATGGGGACGGGGCGGTGCCTGAACCCCATGAGGATCCACACTGACCGTCCTCAGGTCCCCCGTGTAGGTGCGAGCATGGAGGTGGAGCTCAGGCCTTTCCAAGCGGCCTGGAAAACCAGGCCAGGTTGGGAGGTCCGACACCCAGTGCTCCCTGGTGCCCAGCACCCGCTGGCCGTGACCGGGGCCATTCCAGCTCCAGGACCAGCAGGAACGGCTCACCCTTGAGCTCCTCCGTGAGTAGCCACGGCCCTGAGTGTCAGCCGCAGCAGGGGAGCCACAGGGCAGGTCCTGGCCCCACGAGGGACCTTGAGGGAGAGGAAGGGGCAGTGTAGACAGCTGACAGAATTCACGCCGACACCGACGCATACGTACGACCTCCTTACAGGTGGAAATGGGCTCACAGGTGTAATTCTGCTTCTTTCACTTCGCTCTTTTCTACACTGAGAGTCTGAACACAAAGATTCCACGGTTTACCTCCTCAGATCCTTCAGCCGGCCGTCGCGCTGAAGGAGCCGCCAAGACACGATGACAAACGCCTCTGGAAAGCAGACGCTTCTCAAGGGACAAGGGACCAGCACTGAGCCGGTCGAGAACGTGCATGTAGACAGTCCTCAGGGTGGTCTTCCAACCCGCGACCGTGGCTGGGACTTTCCAAGTCCACGAATATCGTTACTCAAACCAATAACCATGAAAGACTCCGTGACTCCCGAGCACACCGTTCCCTGAACATGCTTACTGCTGAAAGAAGTCAACTCCTTCTTTTCATTAAGAAGCTCATTCTGGGTTAAAAAAATTCAATTTTGAAAAAGCAGGGCTTTAAAATATGAAAAGTCATTTCCTCAAATTTTAAGGATGGGGTTCTGCAATTTTCCTCATAATTTTTCCATGATTAGTACTTTTATCCGATCAATTGATGCCCACAAGCTTCCACTGCAGGAATCTTAACCTCAAAGGCACGCTCACTGTACAATAACATCTAAAACTACAGGCCAAACCCGTCACTGCCGGGGACATCGCTTCGGGGTGCCGCGTGACTCACACACACACAGATCCGCTTCCCCAGAGCAGGGCACACTCTGCGGAAATCCTCTGCATTCCTCGGTGGTTCATGACTAAATTCCAAGCTTGTTGTTTAGGCAAGTGTATGATATCAACAAAATATCGTACCTCCACGACTCCATGGCCCTGTCCACTCCCTCCCGACACCCTCCTGGGGATGAGAGCCTGGCAGCCATCAGAATGTCATTCTGGAAAACAGCACCTCTTCCCCCCTCTTGTAAGAATATCTAACAGAAAATGTAAACAGCAATCTAGCAATGATGCACGGAGCGGCCCTCCCACGACACGGTAGGTGGAACAAAGGCCCTTTTCTGGCGTTTGCACCATCGGCAGCTGCAGGCTGATGCACTTGCCTTTCTGTTAAATAGAGGTTGGGGCATAAAAATAGATACTGGCATTTATTGGAAGCCAAGGCCTGTTGAAGTTTCACAGATTTAGAAAGTTCACTAATCGCCATCAATTACAACCTCTCCCTTGCTGGTGCGTGAATTATTCACACGAGTGCACACAAGAGCAGGGCTCTGGGAAATATTTATTGCAGCCAAATGCAGAAATAGTGAAATTCAAACTGATAAAGATAAAAAAGTGTTTCAATTTGTGAATACAAAGAAAAGGGTGATTCTAACACGGTTGCGGGAATACCGCTCAAGCAATGATGGACAGAGAGGTATGGTACAAATATCTCTGATCCCTGATACACTTGTAACAAATTTGATGAGAGTTTCTTTTAGTCTTTACGTTAAAAATTGAAGAAATATTACTTAAATAAAAATTTCAGTCTGGGGGTTCCTGGGGAGCTCAGGAGGTTAAGCATCTGGCTTTTGATTTCAGCTCAGGTCAAGACCTCAGGGTTGTGGAATCGAGCCTCGAGTTGGACTCTGTGTTCAGTAGGGAGTCTGCTTGGGGTTCTCTCTCCCCCTCTCCTTCTGCCTCCCAACCCTTCTCACACGCTCATTCTTTCTCTTAAAAAAGTCAGTATAGGGGCGCCTGGGTGGCTCGGTGGGTTAAGCCGCTGCCTTCGGCTCAGGTCATGAATCCAGGGTCCTGGGAACGAGCCCTGCATCGGGCTCTATGCTCAGCAGGGAGCCTCCTTCCTCCTCTCTCTCTCTGCCTGCCTCTCTGCCTACTTGTGATCTCTGTCAAATAAATAAATAAATAAAATCCTTAAAAAAAATAAGTCAGCGTATTACAGCTGTAAACATGCAAATGTATGCATTTCTATATATATACAAACCATGGCTCTGTTTATATAAGTAAGTGCACATGTATTACTATTAGTTACTTTGCGTAGTCTGCATGTTTTGCCAAAAATTAGAATTAGAAAGATCAAAATGAGCCAAACGCTTTTTCTGAAGAAATCTAATAATGTCTTTCTGTTTGCTTTCAGACTTGTTGTTTGCCTCTGCCACCAGTGGCCACGGGACTGGCTGCCCCTGGCTTTCAGCTTTCGCCCCATCCCCCTGACGGTCTGGGCTCAGAGCTCGCTGGCAGCTGCCCCCCTGAGCAAGAGCCCCAGGCGAGCGCCCTCGGGGGACATGGGTCAGTGCAGCCCACGTTGCACTGCACCTGTTTTGTGGTAGGAGAGCCAGGGATCACCATTTCCTTAAGGGTAGCGGAAAGGCTCTAAAAGGGAAAGGCAGATGGAAGAAGGCATTCTGCAGTGATAATAGGGCTGTCATTAAAGATTGATGGAGGCTCAGTGAACGTCGGGTCCGATCTGGAGCAGCTCAAGCCGGCTCTGCCTCCCGCGATCTAGAGCTCAGCGGGACAGATGAAAGTCATTCCCACCTACCGAATTCAGTCCTGACAAGTACATTCACCTGACACGGGCACGTACACGTACGGAAACCTAAATTAAAACAATATTATGGGCTGGCTCAAATCCACATGAGAAAGGAAATTTCAAAGGAAGGACAGAACAAATCACAGTCTAGGAATAGTTTGATTTATTATTATTATTTTTATTATTATCATTACACACAAATAGTTACTCTGTTGCCCATCGTGTCTAACATCGTGCCTTTGAGACACTTTCCTATCAACCAGTGCTGTCCCTCAGGAAAATAATGGTATTATCAGCTATCTAAGCATAGACTGAAAGACATATCTTCTACCACAACAGTTCAATAATTCTTGTCTCAGCAAAAATAGCACACCTACAATTGTGAAAATACGTGGCAAGCCTTATCGTTTTGTAAGTTTTAAGAATAAAGTTGAAACTCTTAGAAACTGAAAACAAAATATTTGGTAGTATGTTATGACCGATTTTATGTCTTACATATTGTATTTTTGACTAGAAATTAAAACCTACTTATGTTGAAAACATAGGCTACATGTAAGAAGATGCGTTTCACACCCACATGTATCTATTTCTGCACACCTCTCCACGGCCTCTGAGTCTCGAGGCGTCTTTTCTGTCTTGTTATCTTTTATATTCATGTTATTTCCTAAGCACCTCCCAAACCTCAGTTATCCATAATTGGCATGTTTTTGACCTTTGTTACTAAATGAATAAAATGCCTATTGTGGAGATCAAAGAGTCAATGAATCAGTTTCCTGGTAACAAGGAGTTGATAGCTCTTTTCTGAAATTAATTCTAAAGAAAGGCAGCCTTGGCATTTAAATGTGTTTAATGATTGTTTTTTTAAAGGAAGTTTAGGGTACCCTTTCTTGTAGTGACACAAATTATTGCCCATCGTAGTTAACTATTGCCTGGAAGGTTTCGTGTCCTGAGCATAAACAGCCCGTGGGGGCTGATTGCCCTCCTGCGGCCACGAACCAGGGCCCGCCTCCAACACACAGGAGGCCTCAGCACCCCTGAAATAGTTCACACACCTCTGCTCGCTGCCTGTTTCTCAAGCCTGGGGCAGTTTTTAACTAGCCTGACAGCGGAGGATGAAGAAAACCTCTGACGTGATTTTCTACGTCTATTCCGCGTTACAAACGATCATTTATTTCTGCTCTGCCTTACGGAGACTCTCCCTCTACTTATCTTGACCCGCAGCCTCTGCCCTGAGTTTCTGCCTGAAGTTGCAGAGGGCGAGCTCAGGCCCTAAATTCCCCTGGACTCTGCTCCAGAGCCATTCCCCTGGCAACTGCTGTGACCTCTGGCGTAGCTCCTACTGTTCTCACTCCAGGAAAGGTGGGCACTGAATGCGCCCACACAAGAAACGCCTGGACCTTCCCAACAATGCCTTTCTTGTCCACTAACACGTCGGGGGGAACGTGTCATCCCTAGCCTGACTGTCTTCTCTCTGCTGAAGACGGAGCAGGTGCACACAGACTTCCTCGCATCCATGTCTTTGGATTGCAAATATCCCTTTGATGTCGGGAATCAGTCTTTCTGAAAGCCATTACCACTGGGCTGCGTGTCGCGAGTGCACCATGCGGTGGCAGCATTGCACCAGCGTGGGGGGCTGCCGCCCGTCGTCCCGGGGGGACCGCAGAGCGGCTCTGGGCTTCTGAGAGAGCATCATGGGTACACACAGGGTGATGCCGTCAACACTGCACCCAGCCAAACCCACGGCATTTTTTATAACACAAACTTAATTGTTGGAATGGGACTGAACTTGAGTCTTATTTCTAATTACGAACATTGATGGGCAGCATGTGAGTTACACCATGAGCAACAATGAAACATCACAATTTTATTCCTAGCCACGTTTTTAGCATAGATTTTTTAAATATATATTTCAAAGACCTCATAGGAGTTTAAGCAGAATAAAGATACTGTAGCTCTTCATGTTTATCTCTTCCTTATTCCCGCGAGAACCGTGACATAAACCAACAGAGAGCTTCGATAATATTGAATTTGCATTCTGGAAATGCCCAGCCCCATTTTTACTGCTTGACAGGAATAATAGGTATTATCTGGGAATTAGTTCTATATGAAAGGATGAAGAAATGTGTTCATAAAAATTTAAAGATGCACATCCTCCAAATGAAAGTGAAGTTTTATCACCTAAACCGAAAGCTCAAGTTACCTGTTGAAAGGGGGACCCTTACGGTTAAATATTATCTATAATTAATGAAGTAATTTGGGAAAAAAAATGCCTGAGAATTTCTCTCCAAGGTAGCTTTTACTACAGTAGTCGTCTAAGTATAATATTCTAGGATATTTGTCTGTCCACATTTGTTTTCAAAAAGCAGTATTTCTGAGACCGTGTCCGTTACAACTGCCCGTTGTCCATCGTCACGTCCGGGAGGAAAGCGCTCTTGGCGGAGGGCAGACTGGCGGCTCCGACGGCCGCGATGCCGCCTGCTCTGTAAGCGGCCGCGCGGGTGAGCGGCCCCTGGGCCAGTCCGCTCCGAAGTCCGCGCCGCGCCGCCCGGGCCGCGCCCCCGAGCGAGCCCCAGCCGTGCGTTCTCCTCCGGTGCCGGTGCCCAGCTCCCGCCTCTTACTGATCACCGTTCCCAGTTTCTCAATGAAAAGGAAGAAAGGGAAGATTTTCCAAAGCCAAATGCTTCAAACAAAGCCTTGTCTGGAACGAGCCTGAGCAGGGCAAAGCGCAGCCGGAGACGCGGCAAGTGGGTCTGGGTCTGCCGCGTGGGCATCTCCGCAGCGCCCGCGCGTCCACGGCCCAACCCGCTCGTTAAACAACGATATTCCTGGAGTCACCAACTCCTTCAGAAGTGCAGGTTCGCTCCCTGCTCCGCGCAGGCAACCGAGGCGGCGTCAGCTGGACCAGGCTGGGCTCCCTCCGCAGTGCTTGGCCTTCAACGGCGTAGTTCCCTGTTTTGAGCCTTCGGGCGATACAAGGTGTAGAAACAATTTGAAAAAAGAAAAGAGAAGCCTCCGGGTCAGCTTCTGATATAAAAAAAAAAAAAAATAGTTTTGCAAATTCTAATCCCCGGTCCACAGATTGGGGTCTAATTAAAAATATCTAAGGAGGCACAATCATGCCGATGGTAACTCGCAGAGAATTCTTAGGGCCGGAGCTGCACGCACGAGCCCCGCGCAGCCCGGAGGAGGCCGTGGGGAGACGCGCAGAAGGCCCAGCGCAGAGGCGACCGGAGGACGCAGGTCGTCACGGGTGGTCCCGGCCGGGGGCCCAGAAGGAGCTCGCGCTGCGCCCGGGGCACTGGGCCGGCTGCGCACGCGGCGCCGTGGAGGGCATCACGCTGGGCCCGGCCTGCTGCACCGGGCCTGACTGCCGCGGGCTGTCCCGGCTGGGACCCCCTCCCCACGCTGTCCCCCTGCTGCAGGGCGGGCGCGCCCAGCGTCGGGGGGGAAACAGGAGGCTCCCACACTTACCGTTTCACATGAACTTTGCCTTGTCCTTTGGCTCGGGCCCATCGCAGGGCTGTGGGGCTCTCCCATCCGTCCGGACGCCGTGAATTCCTCAACAGCCCTATGGGTCGCAGGCCGCCCGAGGGATCCGAAGAACAAAAATGATGGGTTATGAGCCACCGCGCTGAAGACTCCTTCTTGCTTTTCTGACTGCATGGATATTCCTAGACCTGTGAGTTCTGCAAATGTTTATCTTCAAGCCTCAGTGTGAAAAAGAAGTAGGTAAATGAAATATAAATAAAAAGTGGTCACGTTTACACAGAATAATTCGGGAAATCTACAGCTATGTCTAACATATAGTCAGTTATAGACACACATATCCAAACATGTAAATAAACACCCATCGTAACGTACATATATGTACTTACAAAGAACGCTGTCTACATAGAGTGTACATACGTGACATTCATGTAGCCACAGAAGTCCCATGTATGTGTGTGCCCTTATATACACACAGTATGTAACACCTTGTATGGAATAGAAAATATATTATGTGATAAAATCTTACAATATTACGCTTATACGAAGGAAGGGGAATGTGGCAACATGAGATCTGAAATGTTTGGAGAAAGAGCATGAGGACCCATAGACCCCACTGCTTTGTTCAGCAAGTCTATACGGTGTGTCTCCCCTTGGCTGGTCCTTGAATTGGAAGCTGGGGATACAATTAAAAAAAAAAAAAAAGTCCCTGAACTCAAGGAGCTGAACATGGAGAGAAGCATATATGTACCAAATAATTCTACAAAAACTACATAAATCATATTTGTAGTAATATAACAGTAACCTGACACAGGTGAGAATCCTTCTGCATTAGTAGCACATTGGCAATACGGGCAGTTTAATTCCTTTATTAAATAATTTGGATGCGTTTCTCAAGAACATACACCTGGATAAGGTCAGTAGGAAAAAATAAAAAACGGTAGTGTTTGTGATAAAAGGAGAAAATGTAATTTTATTTTTTCTGCATATACAATGCAGTAGCTGCACGAAATTCTAAAGCTGCGTCAGTGAATGTAGTGCCTCAGACCCCGAGAGCATCGGGTGGGCTTCAGCAAGTGGTGTCGTGGCGGGGTCTTCCGTAGGGATTTCATACTGTCCATTAAAATCGCAGGCGTGTTATTAAATCTGCGATGCTCTCTGTCCCTTGCTAAAGTCTGTTCCTCTGTTTCCCTTTTTTATTTCCTTCGTTGGACCAGATTGAAGATCTTCTGCAGAGATAGGACATCTGGGGGCTTAATCTTCACACGTATTTAGCATTAAAATCATGTTGACCTGAATTCTAAATTACTGTTATCTTCCCTGACACACCAAATCCCCTTTTGAGAACTATTTTTTGGTGGTGTGCTGTTCCGAGTGTCCAGATCCTAATTGCATGACCATCAGGAGAGTGATATACAGTATATTTAAAGATCACATGTTGCCGTAAATCTAGGGCACAGTGACGTGGTTTATAAGGCAAATTACTGCTCTATCGGAGCCCTTCAAAGCGATTAAGATTGTTCTTTCTGTTGACTCTTCTTGGCCACTGTAGGTGATGGTAAAAACAAACAAGAGGAAAACAAACAACCAAGTGTGGCTAAAAAATAAGTAGGGACGGAATAAAGAGTTCTTAGATTAAGAGACATGGGAGTCTTCCCTTGATTTTGCTGAATTTACACCGGAAATCAAGAGTCTTTACTGAGGCATTCTGCGCCGCTCCGGCTCTGGACGTGCTGTGCTCTGCGGCTAACACCGGGGAAGGCAGAAGCACCGCCCGACGTGGTGCCCGAGCTGCATAAAGGGTCCAGCCGCCTGCTCTGGCCTCGGTCCCCTGCCGGACGTGCTCCTTCTCGCTGCTCTTCCAAACACTTGCTGCTCACAGAACTCGGATGTGGCTTCCGAGTGGTAAGACTCAAAAGTGAATTCCAGCACCACAGAAAACCACCGGGCATTCGTGTTTGACTTTCATGGAAACTTTCAAGGGACCAGTCATGGCCCCCACACAGATGCAGTACCCGGAACAGAGGATTGCCCACACGGTCTGTAGGATGTTTGCGGTCCCTCTGATCTCGTCGGTCATGACGCACTCAGTGGGACGTCCTGTGTGCTGAAACACACGGTTTTGTTGGAGCCCAGATCCCCGAATGCACGTCGGCCTCCGCCGCAGCGGGCGTCACATTTCCGGATTGCCCACCGTGCTTCTCAGTCAGGTCCTGGCATTTCTGGACTAGGCCTGTGTTAAAATTTGCTGTGGTGCCATCGTGAGCATGTAGGACACAGGAGGCTTCACCCCACGTTGTTACCTATCTAAAAGATAACCCACTTTACAGATTTTCTATTTAGAGACTGATAAATTGTATTTTGCCTTAAAAAGTTTCCTTCACTTAAGGAAAATCCGAAATGGTTTCATGTAATTTTTGTCAATAGGGATTTCTAAATCTGGTTTTTGAAATGAGAAGATGAAACTTAGAAAACAAACTAATGGTAACGGACACTCCAACGTCAGGGGGCGATTGTTAGTTTCAGGTGACTGGTAGGTAAGCTAATACTGTTTCTATTCTATACCACTTGATCAAAGGGGCAAAAAGAGATGATTTCAGTGAACCAAAATAGTAATATTAATATCCGTTCATTAGAAAAATAGGTCTGTGTAAAAATGGTCATGTTGTAAGTTTGTGGCACTAAAACCTCAATCCTCTTTAATTCCTTAGTAACATGTTCCACAAAATTTCTTGATTTCTGTTAATTTTCCATTTCAACTCAAAATGAAAAATTCAATGATAATTGACCATTTCAGTAAGCAATGGACAGGGGCATCTCCGAACGGTGATCAATACTAATGTCCTCTCCGTCCGTTCCCCGGAGCCCCTGCAGAACAACTAATACAATTCGATATTGACGGGGGGCCACGTGCTTCTTATGATGGGCCCAGAGCTCCCATGCAACTGCGCTTCCGGAGTGCACCTACCTCACAAGCTCGGACTCTGACGAAGAGAGTCCCTCACCGGCCAGCTGTGGCCTCAACCCCAGAGCTTTTGCATGACTTGACTTAGCTCTGATCGTCTCGATTCAAATGACATCACGAGACGGATGTTATCATAAGCATGTGATGTTTACACTCAGTTCCCACTCCCAGGGACGGCCACCTGGACACCATTTGGCAATCTGGTTGTGGCCCTAGGTGGCCGGCCTTAGAGAGCTTTCGCAGCCTGGCGTCTGAGGGGAATGGCGTGTTGGTGACATCCTTCAGACACCCGTCCCATGTGCACCCATGTTCTCAGATCCAGCCGGTCCCAAAGGACCCACCACACACAGCCCTGTTGTCTCGGTTCTGTAATGCAGGCCTGCGATCATCAGGGCTCCTGGTAATTTCAGGAGTAAACCAGGTTTCGATGAAGGCCAGTTTCCCGCTGCAAATATTCAACCAATAATTCAGAATTTTGAGCTCTGAGGAAGGTGTGTGCTGACACGCTGTGCAGCTGGATTGGAGTGAGCTTTGCCTCTTTCAACTCTATCTTCTACAGCGGATCCGCCTGCAGTCTGGTTTCCAGGAAGAAGGAAGCCGACATCGTCTCCTTGTGGCCAGTGTGCACTGTCCGTGCAAGTACATTCAACCTACAACTTCCACATCCTTCTGAAGAGTTTCCCTTCCCTGGTTCCCACATAAAAGCTGAATATATATGCAGAAGACACATAGCACGTTCGCTCAGTGCGTGAAAGAGCTTAGAAATGAGCAGAGCTTGATAAATATAAACCCAAACGGCAATAAACGTGTGCACTTCTGCACTTACACATACAGGACTCACATACTTGGAGAAGTAAGCAGTTTATACCTGGGGTTTACCTGGGGTTGGCGTATGCCTGGCATCCAGTGCCAGGACACCTGGGAGGAGATTTGCACCTGACGAGCACGGCCGGATGTCTGTGCATCACTGGCCCTCCATGAGTCTGCATCAGGGAAAGCAGGGCTGCTTTTCAGGAGGCTAACGGGCAGGACAGCTAGCTGCACGCTCATTTTCCAAACCTGGGCTCGCCAGAAGTCAAGTCTCAACGAGAACAAATCCCATCACGGCACTAACGTGAATCCGCAGCATGAGGCGGCTGAGCTCGCGCACACTGCACTGCGTTGGGGCACAGCGCACGCCCTTCCATCCCACTGGAGAAGCAGATGCACAAGGATTGACACGGTTGCTTCTTAATCCGGGAGAGCCCTTTGGTCCCACTCACCCAGGACACGGAGCCGGGGCTGTGACTGTAGGAAAATTTCACGTAAAGAATGATTAACTGTACGAGGAGGTCGGGGTGACTAGGTGGAAGCTGGGGAACAGGAAAGAGAAGGCCAGAGAAGGTGGGGATGGTAAGTGTGGGCAGCGGCCGCCCCCCAGGGCTGAGACCGAGCTGCCTCCGGGCCACGGAAGGAGGTGGAGGGGGACTCACTGGTGGACGGAGTCGCTGGGGTGCCCTGCTGGCAGGACGTGCTAGAAACTCCCCATCCCACACGGGTGGAAAGCCGCCCGCCACACGTTGCCATCCTGAGTGCCGGGCGGGGGACCCGGCCACGGGAGACCCTTCACTGCAAGACGGCTGGAAGCAGGTGCCGGGGACACGGAGGCCGGAGGTGACTGCACACACTGGCCTGAACGCGGAAGCCCGGGGACCCAGCAGGAAGGAAGCCTCTTCTGCCCACGGTGTCTTTCCAGCAGCTTCTACTGAACTTTGTGCCAACTGGCAAAGGAAAACTATCTTAGCTCCCCCGTCCCCCACATTTACCCAGAGCAGCTAGTGAGAGTGGGTTTGGAGCAGAGAAGCAGAAGACGGGTAACTGCCACTAACAATAAATATAAAATGCTCATCACTCTTTGTGCCCAAGCCTCCATGATGTAACTGAAATCTTCCACTAACGAGCCTTCAGTGAGCACCTACTCTGGGTCACACACCAAGCTGGGCCTTGAGGACAGGGGGTGGGTGGGAGCTCATGCCCTCTGCCGCTCGGAGGCTATGCAGGGCAACGATCTGGAACATGCAGCCCAGCCATCACTGGGGAAATACTGGTGGGGACTCATCGCATGAGGAGAAAGACGGGGTCCATGAGGGGCAGCCAAGACTTCTAGGACAAGCCATGTCCAAGCTGGGAAAGAAGCAGAAATAGGGCACCCCTGGGCACGGGGTAGGAAGACAAGGCCGTGGGGACTGCTGGAGCAGCTGCCCAGAGTCGGGGAGCAGGTGATGGGTTCCAGGCACCGAGGCGCCAGGCAGGTGGGCAAGGCAGAGGCCACTGACACGTCAGGCCTGAGGTCCTTGTCAGGAACAAAAAAGACGTTGCCGCCACGATGCTATTTACAGCCCCTGCTTCTAGGCCAACCACAAGGAAACAGCTTCCACGCTAAGAACTGGAAGGATGGCATGACGGAAATACTGGACGCGCCGAATTTCTCCGCTTGCACCCGCTCGCCGTGCTCCGTGGCCTCGGGCCGCTCACCTGTCCTTTGCCGGCAGCATCGGAGTATAGTAGAGCCGCTCTTTCTCTCCCCAGACGGGCACGCAGGATCGGTGCTTAGCACCTTGAATGGCTGTGTTTTCGGTGAAAGGCTGGGTTCCACATGGTTATACATTTTATGTATTTATTTTTTATGTCTTTACTGGTCGTAATTTTTTAAAGTTAAAAAAATGTGGATATCACATAGTCCAGCATCATAGATTTAGGGAACTTCTATTTTCAACTTCAGAAGTGTTTCACACCGAGCTGCTGACTTTTCCTTGAGAACCCGGCGTTGTAAACGTATGTCGTGTGTGCACCCGTCTTTACCGGGATGAAGATCTCCATCAGCCAGCCCCACAGAACTTTCTGCAGCAGTGGGAAAGTCCAGAACTGTTGTCCCCTACTGCTTACCCAAAGAGAAACTCTGTCAGCATGTCTTCTCCATCGATGCCTCCTAGACTCCTTTGGAAAGGGTTGGTGTGCAGGCGCACCCGTAACACGTCCCTGACCACCATTCACAGAACTGAGTGTGCAGCCAGCACGTGAATTCTCTAGCTTTATTAGAATCTGGGAATATAGAATTTTGAGTAGACATTCCCTTATTTTCCAACCATTTACTCAAAAACTATGCCTTTTGAGTGCTTGTTTTGTTTCTAGAATTGGCTATGCCTTAAATTTTTACATAAAGGAAATCTTCATCAATTTATTTTTGATTAATGAGTTTCCTTATTAGTTTTGGTTAGGAAAACAATGCTGATCTCTTAAAGAATAAAGAGATAGGCGATTGCTCTTACCGGACAGCGGTGAGAATGATATGGCCTCTCTCGGTGGGGTGGAAGTGTGTGGTCGAGCCTGCTGCCGTCTTCAGGATGACTGCGGTCTCTGACCAGCTCTCAGCCCACCCAGCCTTAGATTTTTTGGCCTTGCCCATGGGCCTCAGTCATTCGTGTGTCTGTGCTTGAGGTCTGAACTCCATGCTTCTGCAATATTTGTTCTTCCACAGCTGACTTCGTAGACCAACACGGACAAGCCTCTGTGCTCTGCTTGCGCGCAGCTTCTTAAACAGTGTGACTCTTTCTGACTGAACCTTTGGGACTCCATCCCGCTCCTTCCATATTGATGATGATCGCCTTGTGACTGACGGAAGAAAACTCATCCGCACATGATCCATCTTGGTTTTCTCTGTTGGAAATCTGTTTAGAAACTGGGAGGAAGATTTAGGGAGCTGGTTTTTCTTAAACAAAAAGTGAGAATATCACTGATTATTCTAAGTTCTCTCCAGAATTAAAATACCAAATGGACATTGGTTTCCCTTGTGGACGGGGTCATTTGGGTTTAATGCACCTGAGGCGCACAGTGATGTGGTTCCCCTTGCACAACGGTGAGGGCGCTGTCCCCACACTTCTCAGTGCACCTCCCCAGGATGCAACCGTGTGTTGCATCTACCTATGAAAGACTCCTTTACAGAGAAAATGTCCATTTTCTTTCTTCGATGCAGAGGTGTAATAAAAACACATTATAATCTGAACTCTTCACTGGGCCGTACAATACTGGAACAAACTTAGGGGTGATCCTAACAGAGATGCTAGCTAGCCAGCCGAATAACGCAGAATGCAAGATCCTAACTGAGTTTATGTTGTACTTAACCAAAATTTGTTTCCATTTGAATTCTTATCGGTGGCAACTTTGCTAATGAATTGTTTTGAATCATTTTTTTCTTCCCTGTATCTTATAACGTCCCAGCATTGTAACCATCTCAAATTATATAAAAATATTTCTGTCGTTATTCAGATTTAATCCAACATAGAATCCAAGACGATTCAAATACATGATGTCCAGTATCTGTAGATCTGTGTCTGTTTATTTCCATAGCTCTGCATATTTATATCTCAATTTATCTATATCTGTATGACTCTGGATATATTTTGGTTTTAGTAGAGTGGTTAAAGTTGACACAAAGCACTTGATAAATTTTCTGAAATCTATTTCTAAATCCAGATGTATGCAACAAATTTAGTATTTTATTATTTCATAAGTTCCAATACCATTCCATGACATATTTTTACTCAGTTATTTCATACTAATCTGCATCATTAAGTCTTTATTTTTGAGTTTGGATTTTTGTTTGTTTGCTTGTTTCCAATCTCAACTTTAGTCAGCTCAGCTGTGTTCTCTTCTTTCTCAACTGACGAAATACGATCCCCAAAACAAAGTAAAGAAAAGGTCAACACTTGTGACTTTTGGGTCCATCTTCCGAAAGAGCTAAATATCTACCTTCAAGGACACAGCCTTAGGTAGCTTGTGGAGTATAGCTATGGGAAGGGGATGAAATAAACTGAGTTTTTAAGGAGCGCTTGGCAAGTGTTGGGGGTGCATGACCTCCCCAGCCCTCCCATCAACCCACAGCTTGCAGTGTGTTGACACTCTGCCCGCAGTGTAAGGTTTGTGTTCCTGCTGTGGCAAGTTGCAAAGCAGCGTTGTCAGTCCACTACTGTTTCATGTGTTTGTCCTTCAATCTGCATTTTGATTCATTTCAGTTAGCTTACTGATGACTTCATTAATGATGTAAGTACTATTTCCAGAGAAGTCATGATCTATTAGAGAAGTGAGCAGACTATGAGATTAAACATGATAAATCTATGTGTACAAGATATTCAGTGAGGATCCAAGGAATGGCCATTCTTTCAGGTTGAGCCTGCAGATGGAAATGACCACTGTGCTATGTCCAAAGGAAAACTCTGAGTTGTTCACTTGAAGAAGGGAGATGTTAAGGCAGGTAAGAGAGACAGGAAGGGAACATCTTCCCACAGAATCCAAATTATACACCTAGAAGTGAAGAAAATCATGGTGTGTCAAGAAATCACAAAGAGGTTATAGTTATTGTAACATAAAATGAAAGTTAAGAGCAGAAAATGAAAGACATGTGAATGGAGAAGACATCATGGACTGAACAATGTCTCACCTTGATCATGGGTAGACCAATTTATGTACAATCTTGACCATGGGTAGATTAATTCATGTCGGTTCTTAACTAAGGGTGGACTACTTCATGTCTGATCTTGATCATAAGTGCACAAATTCATGTCTGATCTTGAGCATGGGGGAACTGATTCCCATATGATCTTAACCATGGATGGACCACTTCATGTCCAATCTTGATCATGGGTGGATTAATTCATGTCTGATCTTGACCATGGGGGGACTAGTTCATGTCTGATCTTGACCAAGGGTTGACTACTTTATGTCTGATCCTGACCATGGGCAAAGCAATTCACATATGATCTTGACCATGGGTGGGCTGATACATGTCTGATATTGTCCATGGATGAACTGATTCACATTGGATCTTGATCATGGGTGTGTGCTTTCACTTGTAAGAATCAGGGAGCCTTGGAGAGCAACTGTAGAGTGAGATGACAGATTCTCATTTAGGTGAATTCTCCTGGCTAGTTGGGAGCTGTTTTAGGAATCCCTTAGTTGATAATGGCTTAAGCAGTGGAGGTACCCTTGGAAGAGAAAGAACAAGACAGACAGGTTAAAAATTCAGAAAGTAAATTCTGGAGGATTTAGTTACTAACTGGCAATTTTTAAAAATTGGTTATAGATGTCAGTTTTCAAGTTTGAGGGAATGGGTAGATCATAGAAGTGTAGCGGAGGGTAAGACAAATAGAGTGATAAGGAACACACTGCAGGGAAAATATATGTTCAGATTGAGTTTGTTGAATTTGAAGTAGTTATAAGTATCTAGATGACAGTGACAAGACATTGGGTAAGCGGAGGAGTCTGACTTGTGAAGGAGGGTCTGGGCTGAGTTTGTGAACAAAAACTGGGGAAGACAGACCCCATTGGGTGGGTGAGTGGAAAAGCTTATCCCAGGAAAGCATCCACTAAGGGAGGTCAACAGTCAGGAGAAGTGATAGGAAAAGTTCCAGTAAACCCAAGGTCCAAAAAGTAGAGTTACAATGAAATACAGTCAATATCTCAGGCCATAGATGGTGAGGTAGGAAAATAATGCAAAATGGCATTCCAGAACCAACCATTAGAGGGTAATGGACCAACATGGTAGAAAAAACTTCAGCCAGGTGGTGGAGTTGGAGTGACAGGACGGGTGACAGGATGCCGAGAAATAAATAAGCCATCTTCATAGTGCAGGAGAGCTCAGGCCTGGAGAGGTTTTGCCACAAAAGGAGGAGAGAGATGGCCAGGTGGAACACTGTGCACTGTGCAGGAGAGTTTTCTCTGGGTGTGGATGGAGATCTCAACATGTGGATGGAAGTCAGAAGGGAAGGGAATATTGATCACACACTTGAGAGTTTTAAAGAGATCCTTCTCGAGGCCTGAGTTTGGAAGCCATGAGATGAAGGGCAAAGCCTGCAGGAAGGTAAGACATTTATGCCTGAGCCCGGGGGAATGAGGTGAATGCTACAGATACCGGTGCGGTTGCTGGGCGGACACGGTGGGTTCCCTTCCTTCAATTAAGTAAAAGGAAAATTGTTTTCCAAAAATGAGTGAAGGAGCAGCTGTGTAAGGGGCTTCTGGAAAGTGCTGAAACTCAGATTATTCTGGAGAAGAATGGGTTAGCTAACCAAGCAAGGACAATGAAAGGGCTGAGGGTAAAAGTGAAAGCTCACAGACGCGGATGATCCAACTCACAGGTGATACAGACGGTGCCTGGCTGATGGTGTTCTCCAGGAGTAGGCTGTTCCGCTGCCGGCGGGATGGAATTGGGGCCCTCCAGAAGAGGATGCCCTAATTCCTCAGTGTGTTGAATCACTACGCTTGGGAATAGATTATGTTATAAGGCAAAAGGGATTTTCACTTATATAGAGGTTACAGATAATTGGGGATATTATCAATTGACCTTACAATAGCATATTATCCTGAATTATGCAGGTGGGCTCAATGAAACCCCACAAGCTCTAAAGGAGAGACAGAAAAGAAAGTCAGAATGGTGCAGCAGAAGACGAAACCAGAGAGATTTGAGGCATATGACAGACTGGACACTGGCTTCAAGGGGAAGGATCCCACAGACAAGGAATACAGAGGCACGGGAAGCTGCAGACGGACCATAGTTTCACAACCACAGGGCAGCAAATACGTCCCACAACCTGAATAAGCCCAGAAGCAGATCCCCCCTCCAGATATGTGTCCAGTCTGGGTGGTACTGGGACTTTGGTCTTGTGAGAGCCTGGGCAGGGCTGTCCTCCATGCTGGACCTCTGACTTGCAGAAGCTGTAAGATAGTAAACATGCTGTTTTGTAGTGCTAAGTTGGTAGTGATTTGTTACAGCAGCAATAGGAAACTAATACAATCCCTTTTGTGGAAATAAGTGACAATTATGTTCCTATTGTATTAAAGTTTTTTGGGTGGGTTCAAAGGACAAACAGGTCTACGTAAATTGAGGGTGCCATTGAATGTGGTGAGAAAACTCAAACTGTGGTCTGGGTCACGGAGCGAGAAAAGCTGTGGCCACCTCAGGAGATGGGTGTCTCGGGGCACTGAAAACCTGGTCTAGTGGCATCTAGATCATCTTTCCTCCAAATCCAACTCTGATTTGAAAATAGTCATTGACTCTCAGTTTTCACAAAATAATGTTTCCTTGATTTATTCAGACACAAAATGTCTTTTAATATTTGCTTTTTCAACTATCTTATTGACAGCTCAGTGGCTACACCCCATATTAACCTTCTGCCAGCCAAGGCAGCTGTGCTGGGGAGAAAGAATATTTTCTCCTAAATCTTTCCTCCTCTAGAATGGTGCCATGGGTGCATGTGTATGCCTCGGTGCCTTGGTGGCAGGACGTATTTTAGGCTCAGACATATGACGCAATTGGGGCATGGGTATATTGACCAATACATATGGCCCGGGGCTGGAGATGTGAACCGGCACTTGGGCCTGCCTTCTTGAACTTCCGCTTTTGCCATTTAATGAAATGCTTGGACAGCCACTGCCACTGCCCTCCAGACATGGGGTCCAGGACATGGCAAAGCCATACTTACTGGGTTTCTTCATCCCTGGGATCACGGACTTCCCAGCCTCCAGAACCGTGGGACTGTTGTTCATAGTCTACCCAGCTTATGGCATTTTGTTGTAACAGCCCAAACACACTGAGACTCCTCCTCTGTGAATAGACGATTTTCTTCATCTAGAAAAGTCTTAGCATTCTTCATGTTACAGACGACATCTCTTATTACCCTCTTGAAAGCCATTTCATCCCCAGAATCCAAAGAAAATGCCTCCAACGGCATATTTTGTTTCTACTATAGAATTAATCCTTACACATTATCTAATTTGACCATGAAACAGATTCTGCGGGGATAAGTGGGGGAAACACCATTACCTCGACTTTGTAAATAATGAGAAAATCAGTGCTCACACAAGTCGAGCCACTAAATCCTACTGACACAGCGCATTGGGAACATAGATGCAGGCTCAGTCCAGAAGGTAGCATCTCTTTGCTGGGTGTCCGCACACATTATGGAGTCTCTGCAGCCAGATCATAAGCTCCTAGAAGGCTCAGCCTAAATATGCTTGTTTCTCATAATATTCAGCCTACAGCTTGCATAGAGCAGATATTTATTAGGTGCTCATTTACTGAGATAACATGAATGAAAGTTAATTTAATTAGATGCAAATAGCTCGGCAGAGTCTTTTCATCATGCCCACTCAATGCAAGCTCTAGGACACGGTTCTCTCCACTCGGCTTACAAATATTGAACCTTGATTTTTCTCCTTCCTGACAGAAGCACTCCCAGTGTCCCCTGGAAAGGGTTTGCTTCAGATCTCCACGAAGCCGTACCATTACCACCAATGAAGAGGCTGAGGCTTGGGTGCTTTTAGTCTACCTGCTTTCCATACTGTATTAAGTAGCTAGATGAATCGTAATCAGTCACTATTATGTGCTGTCGTGTGAATTCCTCATCTGGATTTCAAGTACTTGGTGGGGGCTCAATAGCTATTACCTGTTGGCTGACAGACTGACCTGCTGACATTACTTAGCTTAGAATCGTGAGTTGTAGGGACTACAGAAAAATTTTTCCTCTGAGATGTTGTGCTATGCGGAGAAATAAGAAACAACCCCCCCCCCGCGAGCACTAAACCATATCAGGGTTCACTGATATTACATCTATTTGTGTCAGAAAGTGCCCCATTTGTCCTCAGTTTCTTTTACTTACAGTTTTATTGAGATATTGTTCATATCCCATAAAATTCCCCACTTACAGTGTACGGCTCAGCGACTGTCAGTACACTCACAGAGTTGGGCAACCATTACCAATATCTAATTCCAGAACATTTTCATCACCCCAAAGAGGCATTGTCTGTTAACTGTCACTCTTCATTTCCACCCCCTGTTGCCCCGGGCAGCCACTAATCTACTTTCTGTCTCTATGATTTGCCTATTCTGGACATCTCACATCCACAGAACTGCACACTCTGTGGCCTTTCCTGTCTGTTTTTGCTCACTTAGCAGCACGTTCAAGGTTCATCCAGACTGTAGCTTGCTCTGTTGCTGGGAGACATTCCATTGTGCGGCGTACTGGATGTTGTTTATTCTCAGTGGATGGACGTCTCAGCCTCGTGTTGACACTGTTATTATGAATAACGCCCCCAGGAACGCGCGTCTGTACACAAGACTTTGTGTGCTGGTATGTTTTCACCCCCCTTGATTACGTGCCTGGAAGTGGAGCTGATCCCTGAACGACACTCTGTTCAGCATTTTGAGAAACTGCCTTTTCCCAAGTCGTTGGGTTAATTTCCACGTGTATGAGGATTCTTAGTTGCTTTTAGACTCTGGCTTCATCGGTGTTCTTTGGCAATCACATATTTTGTTTGTTGACTATTAAGTTAAGAATTTGCTTTCCTGAAAACCATGATGGGGGAGAGAGGTCATGAAAATTCTCCAAAATCCCTGTGGAATCCAATGGTGGTGATTAGATTTGCCCATTTATTTACGAATTTGGAGTAAATACATTAATGGCAAAGAGCAAGACAACCTCTGAAGTCCATGTGTCTGCGTGGCTACTCTGTTCCAATTCTGAATGCAACCGTCTCCAGCTTCTGAGATAGTTAGTATGGCAGGAACAACATGGGGTGTGCACTGCGAGAAGCTTTATTTAGTGAATTCCTCTTCCTGGAAAAAACATGTCAAGAAAAACCATCAGAATCATTTTTGCAGGCCTTTTGAGGTTCCAGATACTACATTTGAAAATTGATTTAGTTGCCCTTGTTAATTACAGAACCACTTCCCTGAGAATGTGGAGGAAGTGACAGCATGTCCGGAGGTCACATCCGCTCACTGACATCTGAACAATAAAAAGGGCTGATGGCCAAAACAGCTGGGCATAAAAAGAATAAAATCGTCTAGAGATTCTGTGATAGGATTCTTTGCTGGCAAACACCTATGGAGATAAATGATTTAAAGGACCATCTACTAGATGGCCTAGACCTACTAGATCTCTTATATAAATTGCATTTCAGGCCAACATCTCTCAATCCTGTACATTTCACTTTCTTAAAGAAAGTGAACATATGTCACATGGCAGGATGAATTTGACGGCAGTGTCAAATTTAATTATTCAGTTAGATGAAGCCGGCCATTGATGGTAAAGTGAGAGAGAGAGAAAGAGAAGACATGTGTATACAAAAGGCATTTAAATGCTGAGAAGAGTAATCTCAAGGAGAACGAATAATCAGATACACCAGCACCCTTCAGATGGGTCTCTAGGACCTGGTAGATTTCTAAATTCAATTCAGGAAATCCAGGTTGGTGAGAAATCTCAGTGGTGGCCAGTTTCATTTCCTTATCAAGATTCTTAAGGATATAATGATATTTGATGAGCCCATCGGGACCCCCCGGGACCAAAGTTTTCCAGGAAATGGGAAATGTTAGAGCAAGTACTGCTCACCTCTCCTTGCCTTCCATTCTGTGTCTTTTAAAGGAAGGGTTGCCTCTTCCCCACTCTTACTCTTTTCAACTCGTGGCTCTGCAGGGTGCTTCCTGCCACAGACCTGAGCCCATCCTGATAGGCAACATGGAACTCCTGAATCTGTATTCATGTAAATGAGTTCTTCCTGGCATGGCTGACCCTATTTCTCAGTAAATAGAATGTATCCCTCCCCCTTATTTTTCCTTGCAGGCACACAGAATGCAAGAGACACACATTTTGCTGCATTTGCCCGTCATGGGAAGCAGCACTCCTTTCCCTCCTCCTGGCTGGCAGGGCTCTCTGTTCAATGAAAGAGACAACAGCAATTCACAGAGAAAGCAGAATTCCCTTCCAGAACTTGGAGACAGAGCTTACAGATCGCTCTGTCAAGCCTAGCCCAGTCTGGCAGGTTCTTCTTGACTCAGAAGAGGCAGGAAGGTAACATTTGATCTAATACTTTCTTAAGAATCCTGAGTGAATAAAGTGGTGTTGAGAGAAAGTTCCCAGATATGGATTACCTATAAAAAGAATAAAAGGAATGAACATTGAAGATTTTTCATCACCGTAAACAAATAATTTGTGATCGCTCTACACTCCAACCACAAATAGGACCAGGAATTAGAAGTGCCCCTAGCTGACCGGCATATACATATATCATTGGTCTGGTGTAATGAAGATTACCTGATAAAGATCACAATATGACAGTTTTCCTTTTGCATTCGCTGCTGAACAGCCAGAAACGGTTTCTGCGGCCGGCCAGCTATCGATCCAGCGCTCCCTTGTCAGTGATGCAGTTAATGGGAATTCCACAGGCAAATAAAAGCTACATTTTGTCTTCATTTTCATCTGAAATATGAGCTGGTCCTTTGTACTCTAGACAGTCATTTATTACTCATTTTCCTTTATTGATGTTTATGAGCTGAAGCATAAAATGATTCTCCAATGCAGTCTAACTCAGGCAGCAGTGGACACCGGGCCGTGATTGCTGACGCCCCATCCGCGGCATCAAGTCCATGAATCAAGGTTTGCTTTTCATTGGTCTTGGAGGCAGCACACAGTGGAGACTATCCTTAAAAAGCCGCCGAACTGGAGCTGGAGAAATATGTCCATTTATCTTCATAGGTAGCGAGGGGCAGGGGAAGAAAGCCCCCATCGCTAACGGCACCCAGGCCGCAGCAAAGGGCGTCTCGGTCCTTGACTTCTGGGGGCTGGCTTTTCTACTGTGTGGGGGAACGTCTCCTAAATTGGTTTATTATTTTTAAAACATTTGGAGGTGAATTATTACGGTGAAAATCTTTCAGGGAAATTAGGAGTCCGGGAAAGCACAGGTGGACGTGTGGTCAGACCCAGCCCACGCAGCCCCACACAGCGCGGAGGGCAGCCCGGTCACTCAATTCATTCGTGAAATGGTAAGAACAATCAATACTGCGGAGAAGTATTTTTTTTATATGCAGTTATTAACTCATAACCTACAGTATATCTCAGCTCATTTCGACAGCAGCTGAGGTCTCCCCCTGCCCCTGGAGACCCCTGCAGGTCCCATTATGAGAATCGTAAATAATATGTGCTAATGAGATATGAATTGATCACGTTGGGAAAGCTGACATTTTCATTCATCATTCTAAATGATGTTTAACAATGGATTACCAGCCAGTAATTCCTCTGATATGAGATTAAATAAAATAGCCGGCTGTTTCGGCAGGCTAGCTCAAGGAGATGGCAATAAATCTGCTCAATTACTGTATTACCGACCCGTTTTTCACGGCTAAGGATATTATTATTTCATTTACGCTTGTTCATGCATCATAGATTATTTTATTCCAGGCAGTCGATGGGAGAAAGCACAGCGTTTGATTCACTGAGCCACGCGGCAGCGGGCTTCACCCGGTACAGTAAGTGCCCCTCCGTGGGCCCCAAACGCACCCGGGAGAGGCCGCCCGGCTGCCCCAGGCAGAGCGGGTGGGCGAGCCACAGCTCAGAAAGACGCATTTTGCTTTTCAACCTAATTTTCTTTACTTATCTGAAAAGTCTCCACCAAAGGATACCGCCTAAGAAACTGATCGATCGAAACGCGATTATTAGACCCGTAAGATGATTTGGTCTTCCTCTCAATCCTGTAGCAGATTGAGAATTAGGTCACAGAGACTATTCCTTGGCCTGGCGAATTAGATTAGCCGCCACGGCCGTACAGAGGGTGGCTGGGCCCCTCGTGCCGAACACACAGACAACACGCACACTTTATTGATGAGAAAACTGCATCGGCAGGAAGCATCTCCCCGGCGTTCCCGGGGTCACTCATCATGGCTAACAGCTGTAATCAAGTTCTGGGCCTGAGCTCAACGCCTGTCTGTGACGGCAAATGAAAGCAGGAAGAAGTACCTTTAAACGAAGAGCTCCTCCGCCCATCCCATGGGCCGTGACCACCTACGTATTGATTGACTTAATGACGTCGGGATGGGCACCTGCTGAGGCTGGGCACCTGGACGAGAGGCCCCGTGTGACAGTGGCCTGAGGGGCAGCTGCAACAGAAGGCAGCCGCCTGCCCTGGCTCCCCGGGCTCGCTCCAGCAAGGCGAGGAGCGGCAGCCGGTCCTCCACTGGGCACAGGTCCACGGCCGGACTCAGAGCCACTCACACCCACACCTCGTGCCTCCTGTTTCAGGAATTCTTCACTGACACGGAGGCTTGAGATGCCAGCTGGGACCACCAGCGCCTGCGAGGCCCGGAAGTGGAGATGGGCGCCACACCATGGACAGCTGCTGGTCAGGTTCCTCCCTCTTCTCACTGCAGACTGCTCTAGGCAAACCCTCTGTGTCTCCCCAAGAGGCAGCCAAGCAGGTCTGAAAAAGGAGAGGCCGGGTGCGCAACGCACACTCCTATTTCCTCTCCCTCCTCCCTACCCTCATCACTCCTATTCACGGGGACTGCACCCCTGCAGAAGCCACCGCAGCCAGGAAGCCTTGGTCTGGCTCTGGTTTCTGGGGAATTCAGGCTGACAGCAAGTGTGACCCCAGAATTAGACTTCAGAGGACATGGTGGTCTGGGTTATTCTGTGATCTGGCAGTGACCAAGAGTGCGCAGCGGGTTCTAGTCGGTGGTGGCAGCCTCTATGAGGCTGCAGTCCGGTCATTTCTAAAGATGCTGCTGCCTAATTCTGGGTTGTGTCCGACAGGTGTGATGCGTGCTGTGGCCTGGGATGGGCTGCTGATTGTTACGGGATGAAGGATTGTGGAAAGGACGGGCTCTGGACTGCTTGGCAAACCAAACAATAGGCTCAAGGGAGCCCAGTCCTACTCCGACATTCTGTGACAGCCAGCTGGAGACCTCACTGCAGTGTCCCAGGAGACCCTGACTCCAGCAACAGCAGGAGGACTGGTGTGAACATGGGGGCAGGATGCAGCCAGAGTCCTGCTGCAGGTGCCGAGGGACAGAATGCACAGGCTTTCCAGTTCTTTATGCAAAGAAAAGTGGGGTGCCCTGACACCTGAGACAGGACGGAGATATGTGAGGGTAAGATCGGAAACTCTGAAGCCCCAAATTCTTCCGAAGCTTCTGAGTTAGGAGCAAAGCCCCCCTTCTCCTGTCTGGTGGAGAGCCACCTTCCCGTGCCTGTGAGCTCTGCAGGTCTCCCCTGTCAGGTGCTTTATAAGACAAAGGTCTCCTCAGGCTTGGGCCGCCCCAAGCTGCCGCAGCCAGACACACGACGAGGGAAGTCATGTTTCAGCACAGTCCATGCCAGAAAACATTGTCTGTGTTCGAAGAGGAGGCAGCTTGCCTGCAGGAGTGAGCCCACAAAATGTCCCTGGCTCAGAGGCAGGCCCAGCGTTCTTAAGAGAACAGTAACCAGTTTTGTTCTGACCAGTGCTCACGGGACCGAGAGAAGACTTGCCCTCATTGTCTGCACCAAGATGAAATGAGGTTGCACGTAAACTATTTTAAGAGGGTAAATACGTACATACGATAAATCATATTGCGTACACCAACTTGGCAATGTTCACGATAGATATTTTCATGTTGAATTATCTGCAAGGAAAACAAGGTTCAGGATGGTAAAATATCTGCCCAAATTCACCAGAATAACACACAGCAGCGTTGGAGTTCTGACCACTGCGTTTCCCCTTTTTCTCTTTTGAACTATTTACATTCATTTTACGAACCAGGATCGCTCGCACAGGCTGCTGCTTCTCTGTGAGGACCATTTAGTCACATGAAAATATCCCGTAAGTAGTAGCTGTATTAGTATCTCCCAGCCGCAAGAAAAATGGAAAATGACAAAGAACTAAAAGAAAATTATTATTTTTCCAGATTAATATGTATTTGATTACTTATAAAAGCATCAATATAAATTTGAAAGATGTAATTGGTATGTATACACAACATGTATTTAGATAGAAACAACAATTTTCACTTATTTTTATAGAGGCTTGTCCCAGGGTTCTCAAAGAAACAAAGCCAAGGGATGTATATATATGGAGAGACATTTATTTCTTTTTTTTTTAAGACTGTATTTATTTATTTGAGAGGGGTGGGAGAGAGAAAGAGAGAACATGAGCAGGGGGTAGGGCAGAGGTAGACGGAGAAGCAGACTTTCCACTAAGCAGGGGGCCCTATGCAGGGCTCTATCCCAGGACCCTGAGATCATGATCAGAGCTGAAGGCAGATGCTTAATGACGGAGCTCCCAGGTGCCACTGGACAGATACTTATTGCAAGGAATTGCCTTGTGTGGTTGTGGCAACTGACATGCACCAAGATCCATCACCTGTTAGCTAGAGACCCAGGAGAGCTGGCAGCAGCTGGTGAAGTTGAGTTTCGAGTCTGAAAAGCCCAAGACCAGGAGAGTCAATGGTGTGGTATAGCTCCATTCCAAAGGCCAGCAGTCTTGAGATCCAGGAACAGCGATGTTTCAGCTGGAGTCTACAGATGGAAAAAACAGGTGTCTTAGTTTGAAGATAGTCAGAGGAAGTCCCGTTTACTCGGAGGAAGGTTCAGTCTTTTTGTCCCATTCAGATCTTCACCTGATTCGATGAGGCCCACCACATTAGGAAGAGCAATCTGCTTTACTCCATCTACCAGTTCAAACACTGGTCTTATTCAGAAATGCTCTCACAGATGCACCCAGAATAATGTTGGGCCAAAGTCAGGGCACCCCAGGGGTAGCCTAGTCAAGGTGACATGTAAAATTAGCAATCGTAAGATAAAGGTTTTTGCCAAAATTATTTTGTGCTATCTGGTTCAGAACCAGATTGAGGGATATTAAGTGTACCTGGCAATTCCCATTGCATTCTTTGCTTGTCTTTTACCCAGGGTAACCAGGAATGAAGGAATTACCAGCAGATAGAATCGGACATGATAGTCATTTGTGGGGATGTGGCAGGCGTTTTATATGGATGTGGGTGCACATGTGTGGTGCTGAGTAGGGGAGGTGTATGGTGGATTTATTAACGACCTCCAGTCTCCATCTCTCCTTTGATCTACACCTCATGCAGTGAGACTCTGGAGCTTAAATTGGCAACAGAATTTCTACTGTGATAGGAACTTTAAGGAAGCAAATGAGGAAAATAGACTTCAGTGAAGGTCTTTCTAAGGTGGTGGCAATTGAGATGAAAGCTTAATGAGAAGGAACCAGTATTCAAAGACAGGAACCCTTCTGATTCACGGGAAAACGGGCTATGGGGAACATAGAGGAACACAGCTGTGTTTATCACAACTCCCCCAGGAGTGCAGGGGTGAATCAAACACAAACAGTGGTTTTGCAGAGTGGTGGGATTCTGATAGAACATTATTTTTTGTTCAAGGTGGCAGGGGGTTCTCTTTAGAAACAGCCTTCAGGACTTCTGGGGGAGGCAGCAGTGAACACTGAAGGATGTTCAGAGCCCAAAGCCCCGTCTGAGCAATGGACGGGCACAGGTGGGTGGCTATTGTATGCTTAGCCTCCTAAGATGCACCTATTTTCAAAGAAAAATGTCTTTGGTGATGATCTTGGCATTTGAGAAGTGTCAAGCTACAGTTCCTGAAATTCCTGCTGCTTGGTTTAGGATTGGAAGATGAAAAGGCTACATCTGGACTTCTGGGTAGGGAGATGTTGGGTACAAAAAGACACACAGAATTAGAAAAGAAAATCAGGCCTTAAAGGGCTGGTCTTATTGCTCTTCTCTGAATGCTATAATTTAAAAAGAACACTAACAAACTTGACCATTGTGGAGAACCTCAAAGGTCAGAGGTTAAAGGTCAATGCATTATCAACCAATAAAAGAGGGTCTCAGAGGAAAAGACCTCCAAAAAAAAAAAAACCAAAATCACCTATTTTTTAAAAAAATTTTATTTTTTAATTTATTTTCAGTGTTCCAGAATTCATTGTTTATGCACCTCCATGCAATCCATGCCTTCCTTAATGCCCACCACCAGGTTCACCCAACTCCCACCCTCCTCCCCTGAAAAACCCTCAGTTTCTTTCTCAGAGTCCAGTCTCTCATGGTTCGTCTCCCCCTCTGATTTCCCCCAATTTGCTTCTCCTCTCCGTCTCCCCGTGTCCTCCATGTTATTCCTTATGCTCCACAAGTAAGCGAAACCATATGATCATTGACTCTCTCTGCTTGACTTACTTCACTCAGCATCATCTCCCCCAGTCCTGTCCATGTTGATACAAAAGTTGGGTATTCATCCTTTCTGATGGAGGCATAATACTCCATAGTGTATATGGACCACATCTTCCTTATCCATTTGTGTGAAGGTCATCTTGGCTCTTTCCACAGTTTGGCGACCGTGGCCATTGCTGCTATGAACATTGGGGTACAGATGGCCCTTCTTTTCACTGCATCTGTATCTTTGGGGTAAATACCCAGTAGTGCAATGGCCAAAATCACCTATTTTGATAAGGAAAGATTTGCATACTTTTCTAATAACAAGATTATTTAGAATTAATCGTGGCAGGAGGAAAGCTTTATTCGTTTAGCTAGTCTCACTAAACTCTTCCCAATTAGCCCCCATAATTCTGTGACAAGACCCAGTAGCAGGCTGCAGGCCCTGGGGTAACTTGGGTGTCCCTCAGTCACCTCTCAGAAACACAGCTTCAAGACCCATCCTTCCACATCTGTGTGGTTCCTGTAGTCTTGCGCTGCTTCACCCCTTCCCTGCTGCTCCTGCTTCATGGTGCTACACCCCTTCCCTACCGCCCCCACCCTGTGGCATCCCTACACCATCACCCCTGCCCACCCTGCATTATCCCTACACCATCACCCCTGCCCCAGGCCGCTGCACCCCTACACCATCACCCCTGCCTCACACTGCTGCACACTACCCTACCTATCATGTTGCTAAGTGTGGAAAAACACTGTATATGATTCCACAGCTGTCTTTAGACACGGGATCCTTCTTATCCCTGTCTGTAAAGTTTATGTAGTGAGGAATAAAAAGGGAGGAGGGGACACAGACCTTAGTTACGTGGACTTTCACTCATATAAGTTCTAGCTAATTTTTTAAATTTAAATTCAATTAACCGACATATAGTACCTCATTAGTTTCAGACGTAGAGTTCAGGGATCCGTCAGTCATGCACACACCCAAGAGCTAGCTAACTCTTCTATGGGTTTCAGGTCATGGTGCATACAGGGTGGGGTGCTACAACTTTAATTTATATCGAATGTGAATGGGTCATCTCAAGTATCAGTAACCTATAAAGTAATTTATCATGTTATCACTGTGTACGTTATTGAAATGAGTGGGAAGTCTGATAATCAGAGCCCTCTGCCCCTTGCAAATGCCAACTTGAGAGACAATTCATGAGTGAAAAACGTAGAAAGTAACTTACCCTGGGACACCTGAGGGGCTCCTTCCTTTAACATCCCAGTCTTGGTTTCAGCTCAGATCACGGCCGCAGGGTCATGAGATTGAGCCCCGCATGGGGCCCTGTGCTCAGCAGCGAGTCTGTTTGGGATTTGTTCCCTCTCCTTCTGCCCCTCCTTCTCATGCCCTCACTCTCTATAAAATAAAATAAAATATATTTAAAACAAAAAACAAAACAAACAAACAAACAAAAACAAAAGTAACTTGTCTTAGGAGGATGAGAAAGATCCTTTGTCCTGAGGAAACTCTTGTTTTCAAATCCCAAAGAATGTCTTGAGGTCTATGAAAAAATCGGTGATTGTAGTTTTAAAAACTTCTGCTGAGCAGAAAGAAATGCTCTAATCTAAGCACCTTTTCTTCCTTCTTGAGTCTAACCCACTTGTGATGAGACATGGTCAGTAACAGAAAATTCCCCCCGAGGAGAGCTGTCAGTGTTGGTTGCGTGAACTCATTCTGGGCAGGAAGAGAACGCTCTGCAGCTACTGCTCAGAGAGATGAAAGTGGAGAGAGACTGCATCAGACTCTCGTGCCTGGCTCGGGAACACTGTCCAAGTCCACAGGGCTGGGGGCTGGCCGTGTGACCCCAGGGCTCAGTGCCATGACTTTAATCAACATTACTGTGATTCTGAGGGTGGGGTACTTGGTGTGAACCACGAGCTAAGTTCCAGTATGTAACAACAAACAAGGAAACCTACAATGTGATAAGGTACTGACCCCAAGCTGTATGTCCCATGAGTCAGTCAGGGAAAGTCCATAATTTTCCTATCAGCTGTTCAGAGATCTCTGTGCTCATTAATCAGCAGTCAACTTCTGAAATTAATGAATCCTTTTTTTTTTTAAAATTCTCAAAACCCACACATTTTATTTTTCCTAAGAATTTTACATATTTATTGGAGAGAGAGAGAGACAGCACAAGCAGGAGGGGCAGAGGGACAAGGAGACACTAAAGCAGACTCCCCAATCAGTGTGGAGCCCAACATGGGGCTCTGTCTCACAACCCTGAGATCGTGACCTGAGATGAAACCAAGAGTTGCATGCTTAACCAACTGTATCACCGGGTGCCCCAATACCCACACAGGTGCCCCCAAACCCACACACTCTATATAAGTCTACAAAACATACCTGAGAATGTGGAAACTAAAGCTAGATCTATGCTCCAAAATCATGACGGCACACGTGCCGACTGCCAGCGTAGAGGCTCTACTGTCCGCATGGCCCCCACGCTGGGTGGTAACTCGCCTTTCAGGTGAAGGAATAATATGGCGATGACCACATCAAATAAGTGGATACCGTCACTGAATTTCACTTAACTTTACATCATGAAGTAGCTCCTGTTTTTGCCCCCATCTTGAAGATGGAAGTGGTGGGGACAAGATAACTGGTAATCTAAGATCACATACACCCTGTGAGGTGGAGACAGGATTGGCATCCAAGTGTTTTTGACTCCCAGGCCTGGTGCTTGGTGACGAGCAGCTACAAGCTACTGGAGCTGGGGACTCTCTCAGTTTCCACTCAGGCGTGTCTGAATTCATCTCAAAATCAAGTAGTTCAAATCAAAGCAAACCACAGAGAGTTCATTTAAATCTTTGTGCAAACCAATTGTAAAAATCTACGCAATCAAAGCAATTGAACACTTGCTATATTCAGGTACCCTGCCCCCGGCTACATGCTGAAGAAAATGCTGGTGAGGCCCAGACTGGAGGAAACCGGGTGGGAGGAAGAGACACTTCTGGAAAGGGACCATCACAACCCGCTGTCAAAGGATCTGAGGACGGAAGAACGTGCATCTCGGCTCATCCTGGTCTTTCCTACCTCATGTCCATGGGGCTGGGTGAGGTTCAAGATGGAGAGTGCAGGAAGAATACTGCAGACCAAATGGGGACCATTTGTAAAGGGGGAAGCTGGTGCGTGGCAGAGACTAAATCCAGAAGCAATACAGGAACAAGCTGGTGTTGGCTTCATTCCTTTTGCGCTGTTTGGTGATCCAATGCAGCGAAAAGTCAATGTACAGAAATTAGTGGCTTTCCTATACACTAACAATGAAAATACAGAAAGGGAAATTAGAGAATCGATTCTATTTACTATAGCACCAAGAACCATAAGATATCTGGGAATAAACCTCACCAAAGAGGTAAAGGATCTGTACTCGAGAAACTTCAGAACACTCATGAAGAAATTGAAGAAGACACAAAAAGATGGAAGACCATTCCTTTTGTCTGTACTGTCATTCGCAAATATCTTCTCCCATTCCGTGGGTTGCCTCTTTGTTTTGTTGACTGTTTCCTTTGCTGTGCAGAAGCTTTTGATCTTGATGAAGTCCCAGAAGTTCATTTTTGCTTTTGTTTCCTTTGCCTTTGGAGACATGTCTTGAAAGAAGTTGCTCAGGGGTTTGAAGCAGCGAGGGGGTGGGAGTTGGGGGAACCAGGTGGTGGGTATTATGGAGGGCACGGATTGCATGGAGCACTGGGTGTGGTGCAAAAATAATGAATACTGTTATGCTGAAAATAAAAATAAATTTAAAAAAAGAAAAAAAAAGAAATATCTTTTCTGGATTCCATGGTCTGTTCTGAGGTGCTTTTACATTAGATATGGGTTTAGGTCAAGGTTCATATCTTTGCCTATAGAAGAAGTCAAATTGCTTCAACAACGTTCATTTAAAGGCTATTCTTCCTCCTTTGAATTGCTTTTTTATCTTCATCAACAATCAGTGGGCATATTTGTATGGTTCTCTCCCTGGGCTCCCTATTCTGCTCCACTGATCTGTGTGTCTGTCTTTGAGCCACACCTTCTTGATTGATTCAGCTGTATCGTAAGCCTTGATGTGGAGAAGAACACTTCCTCTCAATTTATTCTTCTTTTGAAAAATGATTTCAGGGGCGCCTGGATGGCTCAGTGGGTTAAAGCCTCTGCCTTCAGCTCTAGTCAGGATCCCAGGCTCCTGGGATCGGGCCCCGCATTGGGCTCTCTGCTCAGCAGGGAGCTTGCCCCCCGCCTGCCGGCCTCTCTGCCTACTTGTGATCTCTCTTTCCCTGTCAACTAAATAAATAAAATCTTAAAAAAAAAGAAAGAAAAAATGATTTCAGCTATTCCAAGGCCTTTTTCTTTACATGTAAATGTTTGAATATGCTTGTGTGTATCTACAAATTACATTGCTTATGTTTTGATAGTAACTGCATTAAATTTGGAGATGAATTTTGGGAGAATTGAGGTCTTTATGAAAACTTTCAGTAGATGAGCACCGTATATCTCTCCGTTTATTCAGGTCTTCTTTTATTTTTTTAGGAATTGTCCTCTGATTTTTCATGTACAGATCCTACCCATGTTTTCATAGATTTACACGAAATACTTTATTTCCTCTGGAGGGTTCTTAAATAGCATCATGCTTTCAACTTTTGTTTCTGCATGTTCATTGTTAGTATAGAAAAAGGCAAGTGATATTTTGTATTGAATTTGTATTTTTCAACTTTGTTGAATGTAGCTCTTGAAAGTTTGTTGTAAATTGTTCGGTTTGTTGTAAATTCTTTAGAATTTTCTACATGAACACTCATGTCTTATGTAAATAGGGTTACTGACTTTCCTTCTTCCTTTCCCATGTATAGAATATTATTTTCCTTGCCCAAACTTGTATTGTCTTGGCTCCAACTTCAGTGCTCTGCTGTGCACCAGTGGGGACAATGGACATCTTTGCCTCACTCCTCTTCTCACAGGGAAAGCATTCAACCTTCCACCACTGTGACATTAGCTGTAGCCTTTTTTGTAGATGTTCTTTAACAAGTTGGAGCAGTTCCCCTGTGCTTCTAGTTTGCTGACTTTTTTTTAAATCATCAGTATGTGTTGAATTTTGTTAAACACTTTCTTTGTGTTGCTTTACATGATTCTGCTAGTTTCATTACTGAATTTTATGTGCGGTTACATTGATGATTTTCAAACATGGCACTGGTCGTCCTGCCGTTGGTGCTGCCTCACACTATGCACACATGCTGCAGTCGCCTAGCTCATATTTTGTTGAGGAATTCTGCGTCTAAGTTCCTGAGATAGGTTTGTCTCCATTTTTTTTGTACTGCCTCGGACCTTTTTTTTTTCCAAGATGATATTGGCTTTATAAAATGAGGTGGGAAGTATGTCTTCTTACTCTGTTTTGACAGATTGATTAAAATTGGTGTTACTTCTTGAAATGTTTGGTAAAGATCTTCAGGGGAACAAGATGGATATTTGTTTTTAAGAGGCTTTTAATTCACATACACATGTCTTTCCTGATTATAGGACTACTCCAGTCACCTATTTCTCTGACTGAGTTCTGGTAATTTGTGGGCTATAAAGAATTGGTCATTTTCTTCTCTGTTGTTGAATTTATGACCATAAAGTTGTTCATAGTAATCTCTTAGTACCTGTCTATCGGCTGCAAGATCTGTAGGACCTTTGTGCCGTTCTTTGGTGATTTGTGTGTGTTCTTTTTTCATATTTGTCAGTTTTGCTAATGATTAGTTGATTTTGTTGATATTTTATTTTTTTCAAAGAGCCAGCATTTTTGTTTTAGGGAATTTTCTACTCTTTGTATTTAATTTCATTAATTCCTACTGTTATCTTTATCCCTTTCTCTGATGGTCGGTGGCTCTCCCCTTGTCATTCCCACTCTGCAGACCACCCAGTGAGGTACAGTTTTGATTGTTGTATTTTTCAGTTCCATAATTTCCAAACGGATCCTTTTTTCAAATGGCATTTCTTTGCTATATTTTTTAAACACTTGAAATATGTTTCAGGACGATATGTAATTGTGTGTTCAAGCCATTTTATGATGAATGCTCTAAAATTCTTACCGGATATTTATAGTGTGTTCTTCACCTCAATGCTGGAGTCAATTGATTTTCTTATCTCAATGATTTTTATCTCTTGATTCTATTTAAATCTTCTGTTTGCATGTATTCTTTTGAGGTCTAGTAGTAGGTCCTGGACTGCTTTTGTGATCTGTACTCCCAGTGACAATTTCATTTCATTGCTGGAGCCCTTTCTGTGTTATTTTGGTCAGCTTCGTTCTCTTGGTGTCAGTGGGACTCCAGATTCCTTGTCAATGGCATCCTGGGCTGTTGCCATCAGATGTCAGGCTCAGAAAACACCAGGCCTGAGTTCTTTTCCGCCCCTGGATGGAGGTCCAGGAGGTCCTGGGCCATTTGGTGCATTGGGTGTCAGCGATGAGGCCACTACTACCCTCTGTGTGGGGGTTGGATCTCCACCTGCACTCTTCTGACCCCGACCCTAGGGCAGATTGGGCCACTACTCCTTGGCTTGGGACAGCTGATGGGTTCTGCTAACACTGCTTCCAGCCCTGTGCGTGGGGCTGGCATGGGGGATAGAGGGAAACCTTGAAGAACTCCAGCAAAGTGGGCTGCTGCTGCCAGCTGGGCATCCGACAGAGCATGTCTCCGTGAGACTTCTGCTGGGGTGCCCCTTTCACAATCATTGGATGGAGGTTTTTCTGTGGTCGACTGTCCGTATCTGTTGGTGTTTCTGAGTGACAGGACTCTCCAGTGCCCACACCAGCATGAAAACAACATCCAGCAAACACACTGCTCCTTTGTTGTCTGAGTCCTGAGGCCCTGGTAGTTTGTTTTCGCTCACCTGTCCTTCTATGATGGTCTGGCGATTATATTCCCAAGGTACTCAGGAGTCTTCAGAGGAGAGGGGCAGGGAAAGGTAAGTCCGTGCTATCTTGTCTCAAAACCTGAGCTTTCTACTTTTAAGTTCAGAATACTTTTCCTTCATCCTGAAGACTTTTCAGTTTTGCATCAGAAGTCAACCAGCTTTAATACCTGTAAGGAGAGAGAGAGAGAGAATGAATTCAAGATGCTAGCCAGGTCCTCTATGTAGAATCAGAGGTTGATGGAGCCAGAGCAAGGGCAGAAGTGCAGGTCTGCTAACCGGTCCATGTTCACGGGGATCGGAAGAGAAGCCCAGCATCCAGCTCAGTGACCCAGGGCGGAGGCAGGGGTGTGGGAGAGCCGAAGTCCACACAGAGCCAGCATGCTCCGTTCTGACACAGGGGTATGGCTTTCCTTTGCAGGAAACATAGGTTTTCCATAGTAAGGGAATTAGAATATCTGCTTGTTAGAGTTCTAGAGGCAACATATTAAAAATAATGATATGAAGTAGTGAAACTGAAAACGTTATGAAATGGTCATGGTTGGATGCCAAAAATCAACGCGTACGAGGAAGCGAAGCTGAAGCAGGGGCAGAGTCATGGGAGATGGAAAGAAAACCAATACTTGCGCAGTGAACTCCAATGGTAATGACGCCTATAAACAATATTTGGGTGACAGGACCATTTTGCATTTTCTTCAAGTAGTGTGACTGCCCTAATGACAGCCATTTTATTTTTCTGAGGTAATTTTTCATGGCAAATTAAGTTTAATCACACCATTTTTACTTTATTTTGATAAGCACACACCTTACCCCAAGACCCGTGGGCTGGCGAGCACCAGTGAAGGCGGAGAAGTCACGCCCACAGCAGCGAGGGCCAAGCTCCTTATTTTCTCTTACTGAGCTCAAAACATGGCCCCAAGTTTAAAGGTCAAGGTGGAGGTCTTGTTGCTGGGGAACAGTCAGTTAAGCCTGAAATCTGTAAGAACTTAGCCAAACGTGGTGCTTGTCTTGACAACAGCAACTCCTTGGTTAGGAACTCCACTCTCGTGCGAGGCTGAGAGAGGGAGAAGAAAGCCCCAGGTCACGCCCTGAAGGCAGTGTTGGTCAGCAATCACTACTGATTCCAAGCCAAATATTTGTCTGCCAGACTGGAGAGGATGGAACATTTATGGATGTCAGATACTTCCAATTACAATAATGGAAAGAACAGGTGACCTAATTAATTAATTAATTAATTTGCAATTGAGAGAGAGCATGAGGGGGTAGTGCAGAGGGAGAGAGAGAGAATCTCCAGCAGAATCCCCGCTGAGCACAGAGCCCAGCATGGGGCCCCATCTCAGGACCCTGAGATCACGACCCGTGCCAAAGTCAAGAGTCCGAGCCTTAACTGACTGAGCCACCAGACGCACAGGGCCGGTCTCCATCAGCCCACCCAGGTACCTCAGTTCGTGTGCGGTGCTGAACGTCTCTAGCACTCTGCTCTAACGTGGACTGCACATTTCCCTGTCTGTAAATTAATTTGGGTAGAATGAGGCAGGTAAAAGTGTGAGGAGCTGTAAGAGTATGCAGCGAACTACTCTAGGACCAGAACAACACTGAAAAGAACACACAAGCTTTAGGCAACACCATCCATGTGGTGCTGAATCTTGAGCACAGAGAGGGTGATTGAATTAGTTAAAGTTAGTCATAAAAATTATTTCTATGTAACTATGTATAAAGCTTGAAAAGAAGGTCTTATTTGAAAAATATGCAGATAACACAGAGAAATCAGAAAGGCAGTTAAACCAAATAGTCTTCAATGTCTCCAAAGCAAAACAGGACCCGGTGTGTTTCCAGAAGCTCTGGTAAAGGACGTTTGCCTCTGGGGGAAGGTCCCCGTCCCCTCCTCCTGAAATACCTGCAGAATGGCAAAGAAGGGAAGCAGGTGCCAAGACGCCACTGACAGAAAGGTGTTTGCTGTTGTGTGATTCCATTTCTTTAAAAAGAATTATGCTTCAAAGACACAGGTTAAAAAGTAAATTGTATTATTTGTATTATTTAACTCAAGAGGGCTTACACCCTTTGTCCCATGACCTTTCTGAACTTATTTGTTTGTTCTAGGAGTTTTTCTCCTTAGTATTCCTGGGTAGACAATCACACCATCTGCACTGGGGATGGTTTTCTTTCTTCCTTTCTGATCTGTATGCTTCCCTCCACCTTTTTTTTTTTTTTTTTTTTTTTAAATTTAACAGACAGAGATCACAAGTAGGCGGAGAGGCAGGCAGAGAGAGGGAGAAGCAGGCTCCCCGCCGAGCAGAGAGCCCGATGCGGGGCTCGATCCCAGGACCCTGGGATCATGACCTGAGCCGAAGGCAGAGGCTTTAACCCACTGAGCCACCCAGGTGCCCAGGCGCCCCTGCTTTTCCTTTCTTTTCACGGACTTAATACACTAGACAGAACTTGCAGCTTTGTGTTGAATAAGATGGTGAGAGCAAACATTCTTGCTTTATAGACCTTTAGAGAAAGCATTCAGTCTTTCTCTGTTATGTATAAGGTTAGCTGTAGGTTTTTGTAGACATTCTATCAAAACGACAAATTTCTCATCTATTCCAATTTATTTGAAGAGTTTTATCATGAACAGGTGTTCAATGACGTCACATGCTTTTTCTTCATCCGTTGATATTATCATGTGATTTTTCTTCATCAGCTGGTTAATATGGTTGATTGCGTTGATGTATTTCCAAATACTGAATCTACCTTGCGTCTCTCAAATCAACCTCATGTGCTCATGGTATATTGCTGAATTGTATTCGATACTTTCTTACAGATTTTTACAACTACACTAGTAAGTATTTTAACTTTCATTTCTTTGTTTCTTTTCTTCCTACTATCTGTGTTTGGGTATCCGAGTGATATGAGCTTCAGAAAATGATTTTGGATTTCTCCTGCCTCTTCTACTTCTCGGAAGAGATTGTGTAGAATTGGTATTAAAATTTCCAACTCTCTTGGTCTGAAGATTTCTCTTTTGGGAACTTGCAAATAGTGAATTTCTTTCCCTCAGTAGGTAGAGGCTGTTTCACTCATCTATTTGGTATTCGGTGAGTTGTAGTTTGTATTTATTGAAGAATTGGCCATGTCATCTGAAGCGAGACATCTATGCTATCGGTTAGGGGTAGAAGTCAGGCTCCTGAGTTGCCCTGAGACCCTTGCTCTGCTCTCGGCTTCCCCTGACCACACTTCGAAGGGAGTGGGGCGCCTTGGCACAGCCAGGGGGCAGCCGTCCAGGCTTCCCCTCGACCGCACATCATAGCAACGGCTCAGCCTACAGAACTTGGGGGTTTGACGACGTCCCAGTGGCTTTTCTGAAAGTTTGATAGTGTCAGACTTGCTGTGCTCCCCCGCCCCCGGTCCCCTCTGAAATGAGGCCCTCAGGAAGCCAGGTTGCTTCTTTGTTTTCTCTGTGCCTGCATTTAGAGCAGACCCTGGGCATGTTCCTTCTGCTTGTCGCAGGCAGTGCAGTCGGACTGGATCCCTCTTGCCCTGTTCAGTGATGCTCAGGGCACATGGCTTCATCTGTCCGACCCTGGCTTCTTAGGCGTGAACCCCACTTGCCCTGGCTCTGAGCCACCCTCCCTCTCAGCATGGCTCGCTCCTACCTCTGAGAAGAGCAGGTGCTAATTATCCAGGTGCCTACTGTTAAAGGAACCGCAGTGGAAATTTCTTTTTACTCTATCAAATGAAACAAAGCTCTCCCAACTTTGCGAGTCATTCCCCATTAAATTCACTTTGTAAGTGTGTGCAGAGTGGGTTCATAAACTGTGCTGACATGACAGTTTTGGTTAAAAGTTGGGAGACAAGAGGTGGGTAACTCGACAGGTCCTCTCTCCAACCCTTGGTTTCATGGTGTTTTCCTGATCAGACCTCTGCGGGTTGTCTGAGCAACACCAACCCCCACCCCCTCCTGGGCATTTAAATCAGAATATGTTGGAGGTGGCATGAGGATGAAACCCTCTCCACCAACCTATAGCTTAGAAATGGAAGTGGATTTCTGCACTCTGCCAACAAATGAGTAGGATGTGGCATATTCCTGCACTTCTGCTATAATTAAATTTAGCATTTCAAAATGGTTAAAATGGAAAAATGTCTTGATGACATGTGTCTATAAAAAAGATGATTGAGAATTTATTTGATCTTATCATTTGGATCCCCTCCACAAAACAATGAAAAAGCCACGGTCTCATACCTCCTGCAGGAAACTCAGCGGGGCCGTGTGTGCCAGGTGCCTTGCTGTTAGGCTGGGGGCACGTCCTGAGGCACCCTTGGTCCTCCCAGACTCGGTCTTCCAGAAGCCCGACGTTGGCACTGTTGGAGGTGGCAGGTGATCAGCCCTGTCCGATGAGGTGCTGACTTGCACGTAGGCGAGCCCTTAGTCTTACTGCTTTGTTTCTCTGAGAGAAGATGCTGCGGCTGGATTTTGCACGGAGGAACTGGTGCCATTAGTGGAGGCTCCCGTCTTCCATAAACCAGAGAGGGCTGGGAGCAGGCAGCGGTGATGTGTCCCAGCAACACCACAGGCCCTGCCATGGGTTCCCGCCCACCCTGGGGCGGGCTTCCAAGGGACTGGAGGGCCTCCTCCGTCTTGCAGGTGAGGGGCTCAGACTCAAATGTCCCTTGATAGAGTAAGAGCAACCCGATTGCTCTGGTCACCAACAGTCCGACTGGTCGGGGGTAACCGGTGACGTCGCGCTGATGCTGCCAGGCCAGCCTCGCCCCCGACACGGTCCAGATCTCGCTTCCCTCCCGTCCGCAGGGCTCGCGTGCCGACCGCCTCCACAGTCCCGCTCCCTCCCGGGGGGGCGCGATTTAGTGCGTCGCCCCCGCCCCGCTGGCCTGTACATGGGGGCGCGGAGGGTTAAGGGCGCGCAGGGCCCGAGGCGCCCCGGGCAGTGTCCTCGCGCGGGTGCCGAGTTTCCCGCAGCACCCGCGCGTCTCCATGGTCGGGTTAGTACGCGGGCGATGGGCACTGCCGGGTCCGCTGTCTGTATCCTAATGAGGGGATGTCAGACTGGGAAGCCTGAAATCGATTCTGCAGCCCTTAGGGGTCCTCCAAGGTCCCCCCAGGGTGGGCGCCCCAGGCCGGACGAGATGCTCATCCCCGCCGCGGGGCCGGGAGGGCAAAGGAGACTCGCAGATGCCGTCGAAGAGGATCATTGCGTCCCCCGCGTCCTGTGGTTTTAATTAAAACCCAAAACTGTCTGTTCATCTATTTAAACAAAAAATAAACAGAGAGAGAGAGAAAATTTGGATTCCTGATTCTGATATCTGTGCTTTCTTCCAGGCGGCCCCATGCTCGCTTCGGGGTTCGCTGGAATAAATTCGCACACACACGCACACGCACATTCACACACTCACATGTTCACACACACACACACACGCACACACTGACACACTCACACATCCTCACACACTCACACATACACATACAAACATCACACACACACTCACACATATTCAGGGTGAAAAATTAAACCTAGTGTGCAAGGACGGAGCCCTGTCCTGCATTCCTGTTTCTGTCGCGACAGCACGGCGGCAGCCAAGCAGGGCAGGCGAGGCAGGAGCTGGACACCTGCTGCAAACTCTCCTCCTCCTGTACAGCTGCTTCTGTAAACACGTATGAATAATGGTTCTCTTGTGCTTTAAGCTGAGCAGGAGTTGCTGTTCTTGGAGCCTGGCCAGCCGCTAATGGAAGTTCGCTCCCTGTGCGGACACTTCCTTCTCTTGCCCTCGGCACAGCCCATCGCCCCATCCTGGGCTGTGCACCCGCCTCGGGTAGCCACAGGTGTTAATGGTTTCTTCCTCATGAGGGACTGGAGTATGTTCATTGGGAAAGTAAAGGAAAAAATAAAAGAAGAGAAAGGAAAAGAAAAGAAGAGAAAACAAAACCCAGCAAATACTGCAACAAGTCCCGCCTTCTGTACCCAATTATTTACTCAACCGGAATTACTGAGCACATGTCCAAAACAATTCTCTAGTCTTGGGGCATCACAGGATAAATCTCACACTTGCCAGAGCTCATGTTCTAGGGTGGGGGACGGAGGGCAAGAGGACAAGGAGCAGTAGACAACGTAAGACGAGGTGGTGTCCAGGGAGGAGACTGGACAGATCAGCAGTGGGGGCAGGAGGCAAGTATTTTAGTAAGACTGTTGATGTTGTTCGGGTGATTTTCCTCCTCCGGGCAGATCTGGGAGGGCTCACCTGTGCGCAACTCCTCCCCAAGCCCGGGGTGCGGCCTCAGGGGTGAGGCCAGTGTGCTCCTTCTCGCTAGCACTGTTGCTGACCTTTCTTATTCCTCATTACTTCGACTTTATAGTGTCAAGTGCTACTCCCAAAAAGGCTAATTTAAAGAGAAAATTCACCCTAAAAAAATAAAAATCAATTCCCCTCTTCACATAGGGAACCCCAGGGAATTGATACTTACAGATCTTTGGCGTTTCTGTACTGGTTTTTGAAATATGTTCTAATGGAAAAGATCAATTGTCTTCCCTTGGGCATGGCCTAGTGGGAAGTCTAAGTAGCCATGTGTTTGCAGGACTGTTCACCTGTTAGGAGCAGAAGTTGCTGGAAGTGCCTCCCACCTGACATGTACCAACTAGCCCAATGCACACCTGTGCCTACTGTTGTTCTTTCCTTCTTAAGAAGCATGAAGAGGAGCAGGGAAAGCTCCCAACAGTGATGCTTTTTGATGGACAAAGGCCAATTCAAAGAATTTGCTGTAACACTCAGATTGGTCAAGCAGGTGTAATTCATTGTAATTCATTCTTGAAAAGTTTGGTGGGGAGGAGCCTGCGGCATTCACAGTTCTCTTTACTGCCTGATTCATGTTGCTGACATGTTTTCTTTAACTTCGTTTATTTCTCATGAGAGCAATGTACAAACATTGTGTATTGAACTTTACGCAATTTTCTTCCTTTTCATGGTCCTAACTCAGGCTTTTGTCACTCCATCCTTGAATTTAAGAACAGTTTCCTGGGGACCTAGTCACATTTAACCTCTACATCCACTTTGCGTTTCATTGCCGGGTAATCCATGAGTTAAAAAAACTCAGTTAAAAAACTCACCATATCATTTTCCCTCTTAAATGGAGCTCTCTCCTATAGTTCCTGTGAAAGATTTGTGAAGTCTTTCATAGTTATTCTTTTTTTTAAATTTTTATTATTTTTAAATTTCTTTTCAGTGTTCCAGAATTCCTTGTTTATGCCCCACACCCAGTTCTCTGTGCAATCCGTGCCCTCCTTAATACCCATCACCTGGCTCACCATACCCCCCAGCCCCTCCCCTCCAAAACCTTCACTTTATTTCTCAGAGTCCACAGTGTCTCATGGTTCGTCTCCCCCTCCAATTCCCCCAACTCCCTTCTCCTCTCCGTCTCCCAGTGTCCTCCATGTTATTTGTTATGCTCCACAAATAAGTGCTTGACTGATTTCACTCAGCATCATCTCCTCCAGTTCATACTGACACAAAAGTTGGGTATTCATCCTTTCTGATGGAGGCATAATACTCCATAGTGTATGTGGACCACATCTTCTTTATCATTTGTCCGTTGAAGGGCATCTTGGTTCTTTCCACAGTTTGGTGACCGTGGCCATTGCTGCTATAAACATTGGGGTACAGATTGTATCTTTGGAGTAAATACCCAGTACTGCAATTGCACGGTCATAGGGAAGCTCTATTTTTAATTTCTTGAGGAATCGCCACACTGCTTTCCAAAGTGGCTACACCCACTTGCATTCCCACCAACAGTGTAAGAGGGTTCCCCTTTCTCCACATCCTCTCCAACACATGTTGTTTCCTGTCCTGCTCATTTTGGTCATTCTAACTGGTGTAAGGTGGTATCTCAGAGTGGTTTTGATTTGAATCTCCCTGAGGGCTAGTGATGATGAACATTTTTTCATGTGTCTGATAGCCATTTGTGTGTCTTCATTGGAGAAGTGTCTGTTCATGTCTTCTGCTCATTTTTTGATATGATTATCTGTTTTGTGCATGTTGAATTTGAGGAGTTCATTATAGATCTTGGGTATCAGCCCTTTGTCTGTACTTTTATTTGCAAATATGTTCTCCCATTCTGTGGGTTTCCTCTTTGTTTTGTTGACTGTTTCCTTTGCTGTGCAGAAGCTTTGGATCTTGATGAAGTCCCAAAAGTTCATGTTCGCTTTTGTTTCCTTTGCCTTTGGAGACATATCTTGAGAGAAGTTGCTGTGGCCGATGTCAAAGACGTTACTGCCCATGTTCTTCTCTAGGATTCTGATGGATTCCTGCCTCACGTTGAGGTCTTTTGTCCATTTTGAGTTTATCTAGGTGTATGGTGTAAGAGAATGGTCGAGTTTCATTCTTCTACACATAGCTATCCAATTTTCCCAGCACCATTTATTAAAGAGACTGTCTTTTTTCCACTGGATATTTTTTTCCTGCTTTGTCAAAGATTTTTTGACCATAAAGTTGGGGACACTCATGAAAGAAATTGAAGAAGGCAAAAAAGAAAAAAAATGGAAGACCATTCCACGCTCATGGATCAGAATAACAAACATTGTTAAAATGTCTATACTGCTTAGAGGAATCTATACTTTCAATGCCATTCCCATCAAAATCCCACTGGCATTTTTCAAAGAGCCAGACGAACAATCCTAAAATTTGTATGGAACAAGAAGAGACCCTGGATTGCTAAGGAAATGTTGAAAAAGAAAAACAGAACTGGGGGCATCACATTGTCTGATTTTAAGCTTTACTACAAAGCTGTGATCACCAAGGCAGCATGGTACTGGCACAAAAACGGACCCATAGACCAGTGGAACAGAGAGCCCAGATATGGACTCTCAACTTTATGATCAATTCAATATGTTTGGAAAGAAACTCAACCTATCTTCCACCAAATCAGCTCCGCCTTTGATTCATGGATTAAGGTGCTTCCTTTTCTCTGCCGCGCTTAAGTGCGAGAAGCTGTGTTTGAGTCCCCTTTAATTTTCACCCATATCAAGCCAGTTACCCTATTCATTCATTCCTTCTTTTGTTCATTCAACCTTCTTTCTTTTACATTTCCAATCTAATGGAATGGACTGGGGTTCTCTCCAGCTCACATGGCAGCATTTACAACAGCTTCCATGCTGGTACTCCGACTTCTCAACCATTCTGTCTCATCTGTGAACACAAAACTGACAGATGCATTTAACAAAAATTCTACCCACAGTTCAAACTGCCAGAGAAGTAGGAAAAATATGTGGAAGTTCGTGCTCTTTACCTGGTCATGCCAAGTCATTTGGCCTCCAATGTGGCCTTACACTTTCCTACCTAAAAGCATCAGTTGAGCCAAATTCAGTTTTTAATATCACTGCATGCACCCCTACTTCTCTTTCTTTGACTCACATTCATTAAAAAATACGTTAAAAAATCATTGTATTCCTGGCATTTGTCAGGGACTATTGATACGAGATGACCAGAACAGGCATGGTCACGGACTTCACGGAGCTTGCACTTCAGTAAGACCAGACAGATTAAAAAATTGCCATTCAAATAAATACATTACATGAATAAAAGGTGTTGGCCAAGAAAGCTCTCTTTGGGCAGATACCCAAACACAACACTGAAATGTTAGCCGTTGTCCTCTAAGTGCAAAATCACATCGAAAGTCAGGACACATGTTTTGAAGAACTGGGGTATGCCTTGAACTTGGTGAGCAAGGGTGGTTTTGGGTGGACAGTGCAGGATGAGCAGGGACAATAAGGCTTTTTAGGCAACGGTGATAAGGACTTCAGATTTTGCTTTAAGTGCCGGGGGATGCGCTCACATGTAAGGAGTTTGACTTTAGCACACGTATTGGGAATGCTGGCTGGGGCGCTGAATGGGATGGAGGCAGACAACCGTGGGGCAGGGATTACGCTGGGGAGATTACTGCTCTAGCCCAGGTGAGATACCGGCTTAATGGGAAATGCAGTCTAATGGCTAATTATAATTGTCCAGAGCATTCCTAGGGACAAGTATAGGACCCTATAAAGACATTATATCAGGTTAATCTAAATTACATCACAGATTAAGAGAGAGGTTTCCCACAGAAGTGATGTTTAATCTGAGACCAACTAATGAGACAAAATTAGGTAGGCAACGTGATAGAGAGAGTCACTATGAAAGATGTAAGACTGAAAGGTTCAGGCCCTTTTAAAGAACTGAATAAAGACTGCTGTGGTAGGAATGTTAGAAACAAAGAGGAGAAAGGCAGTCATGAGGTGTTAAAGATCCGTGAGTCCACTCACACTGAGTCTTCCGGGCAAGAGAAGGCATTGGATAGTATCCTTGGGGCACAGGGAAGCTCCCAGAAGGCTGTAGGCAGGTGGTGGGGTGTCACTCTGGCTGCTGCATGCTGGGCTGGCCACACAGAAGCTGGAAGGTGAGGGTAGTGCTGTGGCCTGAGCGCAGGTGACGCTTCCAACCAGTGAGGGGGGCTGCTCTGCGCTCCATGGTCCAAATTCGGAGAGAGTTGGCAGGCGGACTGCGCCGGAGCTGCTGACTAAGTGGATGAGGTAGTTGTGCCAGGGCTGGGGCTGGGGAGGTTCTCTAAGAATAACTTCAACATTTCTGGCTGTGGATGGAGTAAGTTATTAACATGGGGAAGACTCAGAGAAGTCATGGCAACAGAAAAGGAGAGAGAAGGTCTCACTTGAATTCATCAGCTTCTCAACATAACAAGAGGCAACAGTTTAACGGGTCGGCACCCAACACCAAGCCCAGAAACAGCGTTGCTGGCCTCTGGGAATGCCTCTCCGTCCCTAATTCTTCCATTTCCCCTCCCCAACCCCTGAAGAAACCATCACCCAGAACGTTCTGTTACAGTATTTTGTATTTTATAGCTTCCCCCCCCAAAATTGCTTTATTTTTTTTTTCAAACTCTGTCTAAATAGCAGGTATAGGTGTTTTCCCCCATGGCTTTCTTTACCTGCTCACGGCTATATTTGGGAATCATCTGTGCAAACACGTGTAAACATCCAGTCGTTCTCACGGTGTTTGGTGTGTATGGCATTGCATTCTCGGGACTCAGCTGATTTATCCCTTGCAGAGTTGGGCATTTTCAGTGTTTACAGAGTCTTTACTGCTACAAAGAGTGCTGCTTCAGGCACGTTCCCTGGTGGACATGCACCCGAGCTTCCCCAGAGTCTGAAATCAAGCAGGATTGTCTGGGTCATAGGGTAGAACTAACTTTAAATATGATGGAAAATGGGCATCACTTACCCCAAGTGTTGATGTGTGACTTTTGCTCTGACCAGTAGTGTGTGTTTTTGATTGGTTCCCGTGGATCCTTGATAATTTTGGATGCATAATTTGGGGGAAATGAATGTAATTTCATATTTTTTTCCATTTCTTAGTTTATAGAAGAGATTGAGCCCCTTCATGTGCTTCACGGCCGTTTGTATTTTATCTGAAGTGTCCATTTGTATTTTTGCCCACTTTTTAGGAGAATTTTCAGAAGTTTTCCTTTTGATACATAAGTGTTCTGTATAACTCCTGGAATTAAATTTGTCTATTCTCTATACAACAAATATCCTATAGTCCTATAGTCCACAGCTTGTGTTTTCTCACTCATTTTGCTTACCGTTTGCTGTCCTTTATTTCATACAGTGCAATGCATCTTTTTTCTTTATGATTCACATTTCTGTTGGCTTGAATCAAAAACTCCTCCCCAAAATTAATCATAAAGTTATTACCTAAAAGGTTTAAAGTTTGACTTTCATATTTGAAGGCTTAATTCACTTGGAACTGATATTCGCTTCAGACATGAAAAAGGAATCAGATTTCTTTCTTTTTTTTTTTTTTCCTATACGGTTAACTGATTTTTCTCTTCATGGTTTACTTACTGGACTGTCTTTTTCCTGATGCTCTGCATTGTCTTTTCTTTCTTTTTATTTTTTTAAGGAATATTTTGATTATCTTTTATTCATTTATAAACATTTACATTTCAGAACTTGCTTGTCAGATTTCAGTGCTCAAAAACTAGACTTTTGGACTCTGAAAAACAATCTGAGGGTTTTGAAGGGGCCGGGGTGGGAGGTTGGGGGAACCAGGTGGTGGGTATTAGAGAGGGCACGGATCGCATGGAGCACTGGGTGTCGTGCAAAAATAATGAATACTGTTATGCTGAAAATAAATAAAAAATAAATTTTAAAAAACTAGATTTTTTATTGGAATTTTATGCATAAGTCTGAGAAAAACTGAGGTTTTTTTTAAGTTTTTATGCAAATCCCAGTTGGTTAAAAATCAGCAATGTTAGATTTGAGTGTACAATACAGTTGTATGACACTTTCATACAACACCTGCCGCTCACCACAAGTGCCCTCCTGGATCGCCCTCACCTGTTTCCTCCGTCTTCTCATCCAACCGATAGTTTCCCTTTGGTAGGTCTCTTCTTTCATTTGTCTTTTTAAATGCTTCTTGATTAAATTTTATAGGTTGCTATATAAGTTACTATTGCAAGTCTTTTATTATATTTATTTTCAGGTAAGTTTTTATGTATAGCTATTGTAAATAGCAATTATATTTTCTATTTGCTTCTGTAATATAGAAACACAACTGACAATTGCATGTTAATACTATGTTGCCATTATTGTAAAGCTGCCTTATAGATTTTAATAAGTCACCCATAGAACCTTTTGATGTTATTATAGACAATCTCAAACTTACTTATTTTTTCAATTGTTATAATTGTATTTGTTTTCCTATCCTATCGCACTGGAAAGAACCTCAGTAAATTTCAAACTAAAGTCTCAATAGTTGGTTTCATTTTGTTATTTCTAACTCTAGAAGGAATAATTTTTGCAATGCTTTTTCATGGATTACACATTTTAAAATCCTCTATCAGTTCGTAAAATTTTTCTTATGCCTTTGGATTGCTATGATTTAAAAATATGACTTAATATGAATTTTATTAAATTTTTGTTCTGTATTTCTGACATTATTTTAGAGATTATTTAGCTTTTCCTACCATACTCCATTAATTCAGTGAGTGACTCTAATATAGTTTCTCACAGTGAACCAACCTGGAATTTATGGAATAAACAAAGTTACCATTATGACCTTTTTAAATATAATGCAAGACTAAGTTTTCTAATATATTTCTTAGAATTTTTGCCTCATTTTTTGAGAAAGATTTGGCCATTTTTTCAGCAGCTAACTTAGCTTTCTTCCCCTTCTTCTCCTCCTCCTCCTCGAGAGAGAGAGAGCGTGCAGGGTTGCAGAGGGAAGGGGCGGAAGGAGAGAGACAATCCCAAGAAGATGTTCTGCGGAGGGTGAAGCCTGATGACGGGCTCCATCCCACAACCCTGAGATCATGACCTGAACCACTCAGATACCCCTAGCCTTTTTATTCTTTTTTTTTTTTTTTTTAAGATTTTGTTTATTTATTTGAGAGAGAATGCGTGAGAGAGAAGAAGTTCAGCGGGGGAAGCGGACTCCCCGAGGAGCTGGGAGCCCGATGCGGGACTCGATCCTGGAAGTCCGGGATCATGACCTGAGCCCAAGGCAGTCGCTCAACCAACTGAGCCACCCAGGCGCCCCAGCTTTTTTATTCTTGATCTTGGTTTTTATTAGTTCTGATTGCACTGTCCATCTCCATTTTGTCACTGAACTACAGCTTGTTGAAATTTACTTGACAGCATGATATTTGAGGGATTTTCATATAAATTGCTCTGTGCCTGGAAAGAATGTATATTCTCCTACAGGTAGGGACAATATATCCTACATGTAGTAACTCTCTCAAGTTTGTTGGTTAGTTAGGTCGTTTGTGTCTCATCTTTTTTGGATTTATTAGATTATTATTACTATAAGTATTTTGCTTTGTTTGAGCTATCATTTGTTAAGAAGAGTGTGACAGCATCGTCCATTAGGGTTATAACGGCAGGTGACAGCATCACCCGTTAGGATTATAACGGCAGGTCTTACCCTCTTCATTTCACCTTTTTTTTTTTTAAGGTTTTATTGATTTGTCAGAGAGAGCGCGAGAGCGAGTGAGCACACAAGCAGAGGGAGAAGCAGACTCCCTGCTAAGTAGGGAGCCTGACGTGGGACTTGATCCCAGGATCCTGGGATTCTGACCTGAGCTGAAGGCAGAAGCTAAACCACCTGAGCCACCCAGGCGCCCCATTTCGTCTTTTTTAAAGTTTGGTTATTAAGTTTAAACCTGTTACATTTTCTGTACTTTTAGTATTTTGTCTTTCAACAACTCAACGTGATTCCTTCATTTCTAATAACTACCCATTATATTAAACGATTTTGAATGATACTAGTAAAGCCACACTTAATTACTTTTATTTGAAAGTTTATTTATTTGTCTGGTATATCTTTTTTCAAGAATGTACACTGAGCCTGTCAGGAATCTGTAGTTTTATTGGTGGCATGCAATCATATATTATCTATTTTTTTATTCCTTACTGGAAATATTTGTCTTTTAATTGGATAATTCTGTACCTAATATTATTGTGAGCATGATATAGTCTATTTAGAAAGATTTAGAAAACTTTTGGCTTGCTTGCTAATTTTTCCACTGATTAGTGAGATGGGAATAAGCTATCAATCAAGCTGAAAGTTTTTCTACTTCCTTTCCAATCTCCAGAAAAACTTCCTTATACAATGAAGCTTGTGGGATAATGTATTCATCTATATGACCAATATCCTAAACTTATATCCTCAAGGCTCCCACTCACCTTCTGCAGACAGAACAGCCCCCAAAGGTAGTTCTACTGTGCTTGGCCTCTGCCTGCTTTATTGGCCAGGACAGGCTCGAGCCCCAGGAGCTCCTGCATGCACAGGAGGCAGTGAGCTGGCTCCCTGTGCTGACGGACCAACCAGGTGGTCTTTGTCTTGGGGTGTTGGAATGTGGCACGCAGACCCAGAGTGAGCTGTCATCGGTGGAACCGCAAGGCACGGGAGTGAGCAGTGAGGAGCATGGCTGGGTGGCTGGAGAGTCAGGCTCCACGGAAGCAGAGACAGAGCAGAGGCCCCCGTGGTGGGAACCCACCTCTCCTTCTGGCCACCGCTGACCGTGGAGAGCTCCGGGATGTTCCTACTGCTGTACCTTCAAAGAACGATTTGACTTTCCTTAAATTTTGAGGAATTTTCAACTCATCGGCTGTCCAGTAGCCCGTGGGGATGCAAAATAGCCCCTCGTGACATCGGAGTCATTACACACTTGGTAATTGTCTTACCCGTCCCATCAGGCAGACTGCGTCCCTGCAGACCGTCCACCTGGCTGCTGGCCGGCCCGCTCGGCATGTGATTCTTGAGCCTATACCACCTCAAAATCTATGTTTAGGAAACCGTGTCACTTACTTGATCAGGAGTAGCCTAGAGCTGAGCCCACCACAAAGATACACCACCAGGGGGGCCACAAACTACCAGCTTTATGTTCTTTACACTTTTTCCTCGGTAGAAAGAGTGTAGGCTGCTTGCTTGACCTTTTCTTTTATCCTCAGGCAAGTCTTTCCGGTCTCTGGAGAGAGGAGCATTGCTTAATCAAAAAGCAGAACAGAATCCAAGCAGTCCACTTACCCGTCCTCAGAAATGCGGATTCATTTCAGACTCTGGTGAAGTGGGTGTGATGGTTGAGGCTAGGCTGGATGAGGACCAAGTGCTCTGTGAGCTTCATCTCAGCCCCACTGCGAGACGGTGGGCCTGGCCGGGAGGTCCCGGTCAGGAAGGAGGTGAGAGCGAACGCGCTCCGTTCCAGGGCACTGCCTTTCAGCCTGCTCTGCGCTGGACAGAGACCGTCGGCTTCCGGCCCTGCCGGCCTCCTCACCACACAATCAACCGACAGGCACAAGCAATTTCCCACTGCGATCCCGTCAGCGATATCCTGAACAGAGAAGAAAATAAATGGGGAGGGGGGACCGCAATAAACAGAGTGTCCCCGAAGCCCACCGCTGAGGAGCGGGAGCTCCAGGCGGCACGTGTGAAATCTCTCCACTTCTGCTCCCTTCCACGGAGAAATCATGTTTTATTCCTCAATTCTCTTAAGCACCCTCTCTCCCAAATTGCACATGGGTGACCTCTTATGTCTTTCCTGCTTTACCTTTATTGCACAGAACGAAAATGAGCGGGTGTGTCCCCCTTTACTCCACGCAGACATCCCCAGCCAGGCACTCCCGGCTGACGAAACCAGACGGACGTAAGAGACTGTTCTCTGGAATAGTGCTTTGTGCTTTCTGCCGGGTCTTGGGCCTCCCTTCTTCTCCGGGTTAAGTCCGGCCGTGCATGCGGCGGGGGCACTGGGGGTCTGCCGTCAGGACGAAGGAGGGCTTGCGGCCGGGTCCTCGCCTTCCGGCGCCAGCCGCTGTGCCCGTGGGAGCGTGAAGGGAGCCGCCTCGATACTGAGGCTGTGGCTCCCTGGAGGAGGCGTGGACATCGGAAGAAACGTTCTTTATTCTGCCGTGAGGCTCCCTAACGGGGGAGAGATCGTACGCGGGCGGTGCCTTGGCCATAACTCCGGTCCCCGGGCCGCCCCGGGGGAGCTGAGCGCTCCCACGGAAAGCTCCGGGTCCGCCTCCGGTCATCCGCCAAGAGCTGTGCGTGTTCGCACTCTCATCCCTACTTCGGAGACAAGCAGGCCGAGGCGGGGAGAGCGCAGGGAAATGGCTGGAGATCCCACTAAGTCTCCACTCTCCCGTATCTGCTGCAGACACGATTTCATGTCTGATGCCATCAGGCGCCAACGCCCCCACGCTGCTGGCGTCCTCGGAAGGTCAGTCCCCTGGAAGGCCGGCTCTTTCAAGGCCGCTCCCTGAATATCAAGAGGTACTCACTGGGACATCGTGGCCCCACCACCCACCACCAAGGAGTAAAGAAATGGGACGGTGAAGGTCACACCTGTGACTGGGGAATGTTGTGCCGTGGACGTGACAAGTGACGAAGACACTTGGAAACTGGAACTTTTCAGTGACTTACCAAAAAATACCCATTAAACTACCTTTCTTGGACTGTTTCTTTTTGTTGTTTTCTCTCCTTGTTCACTGTAGGATGATTTATGCAAGTGGGTTAAGACTCTGTAATCATTATTTACACTCAGAAGTACACAGCGCCCGCCACCATGTACCACACAGCTCGAAGGGTGTCCTGGGGAAGAGACAGTGACAACAAGTCCGGTCTACACCGGAGGACATGCCGGAGAGAAGACGGGGCACTCAACAATGAGAAAGGGAGTAAACAGGAAATCAGTGTTTCCTCTAAAGCTACTGATCTTCTAAAAACATTTTTAAAGATTAGGATCAGTAATAAAAAAAATAAAAACTTTATTTAAATATTTTTAGATTAAAGTTGGTAACTTCCAGGATCGAAAGGAAAAAAAAAAAAGTAGATCATCAAAGAATGCTCAGACTGGGATGCTTGACCGGCGAGACACAGTGTGTCCCACAACATAAGGACATATTGTTTCCACAGCCCACAAGCTCCTGCGTTCTGTTTTATGACACAGCCACCACCACGACAAAAACATGAAAAAGGATAATGCCATCTAAGAATATACGCATATCTCAGAGTATTGGGTCATTCTTAAGTGCCGGTTTCACAATTAAGCTTTTATTTTCTACCTGTTTAAGGACCTCCCTCAGCTGGCACAGAACCATCCTATGGCGTCAGACAGGAGGCCCAGATCTTAGGGTCACTTGTGTGGGAGAAAACTAGAATGGAATTATGTAAGGTAGAGCAGGTGTTAAAATTCTATCTTAGGTTACAAAATGCAAAAGATTTTAAGTCTGTTTCCACATGAAAACTGTGATTCTTTGAATTACAATGATTTTTTTGAATTAGAATATTAAATTCGGTGAAGTCAGTCAATGAATAAAAGCTAAGAGGTGGGTGTTGCTTTGGAAGACAACAGTCCACGCGAAGGAACCTACGCCTGAGTCATCTCACACACCCTCGGGACCAAACCAGCAGTGGGTGCAGAGCGGGCCCTCATCCCTGACTCCCTAGGGAACAACAGGTGTAGTGTGTCCGTCTGTCTGCCTTAAAAGGGGCCGACACGTGGGTTTTCTCAGTTGGACCATCTGCTGGTTTATGTGGAGACAGAGGTGGGTATTCACTGGTTGTTTGGGAGTCGAGAGGACGTCCCGACTGGCACCCTGAAGTACAGCATTCTAATATGCCAGTGAGCCTCGCGGACCGAAACGTTGGCACAAGAGCTCAGCTCCAGACACAGAATCTGCCTCTGGTCCAGGAGTGGTTTGTTTAGATTTGTTTTGTTGGTTTATTTTCAGTAGGTCCACTAAGATCTCCTGGGTCTGTGTCTTCTGCTTTTTTGCTTTCATAAAGGAGTCAGCAATCTTCTCTTGTCCCCAACTAAACCAGACTCCTGACTGACAGCCCCTCAAGAACTTGAAAAGTTCTTTTGTTGAGGCCACGTTGGGGTCTGTGAATATGAATAAAGAAATCGCACATTTCCCGAGAGGATAGGGTGGTATTTCTGCCAAGGGTCCCCGATTAGCAGGACTCATTGTTACACATTTATTAACTCAGATGAAATCAATATATTCCCCAAGACCCGAGGGTTTTCCTGGACATTGTTCCTTGAAGCACTATTGTGTTTGTATCAGGGCAAAGTGGGACATCTTCTAATGTAACATTCAGCTGTGATAGATCAAATTACCTTTTATTTTAAAAAAATCAAAATTTCCCATTTGGACATTTAGTGAATGGCAGGCTTGACCTTTCCCAGACTGTTTTCTGCTTCATTGTCCTCAGGACCCTGCTGGCAACGCGATGTATATTTCCTTTCTGCTCGCACAACCCAATCTGACCTCTCTACGATAAAATTGAGACAATACACGTTCAGAAGGCTTCTTTTGTGAACTCTTGGACTCAGAATCGTCCCTGAAAAATGGTCACATGCATGATACCTGAAAGGGAAGGTGGCTTCGTAATCACACCTGAGTCTTACTGTTCCCATGAAAATCATCATCATGTGAAGTTTCCACACCCCATCGTCAAATGTATTCCTGCTATAATTTTTAGAGTTACATAGGATACCTTTTTTCTCTCATTTTGTTCATTGTTTGTTTTTTATACCTTAAAACGTTTCTTCTTAAAATAATATTGGCCTCTGGTTTTTAATACTGTCATAGAGAGGCATGAAAAGTCTTTAATCTTGGTTCTAAAATTCATTTATTTTATTTTCACTAGGACAGGGTTCAAGCCCCAAATCTCACAAGTTTTACCTCACTTTCCCACTGACACACACACTGGTTCTTTCCCTGCCGAGAGTTCAGCAGGTGTCCCTGAGATACAAATTCGCTAGAGCTATTTCCCCACAGAACACTTTTGGCTTGATTATAGAGAGATTCTTACAAAAAGAATCCTTCTGATTGGGAAATAAAAATCTAAGGACGTTATCATTTTGTATACGAATTGAGGATGGTATGCAATGATATGTGTTTTCAGTGCAAGGATGAGCTATAATCAACACAGTATGTCCCCCCTTTCATGCAGGCAGTGTGACAGGTTCCTATGTAAATCTGTTGACACTGTAAATGGTAAATGTCAACAAATTCCAAATAAAGTTGGCTAAATAAGCTAGTGTAAGAAATGCAGCATACATCAATCCGAAGGTCGCTATTGTGAGGTCGTGGATGCTGGTGCCTCAAGCGACTCATGGGCACGCATCTTCACTGGAGTCTTTACCGCCCAAATGATAGGAGTCAGGACAGGCGTGTCATCTCTCTGACCCAGCATAACAGGCTGGACCGAAAGGAGCTATCTGAGGTCACTTAATCCAGCTTCTAATTTTACAGATGAAGACAGAACGATGAAACGGGAATAGGACTTACCTCAGGCTGTGGCTGGAAAGAAAGGGGTCTGGTGGTGGGTATTAAAGCAGGCACGGATTGCACGGGGCACTGGGTGTGATGCATAAACAATGAATCTTGGAAAACTGAAAAAAAATTAAATAAAATTACAATATTTTAAAGAAGGATCTGGGACTAGAAACAGAATTCTCACTCTGGGGCCTTCCCCCCTGCCTAATCCACTCTTGGCTTGGAATATAAAAATAAGCGATACGGTAAAGCCAAGTGTAAAAACACCTGTTGTAATACTAAACATTACTCTAACAGACGGCAGATTTGTTCATTTTTGGATGATATGCTTATTTGTGTTAACATGGATGGGACTTTGGGGTGCACGGCTGGCTCCACTGGAAGAAAGTATGACTTGATCTGGGGGCTGTGAGTTCCAGCCCCACATTGGGTATAGAGATTACTTAAGTAAATAAATAGAAGAACATGGATGGGATTACATTGTTGCAACATCCAAGTTGCAACTCCTGCTTACACTATAACCTGGGAGAGTTTGGGCACCTCCTTTGGGGAACGCTGCGGCAAGTACAGGACAGGGATGTGGAGACCTAATTTCAAAAGCCTTAAAAAGTGGTTACATGGGCTAGAGGAAAATCTCCCAGATATAGCAACAGAAGTCAATTAAAAAAAATATATATATATGTTTGGTGAAGCATTTCCTGATGAGGCTCTAAACTTGGTGAAACACCCCTTCTCTGCCCACATGAATTCATAGAGCCGTGCTTTGTCGATATATCAAATCAGGATTTCAAGTGCCTTTCTTCTCAGGGTCTTGTCAACACGGCACAGAGCTCAGCCTGGTGTTCCTGGGCACCTGCTCCAGGCGCCAAGCCCAACCTTCTACCTTATAGAAAACATGAATCCTTGTTTCCCTTCAGTCATGTAATCTTCCTGTATAGATCCAAAAAATTGTGTATTGTGATCCCTAAATTCATCCTTCAATGGTAAGTAATTTAATTCTAGTCAGGAATGATAAGACACTTTCAGCCTAAGCCAGTGAAGAATTTGGTAATATGTGACACAACTAGCTATTTTGAGCAATGCAGTCAAATTCTGTATGTTTGTGGTCTCTGTCTTAAAACAGCTTCTTTGATTTATAAACCCTGTAGAAGAGGTTTTCCTTCTCATGAGAACATCTTGTCCTGCCACAGCTGAACCCTTACTGTCTCCTGCAGACCTGGTCTTCCTGTGATCATAATCCCAGGAGTTTCCTGTCAAAAGTGGAAGACATTCCCTGTCCTTTGCTTTTACTGAAAACGATAGTTCTTAAAATGTGACTGTTTTCTCCTGCGTTTATTTATTTATTTTTAAAGATTTTATTTATTTGACAGAGAGATCACAAGTAGGCAGAGAGAGAGAGAGACTGAGCAGAGAACCCAACATGGGGCTTGATCCCACGACCCTGAGCCGAAGGCAGAGAGGCTTAACCCCCTGAGCCACACAGGTGCCCCTCTCCTGCTTTTATTTATTTATTTATTTATTAAAGATTTTATTTATTTATTTGGTGGACAGAGATCACAAGTATGCAGAGAGATAGGCGCAGGGATGGGGGTGGTGGGAAACAGGCTCCCTGCTGAGCAGAGAGCCTGATGTGGGGCTCAATCCCAGGACCCTGAGATCATGACCTGATCAGAAGACAGAGGCTTGGGACGCCTGGGTGGCTCAGTTGGTTAAGCAGCTGCCTTCAGCTCAGGTCATCATCTCAGCATCATGGGATCGAGTCCCACATCGGGCTCCTTGCTCCGCAGGGAGCCTGCTTCTCCCTCTGACTCTGCCTGCCTCTCTGTCTGCCTGTGCTCGCTCCCCCCCCTCCGACAAATAAATAAATAAAATCTTTAAAAAAAAAAAAAAAAAGAAGAAGAAGAAGACAGAGCCTTCACCCACGGAGCCACCCAGGCACACGGCCCCCTCTGCTGGGCCATGCTGCCCCTCCAAACAGCCAGCTGGGAAGAGAGTAGACAGGGCAGCTCGAAAGTCCTGGTGCCGGCTGCCCAGGACCATTTCAAAATGTCACATGCTTTTTAACTGACATGGGGTATGCCACTTATAAAGCCAGCCAGATACTCTGTAGATCCATGATTGACATGGTGTTAAAGAAAAGCAACACTCTGTGTGTAGCATTCTAAAATTTATTCATTCATCGGTTTGATCAATAAATATGTACCAAGCACTACTGTCCTCAAGCCTGTGTCTAAACGTTAAGGGTATCAACATGGGTAAGATGCCAAGATCCCTGCCGCCATGGAGCTGAGTTCCGGGGGTTAACGGGCAGGCGAGTTAGCACGGAGAAGTCATCGGCTGCAGAAGGACGCTATGCCCCGTTCTCAGTCAATCTCTTCACCATTTTCCTTCTGATTAACGGATCTTTTGCCTTTCGTCTTTGCCGTTCCTTCAATTTCCTCATGTAGGAGCGTGGTAGGTTTAACAAAAGCCGTCTTTGGCGGTGTGGCTGGAGGTTTGGGTTGTTCTTCTGCCGCGTGGCTTTGATATTCTTGATCTGCCCATTCACGTGAGAGAGCTTTGTTGGGATAATAGTTGAGCTATATTAAAGTCCTTCTTGCAAATATGGATCATGTATTTATGAATATAGAAATGATTGTTTATTTTTGTATTTTAATTGAGCTAGTAATTAAACACTGCACAACACTGGTAAATATTCGGAAATACCATTATTTTTTCAATTTACCTAAGAGTCCACATCATTTTTTTTCAAGGTGGCTTATGAATTTCTATCATGATCTATGAATTAAATTATTTAAACACGGTATCATTCTTGACTTTTCTTTCCAGTATATGTACCTTGTTTAAGCAAGTATTTGAAAATATTATAAGTACATGAAATTAAAAAAAATTTGCAGTGCCATGGAACACTTTTAATCTTAAGGAACACCTGTATTTAGATAAAACGTTGTTTCATTCTCTGCAAGGACTTCATGGCATTTTTAGACAGAAGTTCTCTTTGAAACTTACTCCATCGGAGTAGGGGCTGCTGTGACCAAAAACATCTATGATTTCTGGGTTGAGGATGGGTTGGGGGAGTGGGGGGCTCACAGCATGGGGTCAGGACAGTGCCGGTCCTTCCTGGGCTGCCTGGACCTGCCTGACTCATTAATCTACCTTTTCAGCCCATGACATTATTTAATACCACTTAAAGTGGTCCCAGCCACGATGCATTATCCAGGACTATTTTGAAGAAAGATTATGTGCTGAGTGACATTTCAACAATGCATTGCCAAAGATATACTGTCATTTCTCTACCCACGTTTTACTCAAGACAACTGATGACCTTACCCTCTTAAAAGCTTGGGCAAGATTCAGATTCACTGGCCCGACACCAAATGAGTGAGAGAGACGGAAAGGGAGGAAGGGAGAGGAGGAAGGAGAGAGAGAGAGAGAGAGAGAGAGATGGGGGCTGTTTTTGTTTTCATTTGTGAATATAAAAAGGAGTAAAAATTAGTGGTTAAATTTTAATTAAATTAGATGTCTGAGCCAGAAGGAGCTGTGATTATTTCTAAGCAATTTTTAACAACTGATAGGAATGGATAGGTTTAGTAAAGGATAAGCCCTGCTCTATAAATCAGACACATGCTTCTCCACAGTAGGCTTCAATTAGAAATGTAACCTGCCAGGAGAAGAAGTTAGGAAGATCGCAGAAACCAAATGGATTTCAATTTTCAGACTGGCTGAATTTCACTCTCTTTTCTCAGCAGACACATATAGATAAGTAGAATGTTTTAGGACAACATGCTTCTCTTGGTGGAAATAAAAAAAAGCAGCTCATTTCCCCTGCACTCAGGGAATCGACATTTTAAAGTATATTTTTTAAAGACGTGATATGCGACACTTCAGGAGACAGAATATTGCAAGGGCTGCACACACACTTCAATCTCAAAAGCTTGAACACCATTTGGAACATGAAATATGCTGGTTTGCTTAGTGTCTTATGGTGGGTGTTGGTTTGACTGGAGGCATGGTCCAACCAGTAATTACCATAAAACACAGCTATGAAAAGGCAAAGTACATTTAAATCTATGCTCTAATGTTTTTATGACGTTTAATATAAGCTTTATCCATACACTGGGAACAATTGTTAACGCTGTTATGTCTGACTTAAGGGGAAATGTAACAGACACATTTTGCAACGATTATTTTTCTTACAAAT